>NC_025993.2:20493183-20777245 GCF_000442705.2 Elaeis guineensis | reverse complement strand
GATCCAATTTCTGTACTAATCGAAATACTATCTAGCAATAGTTCTCGATATCTAGATAGGTTACATATGGTTACCGCATAATTCATCTTTTTGATCCTGGATGCTCTAGGATGGTCTCAAGTTAACTGTTAATCGAGATTGCTTCATCCGCATTGTATTTTAACCTTTCAAATTCATCTCATAGATTATCCTGGCCAAAGCTTTACTAAATTGAAATACAGTGATACATCAACTTTAATAATCTAGAAGAATCAATCACATCTTGATCCACACACAGACTTCGTAAGTGCTTGACTGTACCCAATAGCCTTCCGTCACTACATTAAAAATTCAGATAGTCCGGCACCAAATCATAATGAGTTGCTTGCAAGTCACTATGATGATCTCAGGTCTGAAAAATACTTATACTCATATGTTTCACGAGCAACTCTTGACAGCAGAACACTCAGCAGGTGAGTCACCTGTTTAGTGACGATGCACCCCTACATCTCACCTATATGCCATACAAGTGTCACCACACTCTTTGATTAAGAGAACAACCAATCTATATGGCACACAATGACCTCCACTCAATAAACATCATCATCTCGTAATGATGTATCATTTGATCGCGAACATGTTTAAGAACTATACGATAAATCCTCTCTTTATCGTACACTAGCATAGTTTTAGGGACTTCATCACAATACAAAAGTTCAAGAAAGATATTATTTTGTGATGAAAAATGTCAGAATGACTTTATTCAATAATCAATAATTTATATATAAGAATGAACTCAATCATCACACGATTAATTTTAGAATATAATTTTCAACAATTCTCACTTGAACTAAAGCCAATCGGGGTAGTATCTTATACCCATCTTCCATTTGAAGTTATCAAACTCTTTGATTCCGAGAGCTTTAGGAAAGGGATCGGCTAGGTTCTCCTTTCCATTGTTCTTCTGAAGTTCAACATCACCTTGGTATACGATCTCTAGCACCAGGTGATAGCGGCACAGAACATGCTTGGTGCAATAGTGCGACTTGAGTTCTTTCACCTGAGCTATGGCACTAGAGCTATCACAGTGCAACAGGACAGGACCATCAATAGAAGGTATAACTTTCAGCTTGATGATGAACTTTCGTTACCACACCACCTCCTTTGCAGCATCCGATGCAGCAATATATTCTGCTTCACATACAGAATCGATCACAGTATGTTGCTTGAAATTTTTTTAGTAAATAGCTCCTCCATTCAAGGTAAATACGTAGCCCGATATGCTTCTGCTTGTGGAGAAATTCAGTGCAGGGGTAAAATGGTAATTTTAAAAATTTTTTAAAATTATGATTTTATAGTGAAAAAATATTAATTAATCTAATTAATTAATATAAATTTATCCTACACTAAGATCTAAATATGATATATAGCATGCATGTATTTAAATTTGAATTTCAAATTCAAACAGTAAACACTTTACTGTAATGTGTTCAGAACACAATACCTTTATGTGGGTAGTAGATCGCCGCAATCTGATCACCGTCGAAAGAGTCTGATCATCACGATGCAGCCACACAGTATGTCTGACTTCTACAGATCATCCACACGAAGCTTCCAGTCTGATCGACTCCTCACAAGTGCTAGCTCGTTGTAGAGTCCTTTTGACGGTCGATGCTGATCGAACTCCTTCAATCGATGTCTGTCAATTTTTCAGATACTCTAGATCATCAACAGACGTACTTGAGAGGATGTTGAAGATCTTTCTAAGATTTTATGGGCTCACGACACTCGTAGCTTACTTTCTCACTTTCCAAACCCCAGGCTAAAACTCTAGGAAACTCACTGGAAACCTTGCACCCACTTTTCTTTCTTTTTTTTTTTTTTCTTGGAAGGATATGGATTTTCTTCTCATGCACAAGACTTCTCACGCCCCAAAAGTTTTCTTCAAAAATCTTCTTCTTGCACACCCCACTCTTCTCCTCCTTTTATAACCACCTCAAACATCTTATCCAAAAGAAAGGATAAAGATGAGTAATTGCACATTTGAATTCAAATCAAATTTTGAATTCAAATGGATACCAACTCATCCCTTATCCACTAAAGGCATGAGGCATGGCTTAAATTGTGCATGGAGTGATTTCATGAGAAACCTTTTCTCATGTAATAAATGGAGCGTAAAAAAAGGGATAAGGTGCAAAGATTGATTGCCCATTCAAATTCAAACTTTATTTTGAATTTGAATGGCCAACCAATCATCCTTATCCTTTCATTTGGCACATTAAAGTGGGGTGTGGAGAGGGCTTGGCGTGAGAAAATAATTCATGAGAAGTTCCTTCTCATGAATTCAAATGGGTGCAATGGAAGTGAGGTGGTGCATGGAGATTGGGTCAAGGTGGTTTCATTATTTAAACCAACCTAATTGAACCAAATAAGTTAGGTCCAATTAGACTAATTTAAATCTAACTTAATTAGGCTTAATTAGGCTCAATAAAATTCTAATCAAATCAGAAATTGACTAAGCCCAACCTCCGATCAAATCAGGGACCAAACCATCTTAACGATTAGGTCAACTCTTAACCTAATCGGGTCAAATCCAACTGAATCCAATTCAATTGGACTTGATCCAAAAATAATTACTCAATCAAATTGAGTTAATTAACAATCAAATCACTAATTAAATCTCTCATAAATATTGAGTCCAAATTCGATGGGCAATCGGGCATCAGAATTCATCGATATGTAACCCTGATCGAAAAGTTCCAACCAGTGGGACTCTTGACCCCGGTCCCCATAATGTGTGGAACTCATGATCAGAGAATCTTGATTCTCGATCACTGAGTCTCAAACATGTAGGATTCTACATCAGCCATCAGATCAGATAGGAACCTCTAATGTGTGTGACCCCGTAGGTTCGAACCTAAGCCGGTAGCACAGGAACCAATTCCTGTACTAATCGAAGTGACCATCTAGCAATGGTATCCGACATCCGGATAGGTCGAAGTGTCGCAATCGCAACACTCAGAACCTACATGAATATGGTTACTGTATAATTCATCCTTTTGACCCCTGTGTTTAGAACGACTCAGGGTTAAACTGTCAACCCTGATCAGATCATCCGAATCGTACTCAACTCAAATAGTCCTGTGACTCCTCACAAGGACTACCCTGGCCAAGGTTTTACTAAATTGAAACACGACTATACACAGCTCCTAAACTGAAGTGGTCAATCCCATCTTGACACACACACCGACAAGTCAAGTACTTGACTACACCCAGCAGCCTTCCGTCATTGAATTAAAAATTTAGGTAGTCCAGTGCCTAAGTGCAGTGAGTTGCTTGCAAGTCACTGTGACGGTCTCAGATCGGAGAGACATTTATACCCATATTCCATCAGAGCAAATCTTGACAGCAGAAATAGCTCCGGAGTCGGTCACGTTCAGTGCAGATGTACCCTTACATCTCACTTGTATGCCATACCAGTGTCTCCACACTCATTGGTTAAGAGGACAACCAACCTATATGGCACACAACGACCTATTCTTGATAAACGTTATCATCCTTGGTAACAACGTATCATTTGGTCGCGAACAGATTTAAGGACTAAACGACAAATCCTCCTTTGTCGAGTCTAAATAGTCCTAAGGACTTCACCACAACATAGGAGTTCATTAGAAGATGAAATATTTTGTAATGAAAATGTTGCTCCTAGATTGATTTTGATGATTACAAAGCAGATTGAAGGGATACAAACAATTGAAAAAGTCCTTATGCTCTTCAAGGGCAAAATTGTAATTTTGCTAAAATCCTGATTTGATAGTACCATTTGGTAGAACAAATGATTTGAAATCTATTGGTGAAAATTTCATTGTGTTTGGACTAATATTTTTGAAGTTATGAAGGTTTAAAGTGCATGAGTCGACTCATGAGTCAACTCATGGCACTATGAGCTGAATGGCACGAAAAAATTCCCATGGCACGCTGGATTTTTTGGCTTGGCACGACCTGTGAGTCGACTCATGAGTCGACCCACAAGGCATGAGTCGACTCATGAGTCGACCCCTGCTGATTTGAACCGAAAAATTCAGAAATCAGATCTTCTGGTCTGTTGCAACAGAAGTCGACTCATGAGTCGACTCCTGAAGCATGAGTCGACTCATGAGTCGACCCCTGCGACGGGAAATGTCAGCAACGGCTATTTTTTTGCCCGTTTTAATTACCATTTATGCTTCCTAAAAATCCTCTAACGGCTCTTTATCTGCCTAAATTGTTTTCTCTTGCTTCTAATGCTACAAAATGCTTTAAATGATGAAAGAAATTGCAGATTAAATAGCGGATCAAACGTGAAATCAAATGTAGAGAAGAGAAGAGAAGAAAAGAGAGGAAAAAGAGAAGAACAGAAGAGAGGATCCGAAATTTGCAAGAAAAAGCCTGAGATCAAAGAAATATCCATAGAGAAAAAGAGAGAGGATCCACAATATACCAGAGAGATTGTGAAAGAGAAAAGGAAGATCTTTCAAGGAGAGAATTCTTCACGCCTATCGTTTCAACCTTGATCTAGAGATCGTTCAAAGCTTTCAAGAGATCTTCAATCAACAATCAACCTCTTCTCAAGCGTTCAACCGTTCATTCATCTTGAGAAAATCTGAAAAAGGGGTTCTTCATTTGAGTAAAGCTTTTATTGTTATATTTGCTCATTTAAGGAGCTGTTTTTGTATTCATCTGTGCTCTAAATATTCTTACTCTTTGTGAGTTTTTGCTCTTGTTTTTGGAGGATTTCCAAAACAAGGAAAGGTTGATCCGAACCTGAAATCGGAGTGTTGTGGGTTGGCTTGTACCCGGGAAACAAGTGTTCTAGCTTGGGATAGCTAGGGTCGGAGTTTCCGACGTCCTGTTTTCTAGCTTGAGATAGCTAGTGTCGGAGTTTCCGACGTTTTGTATTCGGGTTGAATACAAAGGATAGTGGATTAAAATTCCCAAGTGGGATCTTGGGGAGTGGACGTAGGTGCAAGGTTAGCACCGAACCACTATAAATCCTTGTGTTTGTGGTGTGCTTTATCGCTTTATCTTATTTATATCCTTGCAATACTGCTTTAGTTAATATTGATTTAAAGCCATTATTTTGTTCTTCATAAGTTATCTGTTGGGCTTAAAATTTTTAGAAACCCAATTCACCCCCCCTCTTGGGTTGCATAGCTGGGCAACAAGTGGTATCAGAGCCAGTGCTCTAGCCCTTCTTTGATCTAACAATCAAAGAGCCAAAGATCTATGGCAACCCATGTTGGAACTTCTCTAGCCGAGGGGCAATCAACAAACCGACCTCCACTTTTCAATGGGTCTAATTACACCTATTGGAAAGCTCGGATAAAGATTTTCATACAAGCACTCGACTATGATATGTGGAGTATCATAGTGAATGGTCCTCACACACCCACCAAGATTATAGATGGTGAGGAGTCAACCAAACCCGAGAAAGAATGGGATGAGGTTGACAAGAAATTAGCACAATTAAATGCCAAAGCTATGAATGTTCTTTATTGTGCACTAGATGCTAGTGAATTTAATCGCATTTCTACTTGTGCATCTGCTAAAGAAATATGGAATAGGTTAGAAGTCACCCATGAGGGAACAAATCAAGTAAAAGAGTCTAAAATAAACATGCTTGTACATAAATATGAATTGTTCAAAATAGAGCATGATGAGTCCATAACTGCTATGTTCACTCGTTTTACTGATATAATCAATGGTTTAAAGAGTCTTGGCAAATCTTATACTAACAGTGAACTTGTAAGGAAGATTCTCAGGTCACTGCCAAGAACTTGGGAAGCCAAGGTGACTGCCATCCAAGAAGCAAAGGACTTGAATACTCTACCTCTAGAAGAGCTTCTTGGATCCTTGATGACTCATGAACTTAGCATGATGCAACATCAAGAGGATGAAATCAAAAAGAAAAGAACCATTGCCCTCAAATCCACAACTTCACCTGATTATGAAACAGATGACTCTGAAGATGAAGATCAGGATGAGGAGATGGCTCTCATCACCCGGAAATTCAAGAAGTTTCTAAGAAAAAAGAAACAGGGGATGAGAAAGAAATTTACAAAAGGGGATCAAAGCATAGAAAAGGAGAAAGATCAAACCCCTATATGCTACGAGTGCAAGAAGCCAGGACATTTCAGATCCGAATGTCCTCAATTGAAGAAAGGTCCAAAGAAATTCAAAAAGAAGGCAATGATGGCGACCTGGAGTGCTAGTGATGACTCAAGCTCCGACGAGGAAACCTCAACCGAACAAGCCAATCTGTGCCTGATGGCACATGAAAATGAGGTAACTTCTGAATCCACTAGTGAATTTACTTTTGAAGAATTGCATGAAGCTTTCTATGATTCAATTGATGAATTAAAGAAACTAGGGAAGAAAAACAAAGAGCTGAAATTGGAAAATCAGTCCTTAGTGAAACAAGCTGAAATTCTTTCAATTGAAAAATTCACATTGATTCAAGAAAATCAAAACTTTAAGGATGAAATTAACAAACTGAAATCTATAGTAGATAAGTTCACCTTAAGTTCAAACAAGCTAAATATGATCCTTGATAATCAGAAAGCTATATATGATAAGGCTGGACTTGGTTATAAACCCCTGAAGAAATAAAAATTTTTGAAGGATATTTATGCAAATTATTCAAGCAAAAAGCCTACAAATATTACTTGTTTTAAATGTGGAAGAATAGGACATAAATCATACACATGTCTTATTAACAAATATGCAAACACAAAGAAAATATGGGTTCCAAAAGGAACCATTCTGACTAACCTGAAAGGACCCAAGAAAGCTTGGGTACCTAAGACAGAAACTTGATCTGTGCTTGCAGGTGTGTCTAGCATCCCAAGAAGGAAACAGGAAATGGTATCTTGACAGCGGATGCTCGAGACACATGACTGGTGATGAATCACAATTCATCACGCTTGATGCTAAGGATGGAGGGATGGTCACCTTTGGAGATAATGGCAAAGGAAAGATCATCGGGATAGGTAACATTGGTATCACTCCCTCCAAATACATTGAGAATGTTTTACTTGTTAAAGGTTTAAAGCATAACTTACTTAGCATTAGTCAATTCTGTGATAAAGGGTATAAAGTAAGTTTTGAATCATCTGTATGCATTGTGACGAGTCCTATTAACGATGGCATTAAATTTATAGGACATAGGCATGGCAATGTTTATATGGTAGACTTGAATGATTTAACTAAATTAGACATGCAATGCCTAGTTTCCTTAAATGCTAAAATAAATGAGACTAGTTGGCTGTGGCATCGTAGACTTGCACATATTAGCATGCATTCTCTTTCAAAATTAATCAAAAAGGATTTAGTTCTCGGTTTGCCAAAATTAAATTTTGAAAAGGATAGAATTTGTGATGCATGCCAATTAGGTAAACAAACTAGAATATCATTTAAATCCAAAAACACTATTTCAACTTCTAGACCTTTAGAGCTCTTACATATGGATTTATTTGGACCAACTAAAACCACTAGTCTAGGAGGAAAACGATATGGATTTGTAATAATTGATGATTACTCTCGTTTTACTTGGGTTTTCTTTTTAGCTCTCAAAAATGAAACTTTTCAAATTTTCACGAAATTTCATCGAAAAGTCACTAATGAAAAAGGGTTTTCAATTCAAAATATTAGAAGTGATCATGGAACAGAATTTGAAAATCATGACTTTGAAAATTTTTGTGATGAAAATGGAATTGGCCACAACTTCTCTGCTCCTAGGACACCCCAACAAAATGGGGTAGTTGAAAGGAAAAATAGAACCTTAGAAGAAATGGCCCGTACCATGCTCTGTGAAAGCAACCTTCCAAAATATTTTTGGGCGGAAGCTATTAACACAGCATGTTACATTTTAAATCGTGCTTTAATAAGACAATTTTTAAAGAAAACCCCCTATGAACTTTGGAAAGGAAGAAAACCAAATATTGCCTATTTTCATGTTTTTGGTTGCCGATGTTTTGTATTAAATAATGGCAAAGAAAAACTTGGTAAATTTGATGCAAAATCAGATGAAGCAATCCTTCTAGGCTACTCCTCCACTAGTAAAGCATTTAGAGTGTTCAACAAAAGAACCTTAGTAGTTGAGGAGTCCATACATGTTGTCTTTGATGAATCTAACGATCTTCCTTCAAGGAAGAATAAGGGTGTTGATGATGCAGATCCACTAATAGAAGGTATGAAGAGATCACTCTAAAAGATTCAGCAACTCCAGAAGACAAGGATCAAGAAGATGAACAAAATGAGAAAGTGAAGAAATTCAAGAACAACCTCAAGGTACAAATGACTTACCCAAGGAATGGAGGTATGTTCACAACCACCCTAAGGAATTAATTATCGGAGATCCTATGCATGGGGTAAAAACACGTTCTTCACTTAGAGATGAACTTAATCATTGTGCTTTTGTATCTCAACTTGAACCTAAAACTTTTGAAGAAGCTGAAAATGATCATAACTGGATTAATGCTATGCAAGAAGAACTCAGTCAATTTGAAAGAAATAATGTTTGGACCTTAGTGAAAAGACCTAAAGATTATTCAATAATTGGCACAAATGGGTCTTTAGAAACAAATTAGATGAGCATGGAAATGTAATTAGAAATAAAGCAAGACTGGTTGCTAAGGGATATAATCAAGAAGAAGGAATTGATTTTGATGAAACCTTTGCACCTGTTGCTAGATTAGAAGCCATTAGACTTCTACTTGCTTATGCTTGCTTTATGAAATTCAAACTATTTCAAATGGATGTTAAAAGTGCATTTTTAAATGGATATATTTCTGAAGAAGTATATGTAGAACAACCCCCTGGATTTGAAAATCATGCTTTTCCCAATCATGTCTTTAGATTAAATAAAGCTTTATATGGTCTAAAACAAGCACCTAGAGCATGGTATGAAAGGCTAAGCAAATTTCTACTAAATAATGGTTTCTCAAGAGGCAATGTGGATACAACTCTATTTATTAAAAGAAACCAAAATGATATGCTAATTATACAAATTTATGTTGATGACATAATTTTTGGGTCTACTAATGAATCCCTTTGTCAAGACTTTGCTAAGCTTATGCAGGGAGAGTTCGAGATGAGCATGATGGGAGAACTCACCTTCTTCCTCGGACTCCAAATCAAACAATCAAAAGAGGGAATCTCCATCACCCAAAGCAAGTACACCAAGGAACTACTCAAAAGATTTGGAATGGAGAACTGCAAACCAATTGGCACACCAATGAGTCCCTCATGTAAGCTTGACAAGGATGATGAAGGTAAAAGCGTAGACTTAAAATACTATAGAGGTATGATTGGCTCATTATTATATTTAACTGCAAGTAGGCCTGATATCATGTTTAGTGTTTGCTTATGTGCAAGATATCAATCTAATCCTAAGGAATCTCATTTGAATGCTGTTAAAAGAATCCTTAGATACTTAAATGGTACACAAACTATAGGGTTATGGTACTCTAAGGACTCACAAATTAATTTGTTAGGATATTCTGATGCTGATTTTGCTGGATGTAAATTAGATAGAAAAAGCACAAGTGGAACTTGCCAATTTCTTGGAGTTAACCTAATCTCATGGTTTAGCAAGAAACAAAATTCGGTGGCACTGTCTACGGCTGAGGCCGAATACATTGCAGCCGGAAGTTGTTGTGCTCAAATCTTGTGGATTAAGCAACAACTCGAAGATTTTGGAATCAAACTTAATGAAACACCAATAAAATGTGATAATACAAGTGCGATAAATCTATCTAAAAATCCAATACAACACTCAAGATCTAAACATATTGAGATAAGACATCATTTTATAAGAGAACATGTTCAAAATAAAAATATAATTCTTGAATATGTTTGCACTGAAAATCAATTAGCTGATATCTTTACAAAGGCCCTTAGTGAGGAAAGATTCTGTGAAATTAGGAGAAATCTAGGAATTCTAGATCCATTTGTCTGAAATTTCTCAATTTTCAAAGAATAGATGTCAAAATCTCTTAGAGCTCAATTTTCAACATCTATCCTAGTTCCAAAAGCTCAGTTTATCACTCTAAAAACTTATCATTGAGCAAAATTCTTTCTCCCAAAATTTTGAATTTTTCTGGAATTTATTTGCATTTTTCCTGATTTTCTGAACTTCATGAGTCGACCCCCATGAGTCGACTCAATGGCAAACTTGTAAATCCCACCAACTTCCATCGGGTTCATTGTTTTTAAAACGGGAAACCTGTTTATGAGACGACTCATCTTCTCGTCGTCTTCCTTCCGAAAGCCGTCCTCTCCAAACTTCTGTTTTGCTCCAAATTCAAAGATTAATTTCGAGGCAATTCTCCCTCCTTCTCTCCACCAAAAATCGCCTCCTTGAAAAGGATTTTTCTGTGCATTCTCGCAGTGTTTGGCGCGGGTGGAACGTGCCCTAGAACTTCACCGTTCATTCAAAATCCACTTCTTTTTTCCACCAAAATTCTTCTTTACTCTTTAGTGATCCCTCCTCCACTGAATTCAAGTCTTCTTGTCTGCTACCTTATTGGATATGGCTCCAAAGATGAAACTTCCCCAAAGAAGGAAATCAATCCGAGAGCCTGAGGAAATTGTCCGAAAGAAAAGGCATGCTCAGTCTTCCACTGTTCCCAATCCAGTTTCAGTACCTGCTCAAGGTCCCTCTCAACCCTCCATAAGCCCCAATGTAAATCTTCTTTCTGATAGAAAAGTAGAAACCGGGAAAAATATAGATTTTCGGTTCTTTGAGAAAGAAGGCTTTACTTTTGCTACCAAGATCAAAAATCAAGGATGGGAACTTTATTGCTCTCTTAAGGAAGTCACCTATGTTGATCTAGTCAGAGAGTTCTACCAGAACCTAAATTATGGAAACGGATCTGTGACTTCAACTGTAAAGGGGATTGACATCTGTTTGGATTCTAGGATATTGGGAGAGATACTTCAGTTGCCTAGTGAAGGATACTAATATATGGAACTCCCAATTAAAGAAGAAGGGATCAGAATTATCTTAGGAGAAGATTTTTCAGGAAGTTTAAACAGATTGGAAGCAAAGCTACTGTCCATTGAGATGAGGGTCCTGCATCAGATTGTGACAAAACTATTCTTTCCTAGGAGTGGTAGACATGACTTACTATCTGGCAGAGATGTAAGTGTCATATTTCATATCATCACTCAGACCCCCTTAAACCTCCCTACACTTATGATAGAGGCCATGAGAGAAACTTTGAACAGATCCAAGGCACACTTGCCTTATGGTATGGCCCTTACTAGAGTTTTTAGGAGGTTTGGAGTTAGCTGTGAAGGGGAGACACCTACCAAGCTCTCACATGTGGACACTTTCAACCAACACAGCCTGCACCGAATGGGAATTACAAAGACTGTTGGTGGTTGGATCAAGGGCTCTGAAGAAAGAGCTGAGGAGAGAGCTGAGGAAAGAGCTGAAGACAGAACTGAAGGCAGAGTAGAAGAAGAAGGTCCAACTTCTCCTGTACATGATTTCAGGGCAGCTTCACCAGATACCCAGTTCATTCATGATACTGAGGCTGGCCCTTCTGAGTTTACTAGGATGCCCACACCAGTGTATCAGCCAGAGAGCAGAGCACCTCATTCAGAGTTCAGACTGGCTGACGATCAGATCGAGCATATATCTCAGCGTGTGGCTTCTTTGTTGTCTAGCCAGTGGAGTAGTACTTCTTTTGCACCTGGAGCTACTTCTTCTGATCAGACAATTACTCCCCACATCTCCACTATATTTCAGATGATTTCAGATCAGTCCGTCAGGATACAGCAGCTTGAGGATACAGTCTGGAGACTAACTGGCAGAGTTCTTGACTTGCAGGGGCAAGTCCTTGCATTGGCCCATCCCCAGCCACAGGAGTCTACCATTGAGGTCACAGACCTCACTGCAGAGGCTGGCAGGCTCAGAGGAGCATTAGAAAGTGGATATGAGCTACTGAGGAAAGAGATCAGAGGATCGAGTGAGCATGCTACCACCCAGTTCACTGCTCTACTTCAATCTGTTTCCAGAGCACTGAACGTCCTTGATTCTATTAGACTCACCATTTCTGTTCAGTCCCTAGCATCTCAGCGTTCTCAGCCACCCAGTTCATCTCGTTCTCCTGCTCGTGCCATCACCTCCACTCGTGGCAGAGGCAGACGGGGTAGAGGACGCACTTCTGATCCATCATCCCCTCACCCTATATCTGATGACTCTGATCATTGACTTATCTAGATCTTAGGAGTTAGTATCTTGTTCTAGGATCTATACCTTGGGGCCATGTATTGACATTTAGCTGGTTGAATTCTATGTATTGAAATAATTATGATTTTAATGGAATCATCTTTTACCTATATTTCTACCTCTTTGTAATGATTATATTTTGGTTATATTTCAATCTCTGATACATCAATTGAAATATTATCTTCTCCTTGTTGTTGTTTGCTATTGATAATTGCTATATTAAGGGGGAGCAAACATCTGTGAAAAACTCTAAAGAGGAAGAAATTAAAGAATATTTTCAGAAAAGGAAAAGAAAGAGTTAACTATGTTTGATGATGTCAAAAAGGGGGAGAAATTAAAATTAAACAAAAATTGAAATTAGACAAAAAGCAAAACCCTAAATTATGAGAAAAAGGGGGAGAAATTAAATTAAAACAAATATTGAAGAAATTAAACAAATATTGGAGAAATTAGACAAAAATAAGGATTGAAAGATTAAACAAAACTTTGAGAAATTTTGGTATCGAAATTTGGTATCAGACAGAGAATTTGGTATCAGACAGAACTTTAATCCATCAAAAGCAAAATCATGAGTACAATGTAAATAAGTATTTTTTATATATATGCTCTGATATTCAAACTTGCTTTTGAAATTTTACTCACCTTGAGACATCAATAAGAAATTTGTTTTACTCTGATTCATCCTACAATTTCTTTCAACTTGATCTGATACATGATAACATTTGATCCGATACAGTGTGAAGGTTTCTCTAAAATATTATAACATTTTCTCTGATACTGTATGAAATTTTCTCTGATACATTAAAAATTTTCTTGCTCTGATACATTATAAAATCTTTTCTGATATCATTGTAAAAATTATTTTTGCTCTGATACATAGAAAAAGTTATTTATCTTCTCTTGCTCTGAAATATCTTGAACTCAAAATGATCTAATACCCTTTTCAAATCTTTAAGAAAATGGACAAACTATTTTTGCATTTATATTACATGCCAAAAGAATCATACTCTTTTCAAGCATATACACCCATAATGGATTCTTTTGAAATTAATGCATTAACATAAATATTTTTGTTCATATGTTTTGTCATCATCAAAAAGGGGGAGATTGTTGCTCCTAGATTGATTTTGATGATTACAAAGCAGATTGAAGGGATACAATCAATTGAAAAAGTCCTTATGCTCTTCAAGGGCAAAATTGTAATTTCACTAAAATCCTGATTTGATAGTACCATTTGGTAGAACAAATGATTTGAAATCTATTGGTGAAAATTTCATCGTGTTTGGACTAATATTTTTGAAGTTATGAAGGTTTGAAGTGCATGAGTCGACTCATGAGTCAACTCATGGCACTATGAGCTGAATGGCACGAAAAAATTCCCATGGCACGCTGGATTTTTGGCTTGGCACGACCTGTGAGTCGACTCATGAGTCGACCCACAAGGCATGAGTCGACTCATGAGTCGACCTCTGCTGATTTGAGCCGAAAAATCCAGAAATCAGATCTTCTGGTCTGTTGCAACAGAAGTCGACTCATGAGTCGACTCCTGAAGCATGAGTCGACTCATGAGTCGACCCCTGCGACGGGAAATGTCAGCAACGGCTATTTTTTTGCCCATTTTAATTGCCATTTATGCTTCCTAAAAATCCTCTAACGGCTCTTTATCTGCCTAAATTGTTTTCTCTTGCTTCTAATGCTACAAAATGCTTTAAATGATGAAAGAAATTGCAGATTAAATAGCGGATCAAACGTGAAATCAAATTAGAAAAGAAAAGAGAGGAAAAAGAGAAGAACAGAAGAGAGGATCCGAAATTTGCAAGAAAAAGCCTGAGATCAAAGAAATATCCATAGAGAAAAAGAGAGAGGATCCACAATATACCAGAGAGATTGTGAAAGAGAAAAGGAAGATCTTTCAAGGAGAGAATTCTTCACGCCTATCGTTTCAACCTTGATCTAGAGATCGTTCAAAGCTTTCAAGAGATCTTCAATCAACAATCAACCTCTTCTCAAGCGTTCAACCGTTCATTCATCTTGAGAAAATCTGAAAAAGGGGTTCTTCATTTGAGTAAAGCTTTTATTGTTATATTTGCTCATTTAAGGAGCTGTTTTTGTATTCATCTGTGCTCTAAATATTCTTACTCTTTGTGAGTTTTTGCTCTTGTTTTTGGAGGATTTCCAAAACAAGGAAAGGTTGATCCGAACCTGAAATCGGAGTGTTGTGGGTTGGCTTGTACCCGGGAAACAAGTGTTCTAGCTTGGGATAGCTAGGGTCGGAGTTTCCGACGTCCTGTATTCTAGCTTGGGATAGCTAGTGTCGGAGTTTCCGACGTTTTGTATTCGGGTTGAATACAAAGGATAGTGGATTAAAATTCCCAAGTGGGATCTTGGGGAGTGGACGTAGGTGCAAGGTTAGCACCGAACCACTATAAATCCTTGTGTTTGTGGTGTGCTTTATCGCTTTATCTTATTTATATCCTTGCAATACTGCTTTAGTTAATTAATATTGATTTAAAGCCATTATTTTGTTCTTCATAAGTTATCTGTTGGGCTTAAAATTTTTAGAAACCCAATTCACCCCCCCTCTTGGGTTGCATAGCTGGGCAACACCTATCTTTACCTATTAGTTGGTGCTCGAATGTATTTATTATGTAAGTCATTTTAAATGATAAAATAATTATGTAGCAATTGCCTTGTGTTTGTATATACAAAATCTATAGATAGTGAATCTAGATTGGGATATGGTTCAGGATCCAGATCGAGACTCGATTCGGGATCTAATTCGAGATCCGATTCAGATGAATGCCAGGGGTATTTTCTTTGTTGTTAATGATTTTTTTTGTTGTCAGATGGATATCGATAAAAGTTGGATGAATGCCAAAGGTATTTTCTTATCTGAATATTGAAATGGTGTTCGAAATTTTATTGAGTTTGTATGTGTAAGACTGATAGTGCTAGTAGGATAAAGTACCCATGCAAGAGATGTGTTAATATGGTATATCTTCATGTATCACTTGTTGAAGAGCATATGCTACATTATGTTATGGACAAAAAGTATACTCGCTGGATATGGCATGGGGAGGGTGATCCAAATAAAGTTGTGCATAATAATGATGATATTGAAGATGATAGTGATGCTATTGAACCTGTTGAACATGATGGTATAGGTTCATCATTGGATGTTTAACATCAAGGTGTTCGCTCAAATGTATCCATGAGTACTAGTGCATCGAAGGCAATTCTGATCATGAACACAATATTAATAAGGTAGAAGGGACTTTTGAATAGTTTGCAAAGCTTGTAAGAAATGCACGAGAGACACTCTACTCAAATTATATAAAGTTCTCCAAGTTGGAGGTTTTGATCAAATTGCTTCATATTAAAATCGTGAACTGATGGAATCAGAAGTCATTTGACCAAAATTTGGCATGGATTAAAGCAGCTCTTCTTGATGGAGTGAGACTTTCAAAATCATATTCTGAAGCAAAAGTATACATGTGGTTATTGAGACTTGACTATATTCCTATATATGCCTATAAAAATGAATGTATATTATTTTATAAGGAGAACAGACAAGTAAGTGAATGTCCAAAATGCGGTAAGCCTAAGTACAAAACTGATAATAGGAAAGAAAAAAAGATATCTCATAAGATTTTGAGGTATTTTTTATTGATTTCAAGACTTCAAAGGTTATATATGTCCATAAAGATAGCTGAAAAAATGAGATGGCATTATGAGCAGTGGGTTTTTGAGGAGAACATACTTAGCCATCCAAATGATTCTATAGTGTAGAAAGACTTCATTACAAATCATCCTTACTTTGCGAGTGACCCATATAATATCCGGCTTAGTCTAGTGATAGATGGATTTAATCCTTTGGAAATTTATGTACTTCCTACAATATGTGGCCTATGATGCTAATACTATATAATGTGTCACCTTAGAAGTGAATGAAAGAATCATTTATTTTTATGTCACTATTGATTTTGAGTTCAAAAGCTAGGTAATGAAATTAATCTATATCTACGATCCTTAATCGATGATCTAAAGGAGCTATAGAAAACTAAAGTACAAACATATGATTCTGTCAATCGAAGAAATTTTAAGTTACATGCTTCGATTTTATGGATCATAAATAATTTTTCAGTATATGAAAATTTATCTGGATAGAGTACCAAAGGATATCTAGCATAACTAATATGTAAAAAGGATATGTTCTCCTTATATATAAAGCATGAAAGAAAACTCTGCTTCATGGGTCATCGATGGTTTCTACTTGTTAATCATTCTTGAAGGATTCGTTATAATCAATATTTTAATGGTAAGTCTGATCGGTGTCTGCCACCTAAGGAGTTAAGTGGAACAAAAATTTTAGAATAACTTGAAGCCATTAGAAATGTAAAATTTAAAAAACCATCGGGTACTTGCAAGCAGAAGCATACTAAAGTTGAGCTAAATTGGACGAAGCAAAGCATATTTTTCGAACTACCGTATTAAAAGCAGCTACTACTTTATCATAATCTGGATGTAATACATATTGAAAAAAATATTTATGATAATGTCATCAATACAGTATTGAACATCTTAGAAAAAATAAAAGATAATTTAAAAGCTCGCCTTGATTTGCAAGAAATGAAAATTCGATCAGAATTGCATTTAGTTCACCAAGGTGATAAATTTTTGTTGCCGCCTGCATGTTATTCGCTATTTAGTGAGGAGAAAAAGAGTTTCTGTGGATGGTTCAGAATCGTAAAATTTTTTGATGCTTACATTTCAAATGTATCGTGATATGTTGGCAACAACGATGGCAATATCTCTGACATGAAAAGTCATGACTCCCATGTGATGATGCTTGCTTCCTGTGGTTATGCATGGCTATTTGAGTGGTGATGTTTAAGCTGTATTGATTGAGTTGGGAGTGTTCTTCTGAGAAATATGTTATCAAAAATTAAAGATTAACTTACTTGAGAAGTTTGATAAAGATATTGTGCTCATTTTTTGAAAGTTAAAAAAAATATTTTCATCATTATTTTTTGATGTTGTGGTATATCTGGCTGTTCATCTTCCAAAAAAAGCTCTTTTGGCTGGACAAGTACATTATCAATAGATGTATCCTATTGAAAGATAAAGAAATCATAATCCCTTTATCATATCAGTTATAAGATATAAATATATTAGTTAAATATAAATTTATTTTTATTTATAGATTCTTGTGTATCCTAAAAAAGTATGTATGCAATAAGACACGACTAGAAGGGTCTATAGCGGAAGCATAGATAGCTATGGAGTATGTTATATTCTACTCGATGTATCTTGATGATATTAAAATAAGATTCAATCATGCAGATCGTAATACAGACCATGAATGGAGTGACGATGAGCCGATATTGTCCATATTCAAACAAATGGTTCGACCCATGGATGGAAGGAGATATGAGTTTATGGACGTGAATAAGCTATCCAAAATATATTTTTATGTTCTAAATAATTATAAAAAAATTGAAGATTTTATTGAGTAAGTACCATATTAGCATATTTCTTAATATTTTAACTAATTTTTTTCATATTGATGTAAACTTAAAAATCATGACTTATTGCAACGAGCACAAGAGAGTACTATCCAGGAAGAATAATATAGATGTTGATAATCGACATAGAAAAAAAATTATAAAATAGTTTGGAGACCATATAAGTTCCACTAGTTTTACATTATATTTTAATAATTATAAAATTAATTATTTGAATCAATACAATTTTTTATGTTATGTTATAGATGAAATCTAAGCATTTCAATAAAGAAGAGAGTGTAACTGATGAGTTGTACGATTTAGCATGTGGTCCAATCGAAGAGTTAATCACTATGCATCCTGGATCATCAAAGGAATTAGATTTTATATAAGAGAGCTTGAGATGCAAAGAAGGATCCAAAATAGTGGGATTGCTATGATAGGATATGAAAGAGAAGAGGAGATTGAATATTTTGGTGTATTGATAGATATTATAGAACTGAAGTATGAGTCTAATAATTTGATATTCTTATTTTAATATGAATGGTGGGGTATTAGTAATAAGAAGATCAATATTCATATCGATCCATATTTTATCAGTATAAATTTTGCACAACATGATACCAGAATGAGCCGTATATATTAGCAACTCAAGCGAAACAAGTAATATATTTGAAAGATCTGAAGTATCGAGGTGATTGGCATGTCATACAAAGAATAATATCTGGAGACATATATGACATATCAACCCAACTAGAGATGGATGAAAATTTAGATCTACATGAAGAGAAAGCTTTTCAAGAGAAAGAACAAACATTGATCGAGCTCCTTATTGATGAAGAACTTATGACAACTCCTTTGAATAGGGCTGATCTGCCACCCTCCGAAGTTGAAGCTGATTTTGTATTTAATCTTGATGATTCAGAGGATGATGATCGATTCATAAATGATAATGAAATAGAAGATGATACATTAGTCAATTATTGTGATTCAGAGTAGGACCTACAAATCGAGAAGGATATGGATATTGATGAGTAGATCTATATTTTTTGTTGAATCTTTTCTTGCAATAATGGTATGCAATATAATTCTATTTATTAGCATTTATATATTTTTTACTATTATTATTTATTATTATATTTATTTATATGTCAAGTTAGTCATATACATGGTTTAAGCATTGTAGGTATGGCGGTAGGAGGGAAATGACCACGTCTGAGTTCTCACCTCCCCCTAAGGATGAGTCTTTTCTCATTTCCACTATCATACCATCAGAGCCACCAGAGGATGCTGTAGAGATGGGTCCAAGAGATATTTTAATATTTTTATATAATAAAATTTAATTTTAATTGTATCTGTTAGATTTATAGATATCTATCATACTAATGATTTATTCATTATTGTTTCAGGCTATTCGATGTTGGTGGTGAGGTGAGGATGAGATTCATCAAAAAATCTCATCCTGGAGCATTGGAGACACAAGCATGAGGGACAGCATCTCTGTATCGAGATTTTGTCTAATTTCACTACACCCATTAGGGAATGGTGTGAGCCATGGCAGATTGAGCTGGGCATCATATGTCGCAGCTATGCCCCTATGATGCTCTCCGATTGGCGTCATGTTACACCGACTCAGAGGGAGGTCTTCTATAGTCACTTACAATTAAAATAATATTTAGTAAAATATTTAATTAGCACTGTATTCTTATAATACTTGTTATTGACAGGCTATATTTAATATTATTGATTTTGAGCATGATTACATACGGTGAGTTGTGGATGATCATCTATACTCGCATTTTAAGGATTACTGCCATCGCATTCATCGCCATTGGTACATTGTAGTGCAGGATCAGGGGATGGAGGCAATGCGACAGCGGCCATATGACAGCATTAGTATCGAGGACTGGACTGTCATATGTCGTAGGTATGAGGACCTGATATATCAGGTTAAGCATCTAAATTTTTTTTAGAGTTTAATAATTGAATCATTTATTCTTAAATTTAGTTAGTTATTTACTAATTTGACTGTTAACTGTATAGGATCGATATGCTCGAAATGCTGCCAATCAGATGAGATAAACCATCTCGCATTGTGGGGGTTCGAGGCTATTTGGTCACCATATAGAGCAGATAGTAAGTAATTTCTATTTAGCATATTTTAACTCTTTAACTATTTAAAATTTTTTTAAATAATTATTTTTAAACTACAGAGAGATGTAGAGAGTAGCGAGCTTTTTGGTAAAATCGAGATCTATCAATGGACCCACCAGCAATGGTCAGGAGAGCGGATGATGGAGAGCTAGGAGCTTTATGTAAGTTTTTTTTAATTATTTTTTCATTGACATTTTAATTTATAGTACAAATTTAGAATAGTTATAATTTTAATTTTCAAAATCGTATGATAGAGATGAGATCCCAACCTATCTTTAAGGGCTCGACCACACCCACAGATGAGGAGATCTATAATCAGATGCTTGGTACGAGATCCTATTATGTTAAGGGACTAGGATATGGGATCAGAGCTCTCCTATCATCATACTCGTCCAGGACTGACATCCATGCTACCTGTGATGTCCAGCTAACAGAGATACATAGACAGACTGCTGAGGATCAACAATGAGCTGATGAGTTGGTTACACGCGTCAATTTCTATCAGTCATTTTAGACACAAATGATGGAGCAAATGGCACAGATAGAGCAGATGATGGAGCTGATGAGACAGTAGCAGGTCGGTCCATCATGCTCCACCCATTCTTCTTTTCTAGATGCTGATGCTTGATGACTAGCGACTTATTTTTATATTTTTATATTTTTATTTTAGACCTCTTATAATTATTAAATTTATTTTTTATAATTATATTTTAATATAATGACATGATCAAATTTATTTGTACATTTATTGTGTGAATTTTTTATCTTAATTTTATAGATTATAAATATAAAATATTAAAAATATAAATTAAAAAATATATACATATAAATTATTTTTTAAAAAATATTATATTTTAATTAGTGATGAAATTATTTATGATGAAATATCTATCGCAAATAACATCATTTGTGATGTATGATTTTCATCATAAATAATTTATTTTTGAAATATAAAAATAATTTTAAAAGTTATTTATGATAGAAAATTTTCATTATAAATAATTTTTTTTATGATGAAAATATTTATGATGTAAATTTATCATCACAAAAAATTAATTTATTTTATTATTTAAAATATTAAATTTATTTATTAAATTATTTATGACGGAATGTTCCAGCATAAATAATTTTATTTATGACAAAAATTATCTATTTGCAATAAAAAATTTTTCATCATAAATAATTTTAAAAAATAAAATATTTTACAATGCAAATTTTATGTCATAAAAAATATATTATTAGCAATGAAAATTTTATTTCAGTCATAAAATGTTATCTACGATCCTATTTTTGGCAACAAAATTTGCATCACAAATAAGTATTTATGATAAAAATTTAATATTTGCGATATTTTTCTAGCATCGCAAATACTCTTTTCTGTTATAGTGTAGAGCTATTTCATATAGAGTGTAGGATGCCAATGGAGAACCCCACTTTATTTTTGCTTTATGAGATATAAATACAAAATTTGTTAGAAGTATGCATTTTTTGTTTAGCAATGGATGTTATGACTTTCTCATCTTCCTCCTCTCTTTTTTAGTGTAGATTATTATGCTTCAATGCCTTTCGGGGTCACTAAGGTGATCCTTGAAGTCACCAATTAGATTATAGATTTAACATAGCCAAGCATATAAAAATGGATGGATAATATCCACATATCAGATATTAAGCAATGTAATCATTTCTTTGAAAGATTTTCTTAATACCAATTGAACTAAAATTTAAACCAAATCATGATTTTCTTGACAGTTCAATACTACTTAAAGATCAATTTGTAAATTCAGCTTGATACCAATGATTTTTGTTTGGAAGTGATAAAGATGAATCATTTCAAATCAAATAGTTTTGAGAATTTAGAATGATAAATCAATTTAAATTGATATCAGCAAATCAGTCAAAGTAAACATTAAAAAGTTTTTCAGTTATTCTTCAAAAAGATTATCTCTTCTTTTTCTTAAAGAATATCAAGTGATTAGGTTTAGAAAAGTTATATAATTTTTGAATTTATCTCAAATGATATCATATCAAGAATATAGTTATATAGAACCAGATTTGAGATAAAGATATTTTTCTCTTTTTGTCAAGAATACATGACAAATAATAAGTTGTTTGATACTAATTAATTAAAATTGAAGATCTCTTTAAATGTTTGGCTTTAAAGATAAATGACAGCTTTCTTGAAATATTTTGTTTGATATGATCAACTTCAAAAGATGTAAGAGGAGCATTTTTCAAATTCAATTTTCAGAATCAATCAATTGGAATAAAGCATGAATGTTCACCAATAAATTCTTTTTTAAGATTAAAAATGATTTTCCTTCTTAAGTTTAAGAAAGATTTCTCTTTTTAAGATTAATAATGATTTTTTGAAACAAATCAAATGAATAAAATCACATGAAGGATCATATGATTGGAGCAAAATATTAATGATTTCTTATTGTGTTCAAAGATTATTTCTCTTTCTAATTTTGATTTTTTTTCTCTATTTTTAAAAATAAATATTAAAAAATTTATTTTTCTTAATTCTCTCCCTTTGTTTTACAGATAAAGCATAATTTCAATCAAATAGATAAATATAAATATAAGCATGAAGTGAGTGAACACATCAAACACACTAATTTTTTAATAAAGATCAGATTTTTCATTGATTGTCAAAATATGATTACAAAAATGATTTCAAATAAAATAAACATCAAAACATCCAAAATGTATACCATATACATCTATCAAAAGTTGGATTGCTAGGGTCACTATAGCTCTAAGAGATAATCCTAGCATCTTAAGAGAGTGGGTTAGGGTGATCTAGGATGAAGGTCCAAAGTTTTGAACTAGATTGGAGAGGGATCTAGAAAGGATTATGGCTCGAAAAGAAATGAGAATAGAAAGACAGAGCCTTGGAATATTTCTAACAAAGAAATTCATCTCAAATATAGGGGTTGACTCTAGTAAAGCTGGGGTCGACATCTCATAGAACTTATTTAAAAAATTTGATACAGTACTCGAGTCGACTCAGCTGTTTCAAGAGTTGACTCCTTGATATAGAAACAATTTAAAGGAGTTTCAAATCAAAAAAATTTGATCAATTTGAATGAAAATTAATTTACAATCAAATAGACTCATAGATAATCATGCTTCTTTTAATTTAAATTTTCAAGGAATAAAGTGATATGGGGGCAGCTAACAGATCATGTTGAATTTTAAAGAAAATTAATCTCGTATTAATTAAATATTATGCATAGAAGAGAGCATGTTGATTTTAAATTTTATTTAAGATCAAAATGTTCAAAATTCATACATTCAAATCATGGAACATAATCATTGTAGGCACTAATAAATCATCAAAATTAATTAAGTAATCAAAAATATTTAGCAAACAATGATGGTATAAAGTGAGAAAAATTTAGATTTTACCAAACACCATCACCTATCTAATTTCATTTCCAAAGCATCCATCCATAAAATTTTTTCTCTTTTCATTTCATTGGATCCTTGGTATATATTATTTTCTAAACTTTGATACCTAACTCATCTTCGGTCCTTGGAGGTTAGAGCATATGGTTTCTTTTGGAAGTCAAATTTGTTTAATCAAAATATGACTACTTTTATTGATATTGCAATCTGAAATTCTATGACCAACTTTGTTGCAGTTAAAATAAACTATCAAATGATTTTTATGATAAATTCTAGTAAACATATTTTTAATAAATTTCTATTTTCTTGAAGAGTTAAAACCAATTTCAATATTATTGAAAATAGATTTATGATTTTTCAATATTAATTAAAGATTTTCAAAACTAAATATAAACTTTTGAACAATGGGCTTCAATATTTCTATCTCTTTTCTTAATTTTGCATTTTGTTTCATAAGAGATTTTTAAATTTCAAAAGCTTCTCTTTTTCTTCAACTAATGATTTTTTAGATTTAAGAAGTTCTTCCTTTACTTTAGTTAAAGCATTTTTTTCTTTTAAAATATCTTCTTTTTCTAATAAGAGTTTACTCTTTTCATCAGCTAAAAGAAAATTAGACTTTTTGAGCTCTTTATTTTTCAGCTTTAACTTTTTAAATTTATCCATTAAATCATTAAAGACTTCAAATAATTTATCAAATATGAATTGAAAAGAGTTTTTAGAATTTACCTCATCCTCAATGGCCATGAGGCAAAGATTTGCCGCTTTTTCTTCCTTATCTGAACTTGATAAGTCACTATCTTCCCAAATCCCAACCATTACTCTTTTCTTGATCTTTTTGGGGTGCTTCTTGAGTAAAGGATAATTTAACTTGTAGTGTCCCTTTTTGCTGCATTTATAGCAAGTGACATTTTTTTTTATTATTTATTTTCTTTCTTCTTCACACTTCTCTCTATGAGGAACTTCTTGAATTTTTTTGTGAGTAGTGCCATGTCCTTATTATCTTCACTCTCTTCTTCATCTTCTTTTTTCTCTGACTCATCACTCTCCTCAAAATGTATAGTAGACTTGAAGATGATGGTCTTCTTTTTCATTAGCTCTTTTTCTTCCTCCCTTTGAGCTATGTTCAACTCATGAGTTATGAGTGAACCTATCAACTCCTTCATGGACAGCTTGGTAAAATCTTTTGCTTATTGAATGACTGTCACTTTTGTTTTCCATTCTTTTGGTAAAGACCTCAAAATCTTGTAAACAAGTTCATAGTTAATATAGATTTTGTCAAGACCATTTAAACCATTAATAATATCAGTAAATTTAGAAAACATATCAAAAATTGACTCATATTTTTTTATTTTAAACATTTTATACTTATGAACAAGTAAATTAATTTTAGACTTTTTAATTTGGCTTGTTCCCTCTTGAGTAATTTTTAATTTATCCCAAATTTTTTTTGCTGATGTACAAGTGGATGTTTTATTAAATTTATTAGCATCAAGTGCATAATATAAAATATTCATGGCTTTTGTATTTTACTCAATTAATTTCATATCATGCACATCCCAATTAGCTTCGGATTTGGGAACATCAATACTATTTACTTTAATTGCGGGAGTGTGTGAGCCATTGATTATAACTCTCCATAGTTGATAATCTAGTACTTGAATATACATGCACATACGTGCTTTTCAATATGTGTATTTTGCACCATTAAATAGTGGTAGTCTTGGTTGATTGTCCTTCAGCAAATGAGGAACCAACCGAGGTTGCCATGTTCTTTTACTCTTTGATTACTAGGTCAATAATTAAATATTAGAGTACCTACTCTGATATCAATTATTTCTCAGAGGTAGCAACCTAAGAGGGGGGCGGAATATGGTTCTTAAAATATTTTAATCAAATTACACTCTAAACACGTATGTGCTTTACTTAACTTAATTCAACTTAATATGATTATATAGTGCATGCAGCAGAATCAAATATGTATGAAGCTAAGCAAGAATTAAACAAAGCTAACCAAGAGTTAAACAAATTTGACAAGCAAAACAACAATTAAAAATATACAAGATATGTAAAGTAATATAGAAAGAGGCACAACTCAAACATCAAGATTTTATAGTAGTTTGGTGTAACCTAACACCTATGTCCACTCCTCAAGCTTTCCTTAAGAATTTCACTATAATCTCTCTGATTACAGTGCATTTATTTTTTTGGGCTCACAAACAAATTCAATTGAATTTTTGGGATTACCAATCAAAAATTTACACCAATAATTTTTTGGGCTCACTATCAACTCGATTGGTTTTATAGGCTTACCAACCAAAATCTTACATCAATAGTTTTTCAAGTTTACTATCAATCCAGTTAATTTTATAGGCTTACCAATCAAAACCTACAAAGTCCAATTTCGAACTTGGACGGGCCTGATCCCCAAGTTTCTTTCTCCCAAAAAAACTTATAAAGAAAATAAAATATAAGTATAAGAATTTTAGTTTAAAATAAAAATAAAAAAATAAACTCTTTTAGATGCGAAGAAGAGGCTGAATGATTGGCTATTTCGAAGATTGAACACTCTTTTTTGAAGCTTGAAAGGATGCTTGAGAAGTTATTAAAGATATCTTTTAAATGTCCTATGAATTCAAAGCTTGGTTCCTCTCTTTTTCTTTTCTTTTTGATGTGCAATGAAATTCTCTTAATCTAAAAATAATTTTTCTTTTAAACCCCACTCATCTTCTTTCCAAATTGATTCTCTAGCCTTAAATAGTCTTGGAGATGGCTAGAGAAAGAGTTTTGATTGTTGGAAAGGCTGATCTAGCCGTTAGAGACAAAAACTAGTCGTTAGAGATAAAAACTAGCCATTAGAATCAAATCTATATACTTCTGAAAATTTTACAGAACTAGCCATTGGGCTTTGAGTCGACTCAGATAGGATTTGAGTTAACTTGAGTTGTCTGCGAGTCTATTTAAATCTTTTTTTCAAAAATTTAGCTTTCTATCTTTTTTTAAGAACTTCAGCTTAAATATTCGAGTCGACTCGAAGGTCTACTCAAATTTCTGTGAGTACACTCAAATTTTTATAAGTCTACTCGGATTTTTTATTATTTTTTCTTTAAGTCGACTCGGATGATACTTGAGTCAACTCGAGTGCATGCCAATTGAAATTTCTAGCATGCTAAAAAATTTTTTCTTCTATTTTTTAGCTTAAGTCAACTCGAATAAAATTTGAGTCGACTCGAATGATAGCCAATGAAAAAATGCTGAATAAATTTCTGCATGAGTGGCTTTTTGACTTCAACTTTTGAGAACTTCTTCCATCTTGATTTTTATGATCTTTTTCATTATGAAGGTTTTCAAAAACTTCGTATTTGAAGTTCATTTAGGTATTTAGATCTATTCTTTGAAGTGCTTAGACCTTTTTGAAGAGATTTCTTCTATGAATAATTATTTCATTTTAAGTATTTAAAAAATCCTATATTCACTCATGAAACATATGATTAGTATCATAATCACTCTAAATTTTGAAATCATCAAAATCAATCATAGGATCAATACACTAGCTGGAGCTCCAACCATGGTCAAGATTTGATGCAAAAGATTGGACAAAGGCTTTGGTAACGAGCATCGGCGGCAAGGATGGCTAGAAAGGAAAGAAGTAGGCCTGGAATCAAATTGAAAATAGGGTATCCAAACGAGGCATCCCCTTTTTGACAAAAATCTAGTAATTAGTCAGCCAAAAACCAAAATTCAAGAGATAAGGACAATGAAAAGGAACATAGATTAGAAGATTCAAGCTTCGATTATCTTATCCCTGTGAAGCTCATGCAGCGGTGGTGGTGGACGGCACTTGGGATGAAGCTTGGGCAAACATAGGTGAATCTCCAATTTAAAGCCAAATTTTCAATGAAGGGTCAAAGAGAAGGTGTGGGTGATTTAAATAGAGCAGATCGAGATACCAGAGTCCTTGTTAATATTAGAATCCCACTAAAGAAATAGGAAAGAAGGTGACCCCTATATGGAGTCTATCTTTTCGTAGCAGGTGCCGTGCATATGTATCTCAATTCCCACTAGGTACATGCAGAGCACATACTAGGTTAAATTTTTTATTTATTTATTTAAAATTCTATTTTAGTCTGAACTATGCTTTCAAAGCTAGTCAAATGGATCAAACTAAGTGCACCGTCAGGCCCAAAACATTCAGATATTAAAATTTATCTGACTACTTAATTATATCTAGATCGGCCAATCCCGAGATCATATCTTTGAGTATTTCAGAACGTAGCTTAGACTATTTTGTACTGTAGAATTATCTTTATTGATGCACTTGAACCTTTAGTAACATTTAATATCTTCATGCTGATACTAAATTATTATGCTCATGCCATATGCTTCCCTTGGGATGGGTGCAGCTACAAATGAAAACTTCCCCTCTTCTTCTTATTAACCAAACAGCTTCTTTCATGTGATTATTCTAGTACAATATATTCAACCATTCTTGCTGCTAAACTTTGAGGTCAGCCTTTTTCTTTTTAAAATGAAAAATAATTGTTGATATATGCTAACATCTTACCATCATTTTGCATGTATTTTCTTGCTTTAAAGTACTTAATGGCCTTCCCTTTGACTTTTGTTTCGGTACTCACACATCATGTATTCTCTAGAAATAAAAAATTTTGATCACCTTCCATGACTTCTAAATAATATTAGGTTCTTTATCCATTTAGATGTGGCCTGTGACTTGGCTTGTAGTCATGTAAAATGTTCTTCCTTATCACCAATTTTAATTTGTCTCCTATTTGTCAGATTCTTCTTCAAAAATAAGCTTGACTTGGATCCCATATGTGTGAAACACATCAACGTGGTGAAGTTCAACCCCGCAAGATTCTTCTTCAAAAATAAGCTTGACTTTGATCCTATACGTGTGAAACAGATCAAGGTGGTGAAGTTCACTCCGCAGCCAAATTTTCATTGAACTAGGGGTGGCAACCTTGGCCAACACCATTTAGTTTGACCGACCCAAAACATTTAACTAGACTTGTATTCCATAAGTTTAGTAGGTGTCAGGTAGTTTCATCTTGTCGATGAGGTGGGTTAGTGTAGGTTTGGTTTAGGTGAATGCATATTAAGCCATCTAGTTATCCATAATTTGTAGTTTATTTATAAATATGGGACTCAATCATTCAACAAACTCCTATTTTAGTAAATCTAATATAATTGTTTTAGTTTCATAAAATATGTGATTATGTCCATTTCTCCATTGCTATCCACTTTTTTTTTTATCCCTCTTTGTATGATTAAAAATATTCAGAGATTTGGCGCCCCACATTAGCATATTCAAATAGGTCAATCTTTCTGGCACATCAAATCACCACCAATAGGGATTTTGATATTATACTCCTCTATTGTAGACAAATATACTGTGTCTTCTTTCTAGGGTGCATGAAGGAGATGTTGATGCTTGCTAAGAGTCTCTATTTGATCACTGAAAAGCAAAATCTCGCTTGCAACTTTTCTTTATTTTATTTTAGTATATCTTATTGCATAGTTGATTTTCGCTAAGAGTCTCTCTTTGATCACTGAAAAGCAATGTTCTTAAGACTGGAAGTGGGCTCGGACCGGTCCGAAGCCCATCGGGCCAGGCCGGCTTCAGGCCGAATTTCGGACTCAGTCCGAAACTATTCAGACCGGACTTGGGCCAAAATATAGGGCCCATTTTACTTTCGGACCGGACTCGAGCCTACCTTTAGCTCGGCCCGGATCCGGCTCGGGCTCGAGCCCGATCATAAGTCCGGCCCCATCCATCGACCATTACCGTCCTCACTCCCGATCCTTCCTACTCTCCCGCTGGCCGTCGGTCTCCACCCTCGATCTCCCCCTCTCCTCCATTAATCCCAAATCCCCCCTGCCCTTGGGATCCATAAACCATAGATTTCGATTGGAAGCCAGAATAAGGGAAGTGGGGAACGATGAAGAGAGAGCATCAGGAGAGCGGCGAGAGAGTTGGAGGGTATCCGACGGTGGAGATGCTGTCGAGCGGCAAGGGCAAGATGACGACGTTGGAGGAGCAGGATGGTGGAGTGGATGAGCTCTTGGCCATGCTCGGGTACAAGGTCCGATCCTCAGACATGACGGATGTCGCCCTCAAGCTCGAGCAACTCGAGATGGCCATGGGCAGCAGCGCCGCCCAGGATGACGCCTTCCTTTACCACCTCGCCTCCGACACCATCCACTGTAACCCTTCCGACCTCTCCACCTGGCTCGAGAGCATGCTTTCCGAGCTCAACATCCCACCTCCTCCCCTTCCCTCTGCCTCGATTCCAAACCACCAAAGTAACCAGCTTGATCTGTCGTCGGTCCCCACCGTTGTAGCTCCGGCCTCCATTCTCGATCCAATAAAGTTCTCCACTATGACCATCGTCGACTTGCCAACCCCATAGTACCAGTCGGAGTACGATCTCAAACCCATCCCCTCTGCCGTCACCGCTACCCCCGATCGCATCGTGTATGGTCCGGAGCCACCGATGGAGCTGAACTCACGGGATCGCAAGCGGATAAGGACCTCAAGCGGATGAGAACGCACGGGATCGCAAGTGGAGCTGAACGCATGGGCTGGCCCAATTTGTTTGGGCCAGGCTTGGGTCGGGCTCTTGCCTGGATCTTTTAAATATTTTCGAGCCTAAGCCTGGCCCAAAGCCCGATAAAAAATTTTGGACTGGGCTCGGGCTGGGGTTTGGCCTAGTCCAGTCTGGCCCACTTCCAGCTCTAAATGTCCTACACACAACTTTTATTTTATTTTATTTTATTATATCTTTGATTATATATAAATATGATAATCTATTTTTTGTTCTTTTAGATTTTAATTTTAATTTAATTTTTTTATTTTTTTTTTGTGTTTTGCATTTTCTATGTTTTTCAGTTGATTTATTACCAATCTTAGGTTTTGATTTTTATATTTTTTAATTTATTTGTATCTCTTTTATGTATCTTTTCCCGTTCATTTTCTATCTACCTTCTTTGTTTTATATTTAGTTTTGCCATCTGAATTTATTTATAATTTTATTGTATTTAATTGTTATTTATTAAACTTGTATAATAAATTAGGCATGTGAAAACCCAACCATTTGGTTTCACTGGAAATAATACTGCATCATCATTGATTGTTGCACTACATCACAGGTGTCAATGCTTAATTATCATTTTGGCATTATGATTTGTAAAGATCATTGTACTCAAAAGGAAAGAAATTCTAAATGTAATATATTTCCTGAAATGTAGGTGGATCTGCATTTATTCTATATGCATTTTCACAAGTCATGTTCAACCAAAATAATAAATAGTGACAATGCCATCATATTACATGAACTTCCTGTATTTCTCAAACATGTCATTCTAAATGTCAGAATTGAACCTTTTAACATGACTGACTATCCTCCATTTCTCATACAAAAAAGAAAAAATAAAAAGGCATGACCTACCATCCTTCAGCGACCAGATATTGAAGTAAGAGAGTACATGTCCAATGAAGTTGATGCAAGATTATACAAATCTCCTGTTGGAGGATGGTATATTGGAATAGGCATCTTGTGTGGCAAATTTGGTAATGGAGCATCACATTTAAGGACATGAATTGCTTGTCTTATTGAGGGTCTCAGATTGTAAGCTGGATGAGCACACCATAGCCCTACAGTCATCAAGCGTTGCAGTTGTTGCTTATCAAATTTTAAGTTCAACCTTCTATCTGCTGCAGCCAAACACATCCCTTTGCCATAAAGCTCCCATACCCATTCTACCAAACTCACTTCGTTCTTCTTTTTTCTTGCTTCAACTGGCTTTCTACCGCATGCTATTTCCAATATAACCACTCCAAAGCTGTAGACATCGGATTCTTTGGTAGTTTTTCTGTAAAATTTTATGAAAAAATTTATTTAATTGATAAAAATAATTTTAAATTTATGATTACTCTTTTTTTTTTTTTGTTTAGTTACAAGGAAACTAAAATACCAATATTTTCCATTCGAATTTGATATCTAAGGAGATGCATCAGCAAAATGTTATAAGAGATTCTAGACAAACCACCCATGAATCTAAATTCAAAGACCTTTCACTTGTGTGCGCGTGCGCATGCGCATGTAGGTGAGCGTATGTTTGCGTGTGTTTTTGTGGGTGTCGGTGTCTGTGTGAGCAGTTAATTTCCACCAGTTACCCGTACCCCGCTGATCCTACCTCAGTTAGGACGTATACAAGCCAGACGAACCGAGTCAAAATTTAAATTTTCTTAATCTAGGGTCAAAGTTGCTGAACCTACCCAAAGGTGAAAGATAACATCACAGAGGCAAGCACTCAGTAGTTTTATAGGCTTCCATTCTTTGAAAAATTCCAATGGACCTCCAAAAGCCTTCAATCTATCTCATTATTCTATCAAGGTTTCTCTTTTATTCCTTCTATTGTTGTGGGAAGTTTATGATGAAAGTTCATGGATCATATCCCTACCACCTCCGGTAATAGCCATTGATGTATGATTTCATAATTAGGATATATATGTTCGACAACACATGTGTACTGCTCGGAATGATCGAGGACAAGATAGTCAACATCCAATGAAGAAAAGTCCACTGGCCAATCCATATACGCATGGCCTGATAAATGAAAGATTCAGATGTTATGTCCAGTCTATTTATTTTACTATATTATCGGCTGTCAGATAACTCTAACGCTAAAATCTTTCCTAGTTGGATGTGCACGTGCATCACAACTATAATAAACCAAAAGCTCAAAAAAAAAAAATTTTTTTTTTTTTTTGATGTTCTGTGTTTTAAAAGAAAATATGATGACTTTTATTGTGGATAAAAACTTTGGAACAAAGTTTGCTGTCGTGAAGTTGGTTCATTCGAAAATGGCCTTTTAAAGAATTTTGCTATTTGTTTGTTGCTATAAATAAAGAAAAAGAAACAAAATGATACAAATATCAACCACACATTCAACACATACCGATGCAAGATGTATAACCAATTTTATTCCTACCAGAAGTTGAGCAATTGCATTGTTATTCAAAAAAAATCATACAGGAAAGTTACCCGGGTTTCTTGCACCATCCACTTTGCTTCAAAACATGACGCAATTCACAACGCTAATCAAAGGGTGCTAGAAGAATACAACACATCAGCTGAGTGACTTTAGAGTTACATATCTGAGTTACTAATAAAGCGTTTTCCGAAAGAAAACTTTAAAACAATTAGAATGCTTGCCCTGTCGCATGCCTAAAGATAACTAATAAGCCTATTGAAAAAGAACACTCGAACATTATTTCTCATACCTGTATTAGAATATTCAGGTGCCACATATCCCCTGGTCCCCATCAAAACAGTTGTTAGTGGATCGCAATCATGATCGACGAGCCTTGCCAATCCAAAGTCACCAAGCTTAGCATTGAACTCTGAATCCAACATCACATTGCTCGGCTTCACGTCTCTGTGGATAACGCATTGCTCCCACTCTTCATGAAGGTAAAGCAATGCTGAGGCCAGCCCCAAAGCTATCTTGTACCTCTCCGGCCATGCAAGCAATCTATCCTTGTTGTATAGATGGTAATCAAGGCTTCTGTTCGGCATATACTCATAAACAAGCAATAAGTCATCCTTTTTATGACAATAACCAATAAGCTGGACAAGATTACGATGCCTTAGTTGACCGATAATCGTGATTTCAGATATATACTCCTTCCTCCCTTGCTGAGAATCTCTCGAGATCTTTTTAATGGCCACTTCAAGCTGTGGGTCATGCAATACTCCCACGTAAACCTCCCCAAATCCTCCTTGTCCAAGTTTCCCCTCAGCAGCAAAATTATTGGTTGCGTTTGCAAGTACGCTATAAGGAAATCTCTTAGGTCCAGCGGCTCTCTTCACTGCATCACTGACTAAAATATCAATAGTCATATCTTCTTCTTCTTCATCATCTTCTTCCTTCTCTCTACTAGCCTTCTTGCATATATATTTTCTCATAAACCACACAAAACAAAACCCACAGGCTAAGAGAACTACAGCGGCAATAGCAAGACCCAAGCCCAAGGCAAACTTTTTGGTTCTCGGTCTAAGATCAGTGGAGCTGAAATTCCAAGAGAGGATCTTGTGCGTCTCAGTTTGATTACCTGTTGCAGCTGAGAAGCCAACGGCAACCTCTTCTGGCAGGTAATCCCTCAAGTTGACAACATAAGAGATACTCCAATTCCTCCTAGGATCTGTGGAATTGCTGAGGAACACAGTCAAATTTTCAGTACTAGAATTGTAGCTAATAGATGCATCCAATATGGAGTTTTCTCTGATGCTAGTATTCAAGTCCCGATGCGCAACAGAGATGATCCTGTTGATGTCGATTCCCATGTGATTGGCACTCGAATCATTATACTCTGGGTTTTCGAAAGTATCGAATTCCACGGCAACAATCTGCTTTGGTGCCGTCCAGTTAGCACCAGAACGGTTAAATAGCCCAAGAGCCCCACCATTTGAATCCCTCGCGCTCGCATTATCATAAGGGTATGACGAGAGGAAGAAGGTAATCCCATCGGCGCTTATATTTCGATTCATGCCATCAATAATGAAGGAGAAATTTGTACTGAAGTCAGCGAGTTTACCTGAAGCCTTGTCCCAGAGAAGTACCGGTTCATCATATACAACGCTGCCGGTGCTATCTAAAATCGAAGAGTCGGCTACGTTCTTGGTTAGTTGGATTTCTCCGTCAAGAAAATAGGCGTTCCCGAAAGGTGTTATGCTGTCTGCGGCATCGGAGCTAGGGTAGCTGAAGGTGAGTGCATCGGTGATCATGATGCACACCAACTGAAAGAGGACGACCACGAATATTCTAGGTGGAAGAGGAGTTCTGGAGCTGCTGAGGATCATGCTTGGATGGAGAAGAATTGCCGTCTGGTGGTTCATCAAACTGCCGAGAGTGACTCCCAAACCCACTCCCCATCTATCCCCAAGGCCATCAAATTCTCATCAAGATGCACCTTTCATTGTCTTTCTTTTTTTTTTTTTTCTTTTTTTTTTTAATGAAAATGAAGGGAGAACCCGTCCTAAATTTTATTAAAATAAAAAGAGCACAAAATGATGAAAGAGGAAAAAGAGAAGTAACTCCCCACTTCCATCTAAAGTAGAATGATATTTCACCACTGCAGTTTCTCAATTGTTAGATATTCTTGTCACATGCTCAAGTAAATGTGGATTCCATGGGCTAAATAACCAGCAACTTCTGGTATCTTTCTCGCCTTTCCCGCGCATCACTTTCGTACCCACCTCCCCTTGGGGAAACTGGACTTTGGGCTCCCATTGACCGCCGCGGCCATTTGAAGATAAGTGGAGGACCACAAACTCTCTTGGTTTTTTTCCTCTCCGATGGTAGAAGGAACTTTCCATCTTACTAGTTATGAAAGATTCCATGATTGAAAAAATTAAGTGCTATTTTACGGTGGATTAGACTTATATAGAAAGCTGCACAATTAATCCACTGAATCTCAAGTCCATGAATCAGAATGATGTGGTTATATGTGCAGAGACTTTTTATTAAGAAGTTGCATACGATTGGCAGAGGGAATTATACGCCGAAAGGTTTCTAAAATGCTGCGTCTGCGGCTTGCTGGATGTTGCTTCCCTCTCTTAATCAACCCCCTCTCTCTCTCTCTCTTACCAATGTTAGAAAATATACCTAGAGATTCGGTCCACATTGAGCCAATGAAAAATGGAGTCCAATGAGCCTAAAAACAGTCCAAACAAAATCAGAATGGAGAAGATACGTGCGAAAGAAGGACGGCAAGGTTTTCGGGGCGATGGTGACCGACGACGAACTGGCAGAGGCTAGTGGAGCGCCACTGGGCCCGACGGAGACTCCTGCGCACATGGCCCAGTGCCCAAGCAGGCCCAGCATGGGTGCATGCATGGGTCGGCCCAGCGCTTGCGTAGTCCACCGTGGATCGTGAGGTGCTGGGCGGTCTATAGGATCGTGTGGACCGAACACGCGGTCCACGTATGGTTCAGGTAGATTATTGCGCAATCCGACAGTCCAGAATGCAGCCCATCATGATCGGATGGTTGTGGGTGATTTCGAGCGTGATCAGGTGATCTGTGGCCCTATTTTGCGTGATCGGATGGCTCTGGTGCGAGTTGGTCACGATCAGACGGTCACGGATGATTCTAGACTTGATTGGGACTCTGTTTCCTACTGAAATAATATTTTTGTGATTCTAGAGCCTATATAGCTCCGATTGACGAACCATTTATTGCGTTGGAGAACTGATGACGTCTTGGAGGTGCAGAAAGACTTTTTCTGAAGTTTTAGAGAGTTTTTGTGAGGGTTTTGAGATTTTTTCTTGAGAGATTCTTGTATAAAGATTGAGTGGTGAGTTCCTCTTGTATTGATTTTGTTTTATTCTCTTATAGTAAAGCTTGCACACCCCATGGAGGTAGGCTTGAGGCCAATCCACATATTTGCATTGTGTTTCTTATTTTGTTTCTTCTTTCTTCCTGCTACACCTTATGGTACTGGATCCTAAGTGCAACAATTGGTATCAAAGCAAGGTGGTGCCAGAGCATAGGTTGCAGCGGTGGTGATCGATATAGAAGATGGAGAAGACAAGCACAATCAAGATGGAGATCAATAGGTTTGATGGAAAGAGCAATTTCTTCTTGTGGCAGGGGAGGGTGAAAGACATGCTCATCCAGCAAGGGTTGATCAATGCTCTCTTGTGCGATAAAAAGCTGACCACCATAAAGGTACAGGATTGGAGGCGGCTCCAGATGCAAGCGGTGAGTACGATCCACTTGTATCTAGCGGATGAGGTGGTGATCCATGTGCTTGGCGAGACTTCCCCGATGGTGCTATGGTCGAAGCTCGAGAAGTTGTATATGACGAAATCTCTCACCAATACTCTCTTCCTCTAGAGGCAGTTCTACCAGCTGCGAATGACTGAGGGACATAGTGTGCAGGAGCATCTCAACCACTTTCAGAAGATCCTTATCGACCTCCTCAGCATTGGCGAGAAAGTTAAGGAGAAGACCAGAGTGTTGGTCTTGCTAGCATCGCTCCCCCCTTTTTATGAGTCCTTGATGACTGCTTTTTTAGTGGGAAAGAGCACCATCAAGATGGATGAGGTTACTGTGGTGATTCTTCAGAATGAGATTCTCAGAAGGGAGAATCCAGCTTCGAGCTCAGGCGGCAGCTCAGCTTTGGTGGTTTCTAGAGGAGTAGGAGGCGATAAACAGGACAACAGGAGATCACGGTGAGGGCGGTCCAAGTCTAGGATGAGAGACTTGAGCAAGACCAGATGTTACCGGTGTAACGAGTTGGGATATCTAGCCAGAGATTGCTCTCAACTCAGGGATCGAACGAGGGCTGCTGTAGCGACGGCCAGTAGTGACTCAGAGGATGATGCCTTAGAGATATCTGATGAAGTATTTACTTCTTTCTAATAGTGAATTTTAAATTCTGCATGCACCTATCATGTATGTTGCATAGAGGAGCAATTTAACTCCTTAGAGAGCAGTGAGGACACTGTTTATTTGCCGGATGGATCGAGCTGTGCGATCAGAGGCATCGGGATGGTCAGCTGGAGGACAAATGATGGTATAATGAGGAGATTGGGAGAAATCGAATACATACCCGATTTCAGGAGAAATCTTATCTCACTGAGCAGACTGAATTCGAAAGGCTACAGGACGGTAGCTGGTCGAGGAATCCTAAAGGTGTTGTGCGGTGATAGGATTATTCTGGAGGGAAGGAAGAGGACAAGAGGACATTACTATCTGGCAGGGAGCCCAGTACGAGGTAGAGCTTCAAGAGCCAGGAGGAGCTCAGAGTGAGGTGGAGCTCCAAGTGGAGATAGATTGGGCACTATACAGGAGACTTGGGAGGACGAGAGACAACGTCACAAGGTAAAATTCCTATTGCTGTAGGGTGATATCTCAAGCAAATCTTTGGTCAGAGTGGACACAGCTCATGACGGAGGTGTGATCGAGCGGCCCGGCTCGACTCCCATGTTTGCCCATCCATGAGATAGCAGGCATGCCCCAAGGCGTAGGGTGAGATGGACCACAAGCTCTCAGAGATAGATGGAGACCGAGTATCAAATTGAGGTGAAGATTGTTAGAAAATACGTCTCGAGATTCGATCCACATTGAGCCCACAACAAGATCCAAGATGAAAAATGGAGTCCAACGAGCCCAAGAACAGTCCAAATAGAGTCCGAACAGAGAAGATATATGTGAAAGAAGAGCGGCACGGTGCACAAGGTGGCGACGGTGAGCCGACGGAGCACCGCTGAGCCTGGCGGAGATGCGCGCGTGCGACCCAGTGCCTGGGCAGGCCCACCATGGGCGCATGGGCGGGCCGGCCCAGCACGCACAGGTGGTCCAGGCCCATCGCTCGCACAGTCCACCATTGACCGCGAGGCGCTAGGCAGTCCATGGGATCGCATGGACCGAACACGCGGTCCACGCATGGCTTAGGTGGATTATTGCACGAACCGACGGCCTAGAACGCAGCCCGTCACGATCGAACGACTGTGGGCAATTTCAAACATGATCAGGTGATCTGTGGCCCTGTTTTGCACGATCGGACGGCTCTGGTGCGAGCTGGTCACGATCGGATGGCCACGATTAATTCTAAGCTTGATTGGGACTCTGTTTCCTATTGAAACAATGTTTTTGTGATTCTGGAGCCTATATAGCTCCAATTGATGAGCCGTTTATTGCATTAGAGAGCTGGTGATATCATGGAGGTGCAGAAAGGCTTCAATAGAGGTTTTAAAGAGCTTTTGTGAGGATTTTAAAGTTTTTTCTTGAAAAACTCTTGTCCAAGGGTTGAGTGGTGAGTTCCTCTTATATTGATTATGTTTTATTCTCTCATAATGAAGTTTGCATGCCCCATGAAGATAGGCTTGAGGCCGATCCACGTATTTATATTGTATTTTTTATTTTGTTTCTCCTTTCTTTCTATTGCACCATATAATACCAGATCCTGGGTGCAACAATCAAAAAAAAAAAAATTTCTAGCTTGCAACCTCGCTCGGATGAAACTTTCCCCGGTTCTGACGCTTAATTGAATATTTTCTTTCTTATCCATAAATAATAAAAATAAAGAACCGGTCTTTGGCTAACTCTCCGTTAACTTCTGAACAATGCATATTTTTTCTCTTGTAAACGGCAACGAGTTCCACTCTAAATTTTTCAGGAGAATTTAACGACCAGACTTGAACTTCTAATCCCTGCTGACCCAGCTTAAATCTCTCGGTCCATTTTTAAATTAAGTTTAACTTTCAATATTTATTAGATGAAATTGCCCTCAATGAATATGGTACTTTCTTTCCGAATAGGATTTTTTATTTCTTGACTTCTCTACTCTCCGACGAGAAGCCACTCGACGGCCAAGTTCAGTACAATTCTACGTACCCATGCTATTGGTAGCAACAGATGCACGCTGTTCTCTTGCCTTCTCTTTGATGGCCACGATGGTGGCGGCGGCAGACACAGATAGAGGCAAGACTAGCTAGTAATTTTCTTTCTCTCTCTCTTCTCTCTTCTCTTTTTACGCCCCATCTTCCTCTCCATCCTACCTAGCCTCCTTCTGGCTATGACTTGTCCTACCCCTCTATCTATTTCCTCCCTGTTTCTTTGTTACCATGCCCTGCCAGTGGAATATTGCCTTCTCATGGACGTTTCTCAGTGATTCTGAATATGTTACTTGCTTCAATTCGGTTGATGATCTGTATGTTTCCAGTAATTGCGGATCCCAAGTGGTGGGAATAGGATAGTGCTTTCTCATTAATAACTTTTAGTGTTTTATTACATATCTGATATATTTTCTACATATTTATTTTTATAATTAAACTAATAAAGCGCTTGCCCCATATGTGATATGTATTCAACTTTTAACGAAACAGGTGCTCATGATCATAGATTGATCAATTTAAATCTAGTGAATTACCTATATTTAGGCCTTCAAATGATTACATGAATACATTAGTGAGAGCATTGGTAAAACAGAAACAGATTACTAGAGAGGAAGCAATTCCTTACATTAATGATGCTATTATTAGAGAGTCACAGTTACTCCTTAGGCCTCTCATTTTTTGTAAAGAAAGTTACGTAATTACAATGATTAATACTGAATCAAAAGCATACAGCTCTTAATATAGCTTATGTTTTAGAAATTCTTGTATGAACTGCACAAAGATCATTTGATTAGAAAATGTCTGAATGGTTGTTTGTTGATATGGTTTGTCTTTAATTTAGTTTGGGTTTGTATTTTATTATCAAACCAATAAGAGTTAAATTTGTAGGATTGCAAACTCTAGTCCACGTGCTTGCTTTCTTCATTCTAAGAACAGTGACTGCCATTGAAGTATGATTTGTGCCCTTTGTAAAATATTGTTCAAGTTGTAGCAGAGAATTGGCAAGAGGTCATAGAAATTTTAGTTAGGGCATTAAAAATTAAAAGCTTTTACAAGTCTGATATGGATATTATCTAAATACCCATTCATTGACCTTAGATATCTAAGTTTGGTTACCTTTTTGTGAGCTTATGCCCATCTCTAAAATGTTCTAATTTTATTGTTGAATTATCTGGGTGACTTGTTTGTAACAACCTCTGAGAGGAAGCCATTGCTTTTGTTATCCTTTAACATTTTCTCCATTATGTTGGAGTTTTTGGTTAAATTTACAAATACTATTTTTTGTAGTTTGGAAGATTGTTAAGATGTCTGTAACCTATTATACATTATCATATTACAATTCACTTCATATTTTATTTTAAACATTATTATTTATGAAATAGAATTTTTCTTCTCTAGCAGTAGCGTTGCATTTACAATTTTCTTTCTAGATTTTTTGAGATAATTTGATTGACGTATATTTGTATTATTATGATGATGTTTATGTATTGTTTGAATTTGATTTGTGTCCGAGGAACAGAAGGCAAAGGTAGCTACTACTCCATTTGGCCATTTGCTCTAGCTTCTATACATCAAGTAGAGCAGGTTATTATTGGATGCATTACTCTCCTTTTTAGGATGATGAGAAGAAGGGCTTTCAGCTTGATAAGACTGTAGTACCTTTTGTGGGGACTTACGTTATCCTCATCTTTGGTTTGAGGACCACAAGTGATGAGATTGAATTACATAGGGAGAGCAGTTGGACCTCATCATCCAATTTTTTGATGGTGACCACAAAAAGACCACTAAGGATTTAGTAAAAAATAAATTGATATATCTTGTTGGAAAGTCTAAGTTGCAAGATGTAGAGGACTTTACTAAGTATTAGATTCTTTATCTTTTTATAACTATCCTATTCCCAATTTTACACTGCAATGTTTTTAAGGCATTAGATCCATATTTTGATGATTTAGACAATCTAGGATCATATAATTGGAATCTTGCAGTTCTTTTTTTTCTTTCGACAACAGAGTCCTAGTCTGGCAGAGAATATGTGCATAAGGAATATGACCGGAAGAGACTCTGCTGGATACATGGATGGATGTATGGTGGCTTTGGTGGTAAGCTTGTTTATATTTACTTTTAATTTAATTATTTGAGAGTTAATCTAATATGACATATAGTTAATTTAGTATAGGAGACAGTTAGTCTAACATAGTACCAATTAATATAGAAAGATATATAGTTAATTTATTATGATACATAGTTAATCTATTATGGTACATAATTAATTTATTTTGGTATACAATTAATCTATTATGATACATAGTTAATCTAATATTGCTTTATTATGATACACAATTAAATTTTCTAAAATATAATATTTACATTGCTTTATTTGTGCAAGCATGGGCTATTGGGTATGACAACAATCTATTCGGAAATCAGAGACCACCATTCATCAATCCCTATCTCTTGCATTAGAGCAATGTGCAGTTCCCTCGCAAGGTAGAGGCGATCACCGAAGCTATGAAAAGATTAAAAAGATTTGAAGTATATATTTTGCATCTAATATCATATATATTTCAAGTTAATGCATAACTATTTCTTTTATCCTTATCAGCTGATCAAGAAGATAGAGTCTGAGAGGAAGACGAGTTGGACATCCTTTCACAAGGAAGGCCATAGGGGCCGATTTCAATATAGGGGTAGGCCCGTACATAATCTAAATTTTTTATACTTCATATTAGTTACATAACTCACATGTTATTTGTCATTTGGCACACACATGCTATGTGTTGACATACAATAAAGTCCACCCCAAACACACATATACTGTCATTGCACATGACCAATATTCTATTACTTACCTTTATATTCTTTGTAGTAGATCATTGTCTTCGTGTGGCACACACTTATTTCTATTTGGCACATAGATGTTATATGCTGGCATGCTATTTGGCACACTATATTTAAATGACACATTTAAAATTTTATTATGTAGGAACACATTCTTTCTCACTACACATTGCTTATTGCATACAACTTTAGAATGTTTTGTAGTGTTTCAGATTCCATCATCTAGTCAGCTACTCATATAATCTCACTAAAGAAGGAGCCATTTTCATTGTTACTGTGTCAGCTATTAAAATTAGGTCCGCTTGCCTAGGACTCAATTTTGATACCAATCCATAACAATCAAAGTATGGCAGCAATTGAGAGGTTCTTGATTTCTCATAATTTCTACTTAGAGGATCCTCAACCTATCGAGGATGTCACAATGGACAATGTATAGATTCTTGCCTTTGAGGCTTTTGTGCATTGAGAAGATTCTCCATGACAAGAGTTTAATGTCAGCTGATGACATTATAAGCATGGATGTAGCTCTTACTGAGGTGAGTACGATACTGTAGTTGTAATATGAAAATTTAGATATGATGTTATTTTTAACCTAAATAATCTTTATTATTACGTGAGGCTAAAGTATTCTTTTGTAGGTGAAGAGGTCCATCTAACTGAAGTGGACCCGAATATCCCTCACAATAGTAAAGTTGTGAAGGTAGTTTTTATTAATTTATAGTTGAAGATATGGTTTTCATCACTACAAGAAATAAGGGTTTTAGCAGTGGTTAAATTCGCCAGTAAAAGAAAGGAAAATCATTGGAAAATGATTTACCAGCAATTTTTCCAACCCTTGCTATGCCGTTGGAGAAGGTACCGTCACTATTGTATTTCAAGCTTTTACTGATGGTCATGACCGCTAGAAAAAATAAGACTTTTATCAGCAATTATGACCGCTAAGAAAACAAAACATATCACAACGGTCAAAACTGCTAGACAAAGATTTAAAAACATTTTCCAACGGTCATTTGTGACCACTAGGATTGTTTGCAGGAAAAATTTTAATCTTATAGCAACAATTTTAACCATTAGACATAAATATTTAGCAGTGCTTTTATCATTGTGAATATATATTTAGCAGCAGATATGACCAATAGGAATAACTTTTTAACAGCGAATATGACCGCTGATAATATGTTATATGTTATTTTTTCAAAAAATAAATAATATAATAACATGAATACAACATATTTTCTTTTTAGTTGCATGTTAAAGCCACTTTAGAGCCTGAAAATAAATAATTAATCAAAATTTTGAAATGAACTTTCACTCACTATGAGAATCTACTCCTTCGTAAAGGAAATAAAAGTTCACAATAGGAAGAGGTTTTCATGTAACAAAACTAACAGTGTGATGAAAGTATAAATTTTTTAAACAAAATTGTAGATATATCTTTTAACATTTTGATTAAAAAAAAAACCCTGTTATCCCAAGTAGACCAAAAAAAATGACTATATATATACATTAATGATTAGAAGCTTCACATCATTGCTTGGCAAGTTCAATCTGCCAAAAAAAAAAAAAAGAAAGAAAAGCATAATTAGCCCATAAAGAAATAATATATAAGAGTAATAAAGATTAATAAAAAATAGATAAAAAGCTATAATACATATAAAAGTAGAAGGCCATGCAATTGTTGACCCAATAGCATCATCAATAACTTGCTGTAGTCCATCAGTCCGGATCAACAACTCATTTTTAACGTAAATAATTTATTATTTATGATGAAAATTTTAGTTACATCATAAATATTAAATTATTTATGATAAAAATTTTTCATCGCAACTAACTGATAAAAAATCAAAATTTTTTTAAAAAATAAATAATTTATAATGGAACATTTATGTCATAAATAATTTAATATTTATGTCATAAAAAAAATTTATATCATAAATATTTATCATTTACGATAAAAAATTTCAGTCATAAGTAATCTACAAAAATTTAAATTTTTTTTAAAAAATAAATAGCAGATTATTTACATCAAAAAATAAGAGTCACAAATAATTGGAATTATCATCGTAATTTTTTTTTTGAAATTTTTTTGTTAAATTTTTTTAGAGTGAAAAATTTTTAGAGAGAAATTTTTTTTTTGACAGAAATTATTAACAACAAAAAGTTTATTTTCGTCGGTAATAAAACTTATTAGCGATGTATATTTAATTTTCATTGTAAATTATTTTTTTTGGAAATTCTTTTTGATTAAATTTTTTTAGAGGGAAAAAAATTTTATGAAAAAAAAATTGATAGGAATTATTAGCAACAGAGATTCTATTTGTGTCGCTAATAATAATTTTTAGCGACATTAATTTTTCGTCGCTAATAATTACGTCGCTAAAAATTCTATAAAAATTTTAGGTCACTTCTTTGGTTCCCACAAAACCCTCCTAGCTCTCTCCTTCTGTCCCTCTGTCTCACTCATCGAAACCCTCTCGGGCTTCCTCGCCGGCGAGCGCCCCCCCCTCCGCTATCGCTAATGCTGCCACCACCACTGTCACCGCTGACTTTTAAGGTAAATAATTTTTTTTTTGGCTTTGCGGAGAAGGGAGGCGCGGGGGGGTGGGTCATGCCGGGGCCGAAGGAGGGGGGTTTTGTAAGGGCTGGGGGAGGGTGGAGGACGGAGTGGGGAGGGGGGTTTGTTCCCACGAACGGCCTGCGGTGGCCGGGGGGTGGAGGATGCAGGGGGGTTTGTTCCCGCAGATGGCCTATGGTGGCTGGGGGGCAGAGGACGCAAGGGGGTTGGGGGGCTTGTTCCTACAGATGGCCTATGGTGGTCGAAGGACGGAGGATGTGGAGGGAGGTGGTGTTCCCATGGACGGCCATCGGGGCCCTAGGGGGGTGGGGGGAATGATTTATTAGTAATTTATTAATAAAATAAAAAATTAATTTTTTAAAAATTAATATATTTGTGAATAAAAATAATAATTTGTCAATGCATATGAACTATTCGATCTGAAATTCGATTCGGGATCTGGTTCAGATCGACTTGGATCCAGTCTGAATCGGATCCGAGTTGGGATCTGGTCCGAGATCCGGATCGGGATCTGGGTCAGGATCCGATCCAAATCAAATTGGATCTGGTTCAGATTGACTTGGATCCAGTCAGGATCCAATCCAGGATTCGAGTTGGGATCCGATTCGAGATTCAAGTCGGGATCTGATCCGGATAGACTCAGATCTGGTCTAGGATCTGGGTCGGATTTGGGTCAGGATCCGATTCGGGATCTCGGTTGGGATCTGATCCAGATCCAGGTCATGATCCAAATCAAATCGAGGTTGGAATTTGGATCAAATCCGATCGGGATTCGAATCAAGATTTGGTTTGGATCTGGGTCAAGATTCGGTTTGAAGTCGGGTACATCTCTCTATTTTCATAGAGAGATGCATGGTAGTGATTTAATGTATGCATTGATGTAACTTTAGACTCCCATTCAAGAGTCGGTTTTAGAGTCTCTAAAATGGACTCTATGAACGGCCGTTCGATGCCCCATTTGGACAGTTTAGAAATGCATCAATTTTTTTATTGTTGTCATAGTGTTCTTTTATTCTATCTTGAAAATTTTCATCGCAGTTATCTCATTTGTTCTCTGGATACATATTAGATTGGTTAAAATATGATCCATCTATATCGTGTATTTGGAGAACTGTAAGGAGATACTGTCAGATTTTTTTCAGATATGGAATAAAAAATAAAACTGTGGCAACAATAAAAATGATGCATTTTTGAAAGGGATAGGACCTATCTTTACCTATTAGTTGGTGCTTTGATGCATTTATTATGTAAGTCATTTTAAATGATAAAATAATTACATAGTAATTGCCTCATATTTGTATATACATAATCTATAGATAGTGAATCTGGGTCTAGATCCGGTTTGGGATCTGGATCGAGATTCGATCCAGGATCTGGTTCGAGATCTGGACCGTGATCTGGTTCGGATGAATGTCAGGGGTATTTTCTTTGTTGTTAATAATTTTTTTTTATTGTTAGATGAATATCGATAAAAGTTGAATGAATGATAGAGGTATTTTTCTATCTAAATATCGAAACAGTGTTTGAAATTTTATTGAGTTTGCACGACGTAAAGCCGACAGTGCTAGTAGGATAAAGTGTCCATACAAGAGATATGTCAATATGGTATATCTTCACGTATCACTTGTTGAGGAGCATCTGCTACGTTATGGTATAGACAAAAAGTATATTCATTGGATATGACATGAGGAGGATGATCCGAATGAAGTTATGCACGATGATGACGATATTGAAGATGATAGTGATGCTACTGAATCTGTTGAACATGGTGGTATAGGTTCACTATTGAATGATTAACATCAAGGTGTTCGCTCAAATGTACCTATGAGTACTAGTACATCTGAAGATAGTTTTGATCATAAACACAATATTAATGAGGTAGAAGGGACTTTTGAACAGTTTGCAAAGCTTGTAAGGAATGCACGAGAGCCACTTTACTCAAATTATGTAAAGTTTTTTAAGTTAGAGTTTTTAATCAAGTTGCTTCATATTAAAATCATAAATCGATGGAGTCAGAAGTTATTTGACTAAAATTTGGCATTGATTAAAGTAGCTCTTCCTGATGGAGAGAGACTTTTGAAATCATATTCTGAAGCAAAAACATATATATAAAAATTGAGACTTGACTATATTCCTATACATACCTGCAAAAATGACTGTATATTATTTTATAAGGAGAATGAACAAGCAAGTGAATGTCCGAAATATGGTAAGCCTAGGTACAAAACTGATAATAAAAAAGGAAAGAAGATATCTCATAAGATTTTGAGGTATTTTTTATTGATTTCAAGACTTCCAAAGTTATATATGTCCACAAAGATAGCTGAAGAAATGAGATGGCATCATAAGCAGCTGGTTCCAAAGGAAAACATACTTAGCCACCCAGCCGACTCTGTAGTGTGAAAAGACTTTGATGCAAATCATCCTTATTTTGCGAGTGACCCACATAATATTTGATTTGATCTAGTGATAGATGGATTTAATTTTTTTGACAATTTGCATGTGGCATATAATACTAATATTATATAATGTATCACCTTAGAAGTGCATGAAAGAACTATTTATTTTTATGTCACTATTGATTCCAGGTCTAAAAGCATCAGATAATGAAATTGATCTATATCTATTACCCTTAATTGATGATTTGGAGGAGATATCGGAAAATAGAGTGCAGACATATGATTCTATCAGTCAAAAAATTTTTAAGTTGCATGCTTCAATTTTATGGACCATAAATGATTTTTTTGTGTATGAAAACTTATTTGGATGGAGTACCAAAGGATATCTGGCATATCCAATATACAACAAGGATACATTCTCTTTATATTTAAAGCATGAAAGGAAAATCTGCTTCATGGGTCATCGACGGTTTCTACCTATAATTATTCTTGGAGGATCTGTTATAGCCAATATTTTGATGGTAAGTCTGACCGACGTCTGCCACCTAAGGAATTAAGTGGAGCAGAAATTTTAGAATAACTTGAAGTCATTGAAAATATGAAATTTGAAAAACCATCGGGTACTCAGAAGCATACTAAAGTTGAGCTGAATTGAACGAAGTGAAGCATATTTTTCGAACTACCATATTGAAAGTAGCTACTACTTTATCATAACATAGATGTAATACACTTTGAGAAAAATATTTGTGATAATATCATCAGTACAGTGTTGAATACCTAAAAAAAATAAAAGATAATTCAAAAGCTCACCTTGATTTGCAAGAAACGAAAATCCGACTAGAGTTGTATTTAGTTCACCGAGGTAATAAATTTTTGTTGCCACCTGCATATTATTCGCTATTTGATGAGGAGAAGAAGAATTTTTATGGATGGTTCAAAATCATAAAGTTTTCTAATACTTATATTTCAAATGTATCACAATATGTTGGCAACAATGACAGTAATATCTCTAGCATGAAAAGTCATGACTCCCATGTGATGATGCTTGCTTTCTATGGTCATACTAGCTATCTGAGTGGTGATGTTCAAGCTACATTGATTGAGTTGAAAATATTCTTTCACAAACTGTATTGTCAAAAATTAAAGATTAACTTACTTGAGAAGTTTGATAAAGATATTGTGCTCATTTTTTATAAGTTAAAAAAAATATTTTCACCATCATTTTTTGATATTATGGTGCATCTGGCTATTCATCTCTCAAAAAAAGCTTTTTTGGTCGGATCGGTACATTATCGATGGATGTGTCCTATTAAAAGATAAAGAAATCCTAATCTCTTTGTCATATTAGTTATAAGATATAAATATATTAGTTAAATATAAATTTATTTTTATTTGTAGATTCTTATGTACCCTAAAAAGGTATGTGCGCAATAAGACACGGCCTGAAAGGTCTATAGCGAAAGCATACATAGCTACGGAGTATATCATATTCTGCTTGATGTATCTTGATGATATTGAAATAAGATTCAATCGTGTAGATCATAATACAGACCGTGAATGGGGTGATGATGAACCGACACTGTCTATATTCAAACAAATGATTCGACCCATGGATGGAAGGAGATATGAGTTTATGGACGTGAATGATCTATCTAAGGCATACTTCTATGTTCTAAATAATTATGAAGAAATTCAAGATTTTATTAAGTAAGTACCATATTAGCATACGTTTTAGTATTCTAACTAATTTTTTCATATCGATGTAAAATTAAAAATCATGACTTATTGCAATGAGCACAAGAGAATACTATCCAAGGAGAATAATACAGATGTTGATGATCGATATAGAAAAAAATTATAAAATAATTTAGAGACTATATAAGTTCCACTAGTATTATATTATATTTTAATAATTATAAAATTAATTATTTGAATCAATATAATTTTTTATGTTCTGTTGTAGATGAAATCTAAGCATTTCAATAAAGAAGAGAGTGTAATCGATGAGTTGTATGATTTAGCATATGGTCTGATCGAAAGATTAATCACTATGCATCTTATATCACTGGAGGAATGAGATTTCATATAAGAGAGCTTGAGATGCAAAGACTAACCCAAAATAGTGAGATTGCTATGATAGGATATGAAGGAGAAGAGGAGATTGAATATTTTGGTGTATTGATAAATATCATAGAACTGAAGTATGGGTCTAATAATTCGATATTCTTATTTTAGTGTGAATGATGGGATATTAGTAATAAGAAGATCGATATTCATATTGATCCATATTTTATCAGTGTAAATTTTGCACAAATATGGTACTAGAATGAGCCGTATATATTAGCAACTCAAGCAAAACAAGTAATATATTTGAAGAATCTGAAGTATCGAAGTGATTGGTATGTCATACAAAAAATAATATCTAGAAGCATATATGAGATATCAACCTAACTAGAGATAGATGAAATTCAGATCTATAAAAAGAGGAAGCTTTTCAAGAGAAAGAACAAATATTGATCGAGCTCCTTATTGACGAAGAACTTATGACAACTCTTTTGAATAGGATTGATCTACCACCCTCTGAAGTTGAAGCTGATTTTGTACTTAATTTTGATGATTCAAAGGACGACGATCGGTTCATAAATGATGATGAGATAGAAGACAATATATTAGTCGATTATTATGATTTAAAGGAGGATCTACAAATCGAGGAGGATACAAATATTGATGAGTAGATCTATATTTTTTGTTGAATCTTCTCTTGCAATAATGATATGCAATATAATTCTATTCATTAGCATTTATATATTTTTTGCTATTATTATTTATTATTATATTTATTTATATGTCAAGTTAGTTATATACATGATTTAAGCATTGCAGGTATGGCGGTAGGAGGGAGACGACCATGTCTGAGTTCTCACCTCCACCTGAGGATGTGCCTTCCCCCATTTTCATTATCGTACCATTGGAGCCACCAAAGGATGCTGCAGAGGTGGGTCTGAGGGATATTTTAATATTTTTTATATAGTAAAATTTGATTTTAATTGTATCTATTAGATTTATAGATACCTATCATACTAATAATTTATTCATTATTATTTTAGGCCATTCAATGCAGGTGGTGAGGCGAGGGCAAGATTCGTCAAGATTCATTTTAATATTTTTTACATAGTAAAATTTGATTTTAATTATATCTATTAGATTTATAGATACCTATCATACTAATGATTTATTCATTGTTGTTTTAGACCATTCAATGTAGGTGGTGAGGTGAGGGCAAGATTCGTCAAAGAATCTCGCCTTGGAGCATTGGAGACACAAGCACAAGAGACAGTGTCTCTGTATCGAGATTTCGTCCGATTTCACAATGCCCATTGGGGGATGGTGCGAGCCATGACGGACTGAGCTGGGCATCATATGCCGCAGCTATGCTCTTATGATGCTCTCCAATTAACATTATGTTACTCGACTTAGAGGGAGGTCTTCTATAGCCACTTACAGGTAAAATAATATTTAGTAAAATATTTAATTAGCACTGTATTCTTATAATATTTGTTATTGGCAGGCTATATTTGATATTATTAATTTTGAGCACGATTACATGCGGTGAGCTGTGGATGATTATCTATGCTTGCATTTCAAAAATTACCGCTATCGCATTCATCACCACTGGTACGCTATAGTGCAAGATTAGAAGATGCAGGCAGCGCAGCAGCAGCCATATGACAGTATTAGTATTGAGGACTGGACTGTCATATGCCGCAGGTATGAGGACCCAATATATTAGGTTAAGCATCCAAATTTTTTTTAGAGTTTAATAATTGATTCATTTATTCTTAAATTCAGTTAGTTACTTACTAATTTGACTGTTAACTATATAGGATCGATGTGCTCAAAATACCGTCAATCAGACGAGACAGACCATCACACACTATGGAGGTTTGAGGCTGTTCGCTCGCCATATAGAGCAGATGGTAAGTAATTTTTATTTAGCATATTTTAACTCTTTAACTATTTAATTTTTTTTTAAATAATTATTCTTAAATTATAAAGAAATATAGAGAGTAACGAGCTTTCTGATAGGATTGAAATCTACTAATGGACCCACCAGCGATGGTCAAAAGAGTGGATGATGGGGAGCCAGGAGCTTTATATAAGTTTTTTCAATTATTTTTTCATAAACATTTTGATTTACAATACAAACTTAGAATAGCTATAACTTTAATTTTTAGGATCGTATGATAGAGATGAGATCTCGACCTATCCATGAGGGCTCGACTGCATCCACAAATGAAGAGATCTATGATCAAATGCTTGATACGAGATCCTATTATGTTAGGGGTTTAAGGTATGGGATCTGAGCTCCCCCATCCTAATATTCGTCCAAGGCTGACATCCATGCTGCCTATGATATCCGGCTAATGGAGATACAGAGATAGACTACTAAGAATCGACAGTGAGCTGATGAGTTGGCTGCACACGTCGATTCCTATCAGTCATTCTAGATACAGATGATCGAGTAAATGATGCAGATGGAGTTGATGAGACAATAACAGGCCGATCCGTTGTGCTCCATCCATTCTCCTTCTCCAGATGCTGATGCTTGATAGCCAGCGACTTGTTTCTATTTTTTTATTTTTATTTTGAATCTCTTGTAATTATTAAATTTATTTTTTTAAAATTATATTTTAATATAATAAAATGATCAAATTTATTTATGGGTTTATTGTGTAAATTTTTTATTTTTATTTTATAGATTATAAATATAAAATATTAAAATATAAATAAAATATATATAAATTTTTTTAAAATTATTGTATTTTAATTAATGATGAATTATTTATGATAGAATATCCATCGCAAATAACATCATTTGCGACGTATGATTTTCATCATAAATAATTTATTTTTTAAATATAAAAATACTTTTTAAAGTTATTTATGATGAAAAATTTTTATCGTAAATATTTTTTTTATGATGAAAATATTAATGATACAAATTTATTATTACAAAAAAATTAATTAATTTTATTTTTTAAAAATATTAAATTTGTTTATTAAATTATTTATGATGAAATGTTTGATCATAAATAATTTTATTTATCACAAAAATCATCTATTTACAATAAAAATTTTTCCATTATAAATAAATTTAAAAAAATAAAATATTTTACAATGCAAATTTTACATTACAAAAAATATATTATTAGCAATAAAAATTTTGTTTCGGTCATAAAATATTATCTGTGATCTTATTTTTAACAATAAAATTTACATCATAAATAAGTATTTACGATAAAAATTTAGTATTTACGATACTTTTTTTGCATCGCAAATTCTCTTTTTGTTGTAGTATAGAGCTATTTCATATAGAGTGTAGGATGCCAATGGAGAACCCCACTTTATTTTTACTTTGTGAGATATAAATACAAAATTTGTTAGAAGTATGCATTTTTTGTTTAGCAATGGATGTTATGACTTTCTCATCTTCCTCTTCTCTTTTTTAGTATAGGCTATTATGCTTCAATGCTTTTCGGGGTCACTAAGGTGATCCTTAAAGTCACCAATTAGATTATAGATTTAACATAGCCAAGCATATAAAAATGGATAGATAATATCCACTTATCAGATATTAAGCAATATAGTCATTTCTTTGAAAGATTTTTTTTGATACCATTTGAACTGAAATTTAAATCAAATCATGATTTTCTTGACAGTTCAATACCACTTAAAGATCAATTTGCAAATTTAACTTGATACCAATTATTTTTGTTTTGAAGTGATAAAGATGAATTATTTCAAATCAAATAGTTTTAAAAATTTAGAATAATAAATCAATTTAAATTGATATCAACAAATCAGTCAAAGCAAATCTTAAATAGTTTTTCAGTTATTCTTCAAAAGATCATCTCTTCCTTTTCTTAAGAAATATCAAGTAATTAGGTCCAGAAAAGGTATGTAATTTTTGAATTTATCTCAAATGATATCATATCAAGAATATAGCTATACAAAATCAGATTTGAGACAAAAATATTCTTCTCTTTTTGTCAAGAATACAAGACAAATATAAGCTGTCTAATACCAATTGATTAAAACTGAAGTTCTCTTTAAATATTTAGCTTTAAAGATAAATGACAGCTTGCTTGAAATATTTTGTTTGATATGATCAACTTCAAAAGATTCAAGAGGAGTATTTTTCAAATTTAATTTTTAAAATCAATCAATTGAATAAAGCATGAATGTTCCCCAATAAATTCTTTTTTAAGATCAAAAATGATTTTTCTTCTTAAGTTTAAGAAAGATTTCTCTTCTTAAGATTAATAATGATTTTTTAAAACAAATCAAATGAATAAAATCACATGAAGGATCATATGATTGGAGCAAAATATTAATTATTTCTTATTGTGTTCAAAGATCATCTCTCTTTCTAATTTTGATTTCTCCCTCTATTTTCAAAAATAAATATTAGAAAATTTATTTTTTTTAATTCTTCCTCTTTATTTTATAGTTAAAGCATAATTTCAATCAAATAGATAAACACAAATATAAGCATCAAGCGAGAGAACACATCAAACACACTAAATTTTTAATAAAGATCAGATTTTCATTGATAGTCAAAATATAATTACAAAAATGATTTCAAATAAAATAAACATCAAAATATCCAAAATGTATACCACATACATTTATCAAAAGTTGGATTGCTAGGGTCACTATAGCTCAAAGAGATAATCCTAGCATCCTAAGAGAGCAGGTCAGGGTGATCTAGGATGAAGGTTTAGAGTTTCGAACTAGATAGAAGAGGGGTCTAGAAAGGATTATGGCTCGAAAAAAAAATGAGAATAGAAAGATAGTGCCTTGGAACATTTCTAACAAAGAAACTCATTCCAAACATAAGGGTTGACTCTAGTAAAGCTGGGGTGGATGTCTAATAGAACTTATTTAAAAAATTCAGTACAGTACTCGAGTTGACTCTTCTGTTTCAAGAATCGACTCCTTGGTATAGAAACAATTCAAAGGAGTTTTAAATCAAAAAAGTTTGATCAATTTGAATGAAAATTGATTTGCAATCAAATAGACTCATAGATAATCATGCTTCTTTTAATTTAAGTTTTCAAAGAATGAAGTGATATGGGAGAAGCTAAAAGATCATGCTGAATTTGAAAGAAAATTAATCTCATATTAATTAAATATTATGCATAGAAGAGAGCATGTAGATTTTGAATTTTATTTAAAATCAAAATATTCAAAGTTCATACATTCAAATCATGGAATATAATCATTGTAGGCACTAATAAATTATCAAAATTAATTAATTAATCAAAATATATTCAGCAAACAATGATGGTATAATGTGAGAAAAATTTAGATTTTATCAAATATCATCACCCATCCAATTTTATTTCTAAGGCATCCATTCATAAAAATTTTTCTCTTTTCATTTCATTGGATCTTTGGTATATCTGCAAAATTATTTTCTAAACTTTGATACCTAACTCATCTTGGATCCTTGGAGGTTAGACCATATGATTCCTTTTGGAACCCAAATTTGTTTAATCAAAACATGACCATTTTTATTGATATTGCAATCTGAAATTCTATGGCCAACTTTGTTGCATTTAAAATAAACTATAGAATGATTTTTATGATAAGTTCTAGTAAATATATTTTTAATAAATTTTTATTTTTTTGAAGAGTTAAAATCAATTTCAGTATTGTTGAAAATAGATTTTTGATTTTTTAATATTAATTAAAGCTTTTCAGAACTAAATGTAAACTTTTGAACAATGAGCTTCAATATTTCTATCTCTTTTCTTAATTTTATATTTTGTTCCATAAGAGATTTTTTATATTTCAAAAGCTTCTCTTTTTCTTCAACTAAAGATTTTTTAGATTTAAGAAGTTCTTTCTTTTCTTTAGTTAAAGTATTCTTTTCTCTTAAAATATCTTCTTTTTCTAATAAGAGTTTACTTTTTTCATCAGCTAAAGAAGATTAGACTTTTTCAGCTCTTTATTTTTCAGTCTTAACTTTTTAAATTTATCCATTAAATCATTAAAGACTTTAAATAATTTATCAAATATGAATTAAAAAGAGTTTTCAAAATTTTTCTCATCCTCAATGGCCATGAGGCAAAGATTTGCTGCTTCTTCTTCCTTATCCGAACTTGATAAGTCACCATCTTTCCAAATCCCAACCATTGTTCTTTTCTTAGTCTTTTTCGGGTGCTTCTTGAGTAAAGGACAATCTGACTTGTAGTGTCTCTTCTTGCTGTATTTGTAGCAAGTGATATTCTTTTTTTTTTTTTTGTTCATTTTCTTTCTTCTTCACATTTCTCTCTATGAGGAATTTCTTGAATTTTCTTATGAGTACTGCTATATCCTCATCATCTTCACTCTCTTCTTCATCTTTTTTTTCCTTCGACTCATCGCTCCCCTCAAAATGTATAGTAGATTTGAAGACGATGGTCTTCTTTTTCATTGGCTCTTTTTTTTTCTCTTTTTGAGCTATGTTCAACTCATGAGTTATGAGAAAACCTATCAACTCCTCCATGGATAGCTTGGTAAGGTCTTTTGCTTCTTGAATGGCTGTCACTTTTTTTTTCCATTCTTTTAGCAAAGACCTTAAACTATTACAAACAAGTTTATAATTCGTATAGATTTTGTCAAGACCATTTAAACTATTAATAATATTAGTAAATTTGAAAAATATATCAAAAATTGACTCATATTTTTTTATTTTAAATATTTCATACTTATGAACAAGTAAATTAATTTTAGACTCTTTAACTTGGCTTGTTTCCTCATGAGTAATTTCTAATTTATCCCAAATTTCTTTTGCTGATGTACAAATAGATATTTTATTAAATTCATTAGCATTAAGTGCACAATATAAAATATTCATGGCCTTTGCATTTTGCTCAATTAGTTTCATATCATGCACATCCCAATCAGCTTCGGATTTGAAAAGATCAATACTATTTACTTTAATTGTGGGAGTGTATGAGCCATTGATTATAAATCTCCATAGTTGATAATCTAGTACTTGAATATATATGCATAGGCGTGCTTTTCAATATATGTAGTTTGCACCATTAAATAGTGGTGGTCTCGAGGTTGTTTATCCTTCAGTAAATGAAGAATCAATTAGGGTTGCCATGATTTTTTACTCTATGACTACTAGGTCAATAATTAAATATTAGAGTATCCACTTTGATACCAATTGTTACCCAGAGGTAGCAACCTAGGAGGGGGGCTGAATTAGGTTCTTAAAATATTTTAATCAAATTATACTCTAAACAAGTATGTGCTTTACATAATTTAACTTAATATGATTGTGTAGTGTATGCAGCAGAATCAAATATGTATGAAGCTAAGCAAAAATTAAACAAAGCTAACTTAGAGTTAAACAAAGTTGGCAAGCAAAGCAATAATTAAAAGTATACAAGATATATAAAGCAATAGAGAAAGAGGCACAACTCAAACAAAAAATTTTATAGTAGTAACCTAGCACCTACATCTACTCTTCAAGCTCTCCTTAAGAATTTTACTATAATCTCTCTGATTACAATGTGTTTATTTTTTTAGGCTCACAAACAAAATCAGTTGATTTTTCGGGATCACCAACCAAAATTTTACATCAATAATTTTTTAGGCTCACTATCAACTCAGTTGGTTTTATGGGCTCACTAACTAAAATCTTACACCAATATTTTTTTGGGCTCACTATCAACCCAGTTGATTTTACGGACTCACCAACTAAAATCTACAAAGTCCAATTCTGAATTTGGATGGGTCTGATCTTTAAATTTCTTTCTTTCAAAGAAACTTGTAAAGAAAATAAAATACAAATATAAAAATTTTAGTTTAAAATAAAAATAAAAAAATAAACTCTTTTAGATATGAAGAAGAGGCTGAATGATCGGCTCTTTTGAAGATTGAACACTCTTGTTTGAAGCTTGAGAAGATGCTTGAGAAGTTGTGAAAGATATCTTTCAAATATCCTATGAATTTAAAGTTTGGTTCCTCTCTTTTTCTTTCTTTTTGATGTAAAATGAAATTCTCTTAATCTGAAAATGATTTCTCTTTTAAATCCCACTCATCTTCTTTCTAAATTGATTTTCTAGCCTTAAATAGTCTTGGAGATGGCTAGAGGAGTTTTGACCATTAGAAGGGTTGATCTAGCTGTTAGAGACAAAAATTAATCGTTAGAATCAAATCTGCATATTTCTAAAAGTTTTACAGAACTAGTCATTGGGCTTCGAGTCGACTCGGATAGGATTCTGATCGACTCGAGCTGTTTGCGAGTCCATTCGAATCTTTTTCTAAAAAAATTAATTTTTTATCTTTTTTTAAAAACTTCAGCTCAGATATTTGAGTTGACTCGAAGGTCCGCTCGAATTTTTATGAGTACACTCAAATTTCTGTGAGTCTACTCAGATTTTTTATCCTTATTTTTTGAGTCGACTCGGATGACACTCGAGTCGACTCGGATGACACTGGAGTTGACTCGAGTATGCTGACTGAAATTCTAGTATGTCAAAAAAAAAATTTCTTCTATTTTTCAACTTGAGTCGACTCGAATAAAATTTGAGTCTACTCGGATGACAGCCAATGAAAAAATACTGAATAAATTTCTGTACGAGTCATTTTTTGACTTCAACTTTTGAGAACTTCTTTTATCTTGATTTTTATGATGTTTTCCATCATGAAAGCTTCCAAAAACTTCTTGTTTGAGGTTCATTTAGGTATTTAGATCCATTCTTTGAAGTGCTTAGCCTTTTTGAGGAGATTTATTCTATGAATGATTTCTTCATTTTAAGCATTTGGGAAATCCTATATTCACTCATAAAATAAATAATTAGTATCATAATCATTTTAAATTTTGAAATCATCAAAAGCAATTATAGAGTCAACACACTAATTGCTGGAGCTCCAACCATGGCCAGGATTTGATGCAAAAGATTGGACAAAGGCTTCGGCATTGAGCATCAACGGCAAGGATGGCTAGAAATGAAAGAAGTAGGCCTGGAATCAAATTGAAAATAGGGTATCCAAATGAGGCATCCCCTTTTTGACAAAAATCTAGCAATTAGTCGGCCAGAAACCAAAATTCAAGAGATAATATCATGCCCCCGATCCAAGATTGTGAATCGAGGGTCATGGCAACCGTCGCATACTCATAGAAAACTCTTCCTATAAGCATGCAAGGCATCTTATCATGTTATGCTAAAACAACAGCAAAATAATTAGTCAATAATTTAAATCTAAAATATAACGACCTAAATTTCTTCTTTAATATCTCAATAAATTCAACAACGATTCATAGGCCTTACATCAAATTCAATAAGACTTTCAACCGAAAATAAAAGTATAGAGATTCTGCTTCTGATCACTCTTCCATTTATATCTTGTATCATCTTAATTCCTCAACATCTGTAAAAATAGTAAAATAAGAGGTAATGAGCTAGACAGCCCAGTAAGTAATGATCACTTTTCAATAGATTTCATTAGGCATTTAAGTAAATCATCATTTATAGAAAATAAGCATATAGAGTTAATCAATTCGAAATCAATTTCAATTATGCAACATAATTTATGCCAAATTCATTTCTTTTTCGAAAATTCGAGTTTCTTTCTAGATTTCAATTTCTTTTGTTCTTCAATTCTTTTTGTCAACCATGAGCTATGACCATATTTTTTCTGTGGCAGGGTCATAACACCGCGTATCTTTTTGCGGTGAGCTGCGAATCATCTGGCAGCAAAGTCCTTCAAAACTGCTGGTCTCTCTGGCGGTTTGTCGCTGGTCTCTCTGACGACGTAAACCCTCAGGATAAATCAATTGCCAACGTATATGCCCCTATTGGCAGGGTCCTTTACATAGTCAGGTTGTTAATTCTTATTGTTTCTTATATCATAATTCTTCATAAATCATGATTTATATTCTAATTTCGATAATAAAATATATAATCATGTAGTATAGAAATCAATCAATATAATGCATCATGAAATCAATATGTTCAATCATGCTTCATCATAACATTTTAAATAAGATATTTTTATAATAAATACCATTCATCCAATTCTTGCATCGTTTCATAAATCATATCAAAAAAATATATTATAATTTATCGATAAATCTAAAAAAAATGAAACATTACTTACTTCAAACGCATTCCAATAAATCCACATAATTCTATAAATTTTCTTTCAAAAATTTTATTCATAGATTATATTGTGATATCCCATGATCAAACATCCACAATCCTATAAAGAATCAATTTCAATAATTAGAAAGAATACGAATACCATATTTTAACAGTTTAGATTGGGTCCAATCATATAATTTCATCTAATCAAAATCTAATTAGGACCTAAACGATCCAAAATTTGACTATCAGATCAAATCGGATAAGAAGTGATAGGACCGAGGTTTCTTCATCGATTTCATAAAATCAAGTGGAGAGAGAAAATCAGAGGAGAAAAAATTTATGAGGTACAATTCGAATTGATCAGATGACACAATCCAACATTATGATTTGTCCAATATCTTGATTGGTGAAATCAACATGATCAAATCAAGTCATGGCTAGATCGAAATTATGGATGATCAAATCTAAAGATTCATGGTCTGATCAAGGTGGGTGCCAGTACGCTGTCTGACAATCATGGATCATGGTTCATTAGAATCAGATCAAGACTATTAAAAGAAATTTCTTCATTCACTAATCTTTTTAGAGAGAGAATCAATCAAGAGAGAGAATATTTTAGAGAGAAAAAATTCATCTTGGACTCCTCAGACGATATGATTCAACAAATCCGATCGATTAAATCAAATCATGCTAAGATTATCATGTGGATAATTTAATAAAATTATAGAAATTAAAATCTTAAAAATACCTAATCTGATCAAAGTGGGTGTCGGTATACCATCCGGCGATCGCAGATCAAAAATCCATCACTAGGATCATTTAAATTCATCATCATTTTTCTCAAAATTCTAAAAAATCTTAGAAGAGAGAAATAATCTAGAGAGAAGATTCTAGAGAAAGAAAGTAGAGAGAGAAAGTCCAATTCTAGAGAGAGAAAATACTAGTTCAAGCTGAATAGAGAGAGGGAAGAGAGAGAAGCTCTCTTTCTCATATTTTATTATTTATATCATTATTTATTAATTAATTTATTTTTCTCTTTCTTCTTTTCTTTCTTTCTCTCTTTTTTTTTCTTCACAGAAGAGAGAGGAGAGAAAATCCTATTTATTATTATTATAATATTATTATTTTATTTTTCTTCTCTCTTTTTTTTTATTTATTTTTTTTTCCTTCTTCTTTTCTTTTTCTTTTTCTTTCTTCTTTTTCTTTTCTTTTTTTCTTTTTCTTTTCTTTTCCTTCTTTTTCTTTTCTTTTTCTTTTCTTTTCCTTCTTCTTCTTTTCTTTTTCTTTTCTTCTTCCTGTGGGTTCCTTTGGGCCGAAATACGGTCCCCTCATTGGTTTTCCGATCGACGCCCCAGCCGGCGTGGGGCGGCCATCGGCAGGAGGGGAGCGACTCGACGACACTAGGAGAGCCAAACCGATGGTCGGCGGTGACCACCGGTGCCGGCAATCAAAGAAAAACGAAATCGAAAACTCTTCTTTTTTTCTCAAATAAATTCGACGACTCCGGTCGTCGGCGAGCATGCACAATGGCATGGAAAGGAAAGGAGAGAAGAGAGGAAGGGGAGGAGGCTTACCTCCGACGCCGGCGAGGCTTTTCCGGCGAGCAATTGGACGGATACAGGGACGGATTTTCGTGAGAATTTTTCGGCGATTGCCACCGACTGAGCTTGTGATCTTTGGTGGAAGGGAGAGAGGAGGGATCTCCTCCTTAAATAGAGCTGGAGGGAGCTCGTTTCCGACTCTGATTGAGAGCCGGCGAGAGGAGGAAGAAGACTCTCTTCGGGAGTCTTCTCCCCTGTTTTCTTTCTCTTTTTTTTTTTTTATTTTGGGCTTTGGTGGGCTGGAATTCTTGTTCGGGCCAGGCCATCACAGATAAGGACAATGAAAAGGAATATAGATTAGAAGATTCAAGCCTCGATTACCTTATCCCTGTGAAGCTCATGCATCAGTGGTGGTGGATGGCAATTGGGATGAAGCTTGGGAAAACATAGGTGAATCTCCAATTTAAAGCCAAATTTTCAATGAAGGGTCAAAGAGAAGCTGTGGATGATTTAAATAGAGCAGCTCAAGATACCAGAGTCCTTGTTAATATTAGAATCCCACTAGAGAAATAGGGAAGAAGGTGACCCCTATATGAAGTCTATCTCTTCATAGCATGTGCAGTGCACATGTATCTCAATTCCCACTAGGTACATGCAGAGCACATGCTAGGTTTTTTTTTTTTTTTTTATTCAAAGTTCTATTTTAGGCTGAACTATGCTTTCTAGGCTAGTCAAATGGATCAAACTAAGTGCACTATCAGGTCCAAAACATTCAGATATTAAAATTTATCTGACCACTTAATTATATCTAGATTGGCCAATCTCAAGATCATATCTTTGAGTATTTCAGAATGTAGCTCAGACTATTTTGTACTGTAGAATTATCTTTATTGACGCACTTGAACCTTTAGTAACATTTAATATCTTCATGCTGATACTAAATTATTATGCTCATGCCATATGCTTCCCTTGGGATGGGTGCAGCTACAAATGAAAACTTCCCCTCTTCTTCTTATTAACCAAACAGCTACTTTCATGTGATTATTCTAGTAGAGTATATTCAACCATTCTTGCTACTAAACTTTGAGGTCAGCCTTTTTCTTTTTAAATGAAAAATAATTGTTGATATATGCTAACATCTTACCATCATTTTGCATGTATTTTCTTGCTTTAAAGTACTTAATGGCCTTCCCTTTGACTTTTCTTTCGGTACTCATACATCATGTATTCTCTAGAAATAAAAAATTTTGATCACATTCCATGACTTCTAAATAATAGGTTCTTTATCCATTTAGATGTGGCCTGTGACTTGGCTTGTAGTCATGTAAAATGTTCTTCCTTATCACCAATTTTAATTTGTCTCCTATTTGTCAGATTCTTCTTGAAAAATAAGCTTGACTTGGATCCCATATGTGTGAAACACATCAAGGTGGTGAAGTTCAACCCCGCAGGATTCTTCTTCAAAAATAAGCTTGACTTTGATCGTATACGTGTGAAACAGATCAAGGTGGTGAAGTCCACTCCGCAGCCAAATTTTCATTGAACTAGGGGTGGCAACCTTGGCCAATACCATTTAGTTTGACCGACCCAAAACATTTAACCAGACTTGTGTTCCATAGGTTTAGTCGGTGTCAGGTAGTTTCATCTTGTTGATGTGGTGGGCTAGTGTAGGTTTGGTTTAGGTGAATGCATATTAAGCCATCTAGTTATCCATAATTTGTAGTTTATTTATAAATATAGGACTCAATCATTCAACAAACTCGTATTTTAGTAAATCTAATATAATTGTTTTAGTTTCATAAAATATGTGATTATGTCCATTTCTTCATTGCTATCCACTTTTCTTTTTATCCCTCTTTGTATGATTAAAAATATTCAGAGATTTGGCCCACATTAGCATATTCAAATAGGTCAATCTTTCTGGCATATCAAATCACCACCAATAGGGATTTTGATATTATACTCCTCTTTTGTAGACAAATATACTGTGTCTTCTTTCTAGGGTGCATGAAGGAGATGTTGATCCTTGCTAAGAGTCTCTATTTGATCACTGAAAAGCAAAATCCCACTCACAACTTTTCTTTATTTTATTTTATTATATCTTATTGCATAGTTGATCCTTGCTAAGAGTCTCTCTTTGATCACTGAAAAGCAATGTCCTAGGCACAACTTTTCTTTATTTTATTTTATTATATCTTGTTGCATATTTTTATATTTTATTATATATTAGCTTAACTTTGGTTATATATAAATACGATACTCTATTTTTGTTCTTTTAGATTTTAATTTTAATTTTAATTTTAACTTTTTTAATTTTTTTTGTGTTTTGCACTTTCTATGTTTTTCAGTTGATTTATTACCGATCTTAGGTTTTGATTTTTTATATTTTCTAATTTATTTTTACCTCTTTTATGTATCTTTTCCAGTTCATTTTCTATCTACCTTCTTTGTTTTATATTTAGTTTTGCCATCTGAATTTATTTATAATTTTATTACATTTAATTGTTATTTATTAAACTTGTATAATAAATTAGGCATGTGAAAACCCAACCATTTGGTTTCACTGAAAATAATACTGCATCATCATTGGTTGTTGCACTACATCACATGTGTCAATGCTTAATTATCATTTTGGCATTATGATTTGTAAAGATCATTGTACTCAAAAGGAAAGAAATTCCCAATGTAATATATTTCCTGAAATTTAGGTGGATCTCCATTTATTCTATATGCATTTTCACAAGTCATGTTCAACCAAATGGTGACAATGCCATCATATTACATGAACTTCCTGTATTTCTCAAACATGTCATTCTAAATGTCAGAATTAAACCTTTTAACATGACTGACTATCCTCCATTTCTCATACAAAAAAGAAAAAATAAAAAGGCATGACCTACCATCCTTCAGCGACCAGTTATTGAAGTAAGAGAGTACATGTCCAATGAAGTTGATGCAAGATTATACAAATCTCCTGTTGGAGGATGGTATATTGGAATAGGCATCTTGTGTGGCAAATTTGGTAATGGAGCATCACATTTAAGGACATGAATTGCTTGTCTTATTGAGGGTCTGAGATTGTAAGCTGGATGAGCACACCATAGCCCTACGGTCATCAAGCGTTGCAGTTGTTGCTTATCAAAATTTAAGTTCAACCTTCTATCTGCTGCAGCCAAACACATTCTTTTGCCATAAAGCTCCCATACCCATTCTACCAAACTCACTTCCTTTTTCTTTTTTCTTGCTTCAACTGGCTTTCTACCGCATGCTATTTCCAATATAACCACTCCAAAGCTGTAGACATCAGATTCTTTGCTAGCTTTTCCTGTAAAATTTTATGAAAAATTTTATTTAATTGATAAAAATAATTTTAAATTTATGATTACTCTTTTTTTTTTTTTTGTTTAGTTACAAGGAAACTAAAATACCAATATTTTCCATTCGAATTTGATATCTAAGGAGATGCATCAGCAAAATGTTATAAGAGATTCTAGACAAACCACCCATGAATCTAAATTCAAAGACCTTTCACTTGTGTGCGCGTGCGCATGCGCATGTTGGTGAGCGTATGTTTGCGTGTGTTTTTGTGGGTGTCGGTGTCTGTGTAAGCAGTTAATTTCCACCAGTTACCCGTACCCCGCTGATCCTACCTCAGTTAGGACGTATACAAGCCAGACAAACCGAGTCAAAATTTAAATTTTCTTAATCTAGGGTCAAAGTTGCTGAACCTACCCAAACGTGAAAGATAACATCACAGAGGCAAGCACTCAGTAGTTTTATAGGCTTCCATTCTTTGAAAAATTCCAATGGACCTCCAAAAGCCTTCAATCTATCCCATTATTCTATCAAGGTTTCTCTTTTATTCCTTCTATTGTTGTGGGAAGTTTATGATGAAAGTTCATGGATCATATCCCTACCACCTCCGGTAATAGCCATTGATGTATGATTTCATAATTAGGATATATATGTTCGACAACACATGTGTACTGCTCGGAATGATCGAGGACAAGATAGTCAACATCCAATGAAGAAAAGTCCACTGGCCAATCCAAATACGCATGGCCTGATAAATGAAAGATTCAGATGTTATGTCCAGTCTATTTATTTTACTATATTATCGGCTGTCAGATAACTCTAACGCTAAAATCTTTCCTAGTTGGATGTGCACGTGCATCACAACTATAATAAACCAAAAGCTCAAAAAAAAAAAAATTTTTTTTTTTTGATGTTCTGTGTTTTAAAAGAAAATATGATGACTTTTATTGTGGATAAAAACTTTGGAACAAAGTTTGCTGTCGTGAAGTTGGTTCATTCGAAAATGGCCTTTTAAAGAATTTTGCTATTTGTTTGTTGCTATAAATAAAGAAAAAGAAACAAAATGATACAAATATCAACCACACATTCAACACATACCGATGCAAGATGTATAACCAATTTTATTCCTACCAGAAGTTGAGCAATTGCATTGTTATTCAAAAAAAATCATACAGGAAAGTTACCCGGGTTTCTTGCACCATCCACTTTGCTTCAAAACATGACGCAATTCACAACGCTAATCAAAGGGTGCTAGAAGAATACAACACATCAGCTGAGTGACTTTAGAGTTACATATCTGAGTTACTAATAAAGCGTTTTCCGAAAGAAAACTTTAAAACAATTAGAATGCTTGCCCTGTCGCATGCCTAAAGATAACTAATAAGCCTATTGAAAAAGAACACTCGAACATTATTTCTCATACCTGTATTAGAATATTCAGGTGCCACATATCCCCTGGTCCCCATCAAAACAGTTGTTAGTGGATCGCAATCATGATCGACGAGCCTTGCCAATCCAAAGTCACCAAGCTTAGCATTGAACTCTGAATCCAACATCACATTGCTCGGCTTCACGTCTCTGTGGATAACGCATTGCTCCCACTCTTCATGAAGGTAAAGCAATGCTGAGGCCAGCCCCAAAGCTATCTTGTACCTCTCCGGCCATGCAAGCAATCTATCCTTGTTGTATAGATGGTAATCAAGGCTTCTGTTCGGCATATACTCATAAACAAGCAATAAGTCATCCTTTTTATGACAATAACCAATAAGCTGGACAAGATTACGATGCCTTAGTTGACCGATAATCGTGATTTCAGATATATACTCCTTCCTCCCTTGCTGAGAATCTCTCGAGATCTTTTTAATGGCCACTTCAAGCTGTGGGTCATGCAATACTCCCACGTAAACCTCCCCAAATCCTCCTTGTCCAAGTTTCCCCTCAGCAGCAAAATTATTGGTTGCGTTTGCAAGTACGCTATAAGGAAATCTCTTAGGTCCAGCGGCTCTCTTCACTGCATCACTGACTAAAATATCAATAGTCATATCTTCTTCTTCTTCATCATCTTCTTCCTTCTCTCTACTAGCCTTCTTGCATATATATTTTCTCATAAACCACACAAAACAAAACCCACAGGCTAAGAGAACTACAGCGGCAATAGCAAGACCCAAGCCCAAGGCAAACTTTTTGGTTCTCGGTCTAAGATCAGTGGAGCTGAAATTCCAAGAGAGGATCTTGTGCGTCTCAGTTTGATTACCTGTTGCAGCTGAGAAGCCAACGGCAACCTCTTCTGGCAGGTAATCCCTCAAGTTGACAACATAAGAGATACTCCAATTCCTCCTAGGATCTGTGGAATTGCTGAGGAACACAGTCAAATTTTCAGTACTAGAATTGTAGCTAATAGATGCATCCAATATGGAGTTTTCTCTGATGCTAGTATTCAAGTCCCGATGCGCAACAGAGATGATCCTGTTGATGTCGATTCCCATGTGATTGGCACTCGAATCATTATACTCTGGGTTTTCGAAAGTATCGAATTCCACGGCAACAATCTGCTTTGGTGCCGTCCAGTTAGCACCAGAACGGTTAAATAGCCCAAGAGCCCCACCATTTGAATCCCTCGCGCTCGCATTATCATAAGGGTATGACGAGAGGAAGAAGGTAATCCCATCGGCGCTTATATTTCGATTCATGCCATCAATAATGAAGGAGAAATTTGTACTGAAGTCAGCGAGTTTACCTGAAGCCTTGTCCCAGAGAAGTACCGGTTCATCATATACAACGCTGCCGGTGCTATCTAAAATCGAAGAGTCGGCTACGTTCTTGGTTAGTTGGATTTCTCCGTCAAGAAAATAGGCGTTCCCGAAAGGTGTTATGCTGTCTGCGGCATCGGAGCTAGGGTAGCTGAAGGTGAGTGCATCGGTGATCATGATGCACACCAACTGAAAGAGGACGACCACGAATATTCTAGGTGGAAGAGGAGTTCTGGAGCTGCTGAGGATCATGCTTGGATGGAGAAGAATTGCCGTCTGGTGGTTCATCAAACTGCCGAGAGTGACTCCCAAACCCACTCCCCATCTATCCCCAAGGCCATCAAATTCTCATCAAGATGCACCTTTCATTGTCTTTCTTTTTTTTTTTTTTCTTTTTTTTTTTAATGAAAATGAAGGGAGAACCCGTCCTAAATTTTATTAAAATAAAAAGAGCACAAAATGATGAAAGAGGAAAAAGAGAAGTAACTCCCCACTTCCATCTAAAGTAGAATGATATTTCACCACTGCAGTTTCTCAATTGTTAGATATTCTTGTCACATGCTCAAGTAAATGTGGATTCCATGGGCTAAATAACCAGCAACTTCTGGTATCTTTCTCGCCTTTCCCGCGCATCACTTTCGTACCCACCTCCCCTTGGGGAAACTGGACTTTGGGCTCCCATTGACCGCCGCGGCCATTTGAAGATAAGTGGAGGACCACAAACTCTCTTGGTTTTTTTCCTCTCCGATGGTAGAAGGAACTTTCCATCTTACTAGTTATGAAAGATTCCATGATTGAAAAAATTAAGTGCTATTTTACGGTGGATTAGACTTATATAGAAAGCTGCACAATTAATCCACTGAATCTCAAGTCCATGAATCAGAATGATGTGGTTATATGTGCAGAGACTTTTTATTAAGAAGTTGCATACGATTGGCAGAGGGAATTATACGCCGAAAGGTTTCTAAAATGCTGCGTCTGCGGCTTGCTGGATGTTGCTTCCCTCTCTTAATCAACCCCCTCTCTCTCTCTCTCTCTCTTACCAATGTTAGAAAATATACTTAGAGATTCGGTTCACATTGAGCCCACAATGAGATTCAGAATGAAAAACAGAGTCCAATGAGCCTAAAAACAGTCCAAACAAAATCAGAATGGAGAAGATACGTGCGAAAGAAGGACGACAAGGTGTACGGGGCGATGGTGACCGACAACGAACTGGCAGAGGCTAGTGGAGCGCCACTGGGCCCGACGGAGACTCCTGCACACATGGCCCAGTGCCAGTCCACCGTGGATCGTGAGGTGCTGGGCGGTCTATAGGATCGTGTGGACCGAACATGCGGTCCACGTGTGGTTCAGGTAGATTATTGCGCAATCCGACAGCCTAGAATGCAGCCCATCATGATCGGATGGTTGTGGGCGATTTCGAGCGTGATCAGGTGATCTGTGGCCCTATTTTGTGTGATCGGATGGCTCTGGTGCGAGTCGGTCACGATCAGACAGCCACGGATGATTCTAGACTTGATTGGGACTCTGTTTCCTACTGAAATAATATTTTTGTAATTCTAGAGCCTATATAGCTTCGATTGACGAACCATTTGTTGCGTTGGAGAGCTGATGACGTCTTGGAGGTGCAGAAAGACTTTAACAGAAGTTTTAGAGAGCTTTTGTGAGGGTTTTGAGATTTTTTCTTGAGAGATTCTTGTATAAAGATTGAGTTGTGAGTTCCTCTTGTATTGATTTTGTTTTATTCTCTTATAGTAAAGCTTGCACACCCCATGGAGGTAGGTTTGAGGCCAATCCACATATTTGCATTGTGTTTCTTATTTTGTTTCTTCTTTCTTCCTGCTACACCTTATGGTACTGGATCCTAAGTGCAACAATTGGTATCAAAGCAAGGTGGTGCCAGAGCATAGGTTACAGCGGTGGTGATCGATATAGAAGATGGAGAAGACAAGCACAATCAAGATGGAGATCAATAGGTTTGATGGAAAGAGCAATTTCTTCTTGTGGCAGGTGAGGGTGAAAGACATGCTCATCCAGCAAGGATTGATCAATGCTCTCTTGTGCGATAAAAAGCTGATCACTATGAAGGTACAGGATTGGAGGCGGCTCCAGATGCAAGCGGTGAGTACGATCCACTTGTATCTAGCGGATGAGGTGGTGATCCATGTGCTTGGCGAGACTTCCCCGATGGTGCTATGGTCGAAGCTCGAGAAGTTGTATATGGCGAAGTCTCTCATCAATACTCTCTTCCTCAAGAGGCAGTTCTACCAGCTGCGAATGATTGAGGGACATAGTGTGCAGGAGCATCTCAGCCACTTTCAGAAGATCCTTACCGACCTCCTCAGCATTGGCGAGAAAGTTAAGGAGGAGACCAGAGTGCTGGTCTTGCTAGCATCGCTCCCCCTTTTTTATGAGTCCTTGATGACTGCTTTTTTAGTGGGGAAGAGCACCATCAAGATGGATGAGGTTACTGTGGTGATTCTTCAGAATGAGATTCTCAAAAGGGAGAATCCAGCTTCGAGCTCAGGCGGCAGCTTAGCTTTGATGGTTTCTGAAGGAGTAGGAGGCGACAAACAGGACAACAGGAGATCACGGCGAGGGCGGTCCAAGTCTAGGATGAGAGACTTGAGCAAGATCAGATGTTACCGATGTAACGAGTTGGGGTATCTAGCCAGAGATTGCTCTCAACTCAGGGATCGAACGAGGGCTACTGCAGCGACGACCAGTAGCGACTCAGAGGATGATGCCTTAGAGATATCTGATGAAGTATTTACTTCTTTCTAGTAGTGAATTTTAAATTCTGCATGCACCTATCATGTATGTTGCATAGAGGAGCAATTTGACTCCTTAGAGAGCAGTGAGGACACTGTTTATCTGTCGGATGGATCGAGCTGTGCGATCAGAGGCATCGGGATGGTCAGCTGGAGGACAAATGATGGTGTAATGAGGAGATTGGGAGAGGTCGAATACATATCCGATTTCAGGAGGAATCTTATCTCACTGAGCAGACTGAATTCGAAAGGCTACAGGACGGTAACTGGTCGAGGAATCTTAAAGGTATTGTGCGGTGATAGGATTATTCTGGAGGGAAGGAAAAGGACAAGAGGACATTACTATCTGACAGGGAGCCCAGTACGAGGTGGAGCTTCAGGAGCCAGGAGGAGCTCAGAGTGAGGTGGAGCTCCAAGTGGAGGTAGATTGGGCACTATACGGGAGACTTGGGAGGACGAGAGACAACGTCGCAAGGTAAAATTCCTATTGCTGTAGGGTGATATCCCAAGCAAATCTTTGGTCAGAGTGGACACAGCTCATGACGGAGGTGGGATCGAGCGGCCCGGCTCGACTCCCATGTTTGCCCATCCATGAGATAGCAGGCATGCCTTAAGGCATAGGGTGAGATGGACCACAAGCTCTCAGAAATAGATGGAGACCGAATATCAAATTGAGGTGAAGATTGTTAGAAAATATATCTCGAGATTCGATCCACATTGAGCCCACAACAAGATCCAAAATGAAAAATGGAGTCCAACGAGCCCAAGAACAGTCCAAATGGAGTCCGAACAGAGAACACATATGTGAAAGAAGAGCGGCACGGTGCACAAGGTGGCGACGGTGAGCCGGCGGAGCACCGCTGAGCGTGGCGGAGATGCGCGCGTGCGACCCAGTGCCGGGCGGGCCCACCATGGGCGCATGAGCGGGCCGGCCCAGCACATAGGTGGTCCAGGCCCATCGCTCGCACAGTCCACCGTTGACCGCGAGGCGCTAGGCAGTCCATGGGATCGCATGGACCGAACACGCGGTCCACGCATGGCTTAGGTGGATTATTGCGTGAACCGATGGCCTAGAAAGCAGCCCGTCATGATCGAACGACTGTGGGCAATTTCAAGCATGATCAGGTGATCTGTGGCCCTGTTTTGCACGATCGGACGGCTCTGGTGCGAGCTGGTCACGATCGGATGGCCACGATTAATTCTAGGCTTGATTGGGACGCTATTTCCTATTGAAACAATGTTTTTGTGATTCTTGAGCCCATATAGCTCCAATTGATGAGCCGTTTATTGCATTAGAGAGCTGGTGATATCCTGGAGGTGCAGAAAAGCTTCAATAGAGGTTTTAAAGAGCTTTTGTGAGGATTTTTGAAGTTTTTTCTTGAAAAACTCTTGTCCAAGGGTTGAATGGTGAGTTCCTCTTGTATTGATTATGTTTTATTCTCTCATAATAAAGTTTGCATACCCCATGAAGATAGGCTTGAGGCCGATCCACGTATTTATATTGTATTTTTTATTTTGTTTCTCCTTTCTTTCTATTTCACCGTATAATACCAGATCCTGGGTGCAACAATCAAAAAAAAAAAAATTTTCTAGCTTGCAACCTCGCTCGAATGAAACTTTCCCCGGTTCCGACGCTTAATTGAATATTTTCTTTCTTATCCATAAATAATAAAAAGAAAGAACCGGTCTTTGGCTAACTCTCCGTTAACTTCTGAACAATGCATATTTTTTCTCTAGTAAACGGCAACGAGTTCCACTCTAAATTTTCCAGGGGAATTTAACGACCAGACTTGAACTTCTAATCCCTGCTGACCCAGCTTAAATCTCTCGGTCCATTTTTAAATTAAGTTTAACTTTCAATATTTATTAGATGAAATTGCCCTCAATGAATATGGTACTTTCTTTCCGAATGAGATTTTTTATTTCTTGACTTCTCTACTCTCCGACGAGAAGCCACTCGACGGCCAAGTTCAGTACAATTCTACGTACCCATGCTATTGGCAGCAACAGATGCACACTGTTCTCTTGCCTTCTCTTTGATGGCCACGATGGTGGCGGCGGCAGACGCAGATGGAGGCAAGACTAGCTAGTAATTTTCTTTCTCTCTCTCTTCTCTCTTCTCTTTTTACGCCCCATCTTCCTCTCCATCCTACCTAGCCTCCTTCTGGCTATGACTTGTCCTACCCCTCTATCTATTTCCTCCCTGTTTCTTTGTTACCATGCCCTGCCAGTGGAATATTGCCTTCTCATGAACGTTTCTCAGTGATTCTGAATATGTTACTTGCTTCAATTCGGTTGATGATCTGTATGTTTCCAGTAATTGCGGATCCCAAGTGGTGGGAATAGGATAGTGCTTTCTCATTAATAACTTTTAGTGTTTTATCACATATCTGATATATTTTCTACATATTTATTTTTATAATTAAACTAATAAAGCGCTTGCCCCATATGTGATATGTATTCAACTTTTAACGAAACAGGTGCTCATGCTCATAGATTGATCAATTTAAATCTAGTGAATTACCTATATCTAGGCCTTCAAATGATTACATGAATACATTAGTGAGAGGATTGGTAAAACAGAAACAGATTACTAGAGAGGAAGCAATTCCTTACATTAATGATGCTATTATTAGAGAGTCACAGTTACTCCTTAGGCCTCTCATTTTTTGTAAAGAAAGTTACGTAATTACAATGATTAATACTGAATCAAAAGCATACAGCTCTTAATATAGCTTATGTTTTAGAAATTCTTGTATGAACTGCACAAAGATCATTTGATTAGAAAATGTCTGAATGGTTGTTTGTTGATATGGTTTGTCTTTAATTTAGTTTGGGTTTGTATTTTATTATCAAACCAATAAGAGTTAAATTTGTAGGATTGCAAACTCTAGTCCACGTGCTTGCTTTCTTCATTCTAAGAACAGTGACTGCCATTGAAGTATGATTTGTGCCCTTTGTAAAATATTGTTCAAGTTGTAGCAGAGAATTGGCAAGAGGTCATAGAAATTTTAGTTAGGGCATTAAAAATTAAAAGCTTTTACAAGTCTGATATGGATATTATCTAAATACCCATTCATTGACCTTAGATATCTAAGTTTGGTTACCTTTTTGTGAGCTTATGCCCATCTCTAAAATGTTCTAATTTTATTGTTGAATTATCTGGGTGACTTGTTTGTAACAACCTCTGAGAGGAAGCCATTGCTTTTGTTATCCTTTAACATTGTCTCCATTATGTTGGAGTTTTTGGTTAAATTTACAAATACTATTTTTTTGTAGTTTGGAAGATTGTTAAGATGTCTGTAACCTATTATACATTATCATATTACAATTCACTTCATATTTTATTTTAAACATTATTATTTATGAAATAGAATTTTTCTTCTCTAGCAGTAGCGTTGCATTTACAATTTTCTTTCTAGATTTTTTGAGATAATTTGATTGACGTATATTTGTATTATTATGATGATGTTTATGTATTGTTTGAATTTGATTTGTGTCCGAGGAACAGAAGGCAAAGGTAGCTACTACTCCATTTGGCCATTTGCTCTAGCTTCTATACATCAAGTAGAGCAGGTTATTATTGGATGCATTACTCTCCTTTTTAGGATGATGAGAAGAAGGGCTTTCAGCTTGATAAGACTGTAGTACCTTTTGTGGGGATTTACGTTATCCTCATCTTTGGTTTGAGGACCACAAGTGATGAGATTGAATTACATAGGGAGAGCAGTTGGACCTCATCATCCAATTTTTTGATGGTGACCACAAAAAGACCACTAAGGATTTAGTAAAAAATAAATTGATATATCTTGTTGGAAAATCTAAGTTGCAAGATGTAGAGGACTTTACTAAGTATTAGATTCTTTATCTTTTTATAACTATCCTATTCCCAATTTTACACTGCAATGTTCCTAAGGCATTAGATCCATATTTTGATGATTTAGACAATCTAGGATCGTATAATTGGAATCTTGCAGTTCTTTTCTTTCTTTCGACAACAGAGTCCTGGTCTGGCAGAGAATATGTGCATAAGGAATATGACCGGAAGAGACTCTGCTGGATACATGGATGGATGTATGGTGGCTTTGGTGGTAAGCTTGTTTATATTTACTTTTAATTTAATTATTTGAGAGTTAATCTAATATGACATATAGTTAATTTAGTATAGGAGACAGTTAGTCTAACATAGTACCAATTAATATAGAAAGATATATAGTTAATTTATTATGATACATAGTTAATCTATTATGGTACATAATTAATTTATTTTGGTATACAATTAATCTATTATGATACATAGTTAATCTAATATTGCTTTATTATGATACACAATTAAATTTTCTAAAATATAATATTTACATTGCTTTATTTGTGCAAGCATGGGCTATTGGGTATGACAACAATCTATTCGGAAATCAGAGACCACCATTCATCAATCCCTATCTCTTGCATTAGAGCAATGTGCAGTTCCCTCGCAAGGTAGAGGCGATCACCGAAGCTATGAAAAGATTAAAAAGATTTGAAGTATATATTTTGCATCTAATATCATATATATTTCAAGTTAATGCATAACTATTTCTTTTATCCTTACCAGCTGATCAAGAAGATAGAGTCTGAGAGGAAGACAAGTTGGACATCCTTTCACAAGGAAGGCCATAAGGGCCAATTTCAATATAGGGGTAGGCCCGTACATAATCTAAATTTTTTATACTTCATATTAGTTACATAACTCACATGTTATTTGTCATTTGGCACACACATGCTATGTGTTAACATACACATATACTGTCATTGCACATGACCAATATTCTATTACTTACCTTTATATTCTTTGTAGTAGATCATTGTCTACGTGTGGCACACACTTATTTCTATTTGGCACATAGATGTTATATGCTGGCATGCTATTTGGCACACTATATTTAAATGGCACATTTAAAATTTTATTATGTAGGAACACATATCTTTCTCACTACACATTGCTTATTGCATACAACTTTAGAATGTTTTGTAATGTTTCAGATTCCATCATCTAGTCAGCTACTCATATAATCTCACTAAAGAAGGAGCCATTTTCATTGTTACCGTGTCAGCTATTAAAATTAGGTCCGCTTGCCTAGGACTCAATTTTGATACCAATCCATAACAATCAAAGTATGGCAGCAATTGAGAGGTTCTTGATTTCTCATAATTTCTACTTAGAGGATCCTCAACCTATCGAGGATGTCACAATGGATAATGTATAGATTCTTGCCTTTGAGGCTTTTGTGCATTGAGAAGATTCTCCATGACAAGAGTTTAATGCCAGCTGATGACATTATAAGCATGGATGTAGCTCCTACTGAGGTGAGTACAATACTGTAGTTGTAATATGAAAATTTAGATATGATGTTATTTTTAACCTAAATAATCTTTATTATTACATGAGGCTAAAGTATTCTTTTGTAGGTGAAGAGGTCCATCTAACTGAAGTGGACCCGAATATCCCTCACAGTAGTGAAGTTGTGAAGGTAGTTTTTATTAATTTATAGTTGAAGATATGGTTTTCATCACTACAAGAAATAAGGGTTTTAGCAGTGGTTAAATTCGCCGGTAAAAGAAAGGAAAATCATTGGAAAATGATTTACCAGCAATTTTTCCAACCCTTGCTATGCCGTTGGAGAAGGTACCGTCACTATTGTATTTCAAGCTTTTACTGATGGTCATGACCGCTAGAAAAAATAAGACTTTAATCAGCAATTATGACCGCTAAGAAAACAAAACATATCACAACGGTCAAAACTGCTAGACAAAGATTTAAAAACATTTTCCAACGGTCATTTGTGACCACTAGGATTGTTTGCAGGAAAAATTTTAATCTTATAGCAACAATTTTAACCATTAGAAATAAATATTTAGCAGTGCTTTTATCATTGTGAATATATATTTAGCAGCAGATATGACCAATAGGAATAACTTTTTAACAGCGAATATGACCGCTGATAATATGTTATATGTTATTTTTTCAAAAAATAAATAATATAATAACATGAATACAACATATTTTCTTTTCAGTTGCATGTTAAAGCCACTTTAGAGCCTGAAAATAAATAATTAATCAAAATTTTGAAATGAACTTTCACTCACTATGAGAATCTACTCCTTCGTAAAGGAAATAAAAGTTCACAATAGGAAGAGGTTTTCATGTAACAAAACTAACAGTGTGATGAAAGTATTAATTTTTTAAACAAAATTGTAGATATATCTTTTAACATTTTGATTAAAAAAAAAACCCTATTATCCCAAGTAGACCAAAAAAAATGACTATATATATACATTAATGATTAGAAGCTTCACATCATTGCTTGGCAAGTTCAATCTGCCAAAAAAAAAAAAAAGAAAGAAAAGCATAATTAGCCCATAAAGAAATAATATATAAGAGTAATAAAGATTAATAAAAAATAGATAAAAAGCTATAATACATATAAAAGTAGAAGGCCATGCAATTGTTGACCCAATAGCATCATCAATAACTTGTTGTAGTCCATCAGTCCGGATCAACAACTCATTTTGCACCCTTACAAAATCAATATAAATCTCCTAAAATTCGGTCCCTAGAATAGTATTACCGACCATTTTTGATAGATTTTTACTTATAAACATTCCACATGCCACCTCAATTTTGTGTGGCCATCTTGAAGAGTTCAAGATGGCCTCATTTCCTTCCTATAAAAAGAGTTTATAATTTATCAATATGATATGAATATAAGGAATGATCAATTTACCTTGATGGTGCAAGCTTGTTGGGACTTTGTTCTTATATCCTGATTTTTCTGTAATTAAATAAAAAATATGATTCATAACAAGAATTATATTCATCAAATATCAGCCTAAATAAACAAAAAGTGCAACAAGAGCAAGCAATAAAACAATATATAACAATGCAATCATTGGTATTACTGATATAATGCAATCATTGGTTTGCCAAACTCCACATATGAGTAATATGAAAATCCAATAACGAGGAATACAGAATACCAACTTGGAAACTACAAAATTATTCTTTTCCAAACCTGCATGACCAATATTTAATTAAAATATAACAGGCCTCAGATTGCCTATAGCTGCACTGATATAAAAGTGTAGCTAAATATGTTGAACAATTAAGCACAATAGCCTTATACAAATGTTTAACCTACATTATGAAATTTCTTGAACTAGAAATAATTACTGATTATAGACAATATTCTGAAACATGAGGAATGTCCTCAATTCAACAAAGTATGGCGTGTTAACATGAAGCAAATTACAAAAACAAAAGCTGAATATTGAGGTCAAGCAACGGAATATAGATTTCAAAAAAATTTTAATATACATAAAAAGAGTTTTAACATTTAAAACTAGCATACCAGAACTCAAACCCTAGAATCACCTTATAGACTCCAGTTAAACCATTCAAGCACGCAATAGAATAGAAATTATACTTTCTAAAAAAGATGATCAGATGGTAAAATGATCTCCACAAGACTCTAAAGTAGAAGCCCTCCAACGATGATCCACATGGAAGATGATCGAGGTCCTTCCCAACCGAAATAGTGCCGCAGCCTTTCTTCACAAGAATGCTGCCGATGTCTTTCTCCAAGAATGAATTGTACCACTACCTATTTGCCTTTGATTCCTCCACTAGGACCACGCCAAGAAACTCTTCTCAAGAGATCTCACCACCTAGAGTTTGGTTTTGTACTCCAACACATGAAAAAACTAAACCCTAGGTCAAGCAGCCCTCACTTGTCTTTTTCTCTCTTCTTCTCTCTCTTTCTATTTTCTCTCTTTTCTTTTACTTAATTTTCTTCAAAATTTTTTTTGCTTAATCCTCACTTATCCCACGCCCAAATGTCAGGATATCTGCTCCAAAATTCATAGGGGGCGTCCCCTATAAATAAAAAATGAAGAGATGCATGGGTCTCCCAAGGGGCACCAACTCTTGGTGCTCTACCTTCTCACATAGGAAAATGAATCCTCATGCAAGAATAAATGGTGTGGAGGAGTCCCAAGTGCAGAAAAACTCCTCTTCCACATCCATAAATATCATATATTAATGGTGTGCGAAAGAAATAAATGGAGTGGGAAACAAAAAGATGTATTAAAAGAAAGATTCTTCTTTTACCACATCCATAAATTTTAGCATTGAATTCAGGTAGGTGGGATGGAGAACCTCTTTCACACATGAAACACTTCCATATAAAGGCAAGAAATCAATTAAATATGGACCTAATCTAATTAGATTCAAGGCAATAGGTTAAGTCTAGCTCAAACACTTTAAACTAACCAAATTGGGAACTTAGGTTAACACAATATACGAGCATATCAAATTAACCCTTAGAATTTACAATAAGTTCAAATAAAATTAGACCAAGATCAAATCCCAAAGTGTGTGACCCATTAGATTCCAAATCTAGTCAGTAGTGGACCCAAGCTCTTAACCTAATCCGAATTCGATTAGATTAGGTCAACCCAATTGTACCAATTAATCAGAACCCTTTCTAATTAATTCTCGAATTAAACTCTTTTAATTCTTACGAGTCCACAAGTCAAGATTGACATCTAGCAATGTATTATGATTACTCGAAAGAGATGAAATTTGATAGAAATATCAAACAAGCAATTCAACCTTTCAGTCATACAATATCCCAGACGAGCTATGGATATGGAATCATATCAAAACCAAATGCTCATCTATATATATCTCGATCAGAAGATAATGATTCAGTTGATGATACATTAGAAATTTTTTTCTAATTATCATCCTACTTTGGCCAAAGACTTTCGAAATCATCGTTCTGTGAGATCACATGGAATATTCACTCCCCTTACTCGGAGTGATCAATCCCTTATTGACCACTCACAACCTCCATGCATACTTCACCACATCCAAAACACCCCACATAAGGATCAGAAAATCAAACTAAAAAATGAACCAAAATATGAATTCATGTACACAAGGTACCATGGTGATATCAGGTCTAAAGATCACTTGCATAACTTTCACTAGAGAACAACCTGCTGACATATAAATAAGGCTCCATCAGATGTTCTCTCGTAGGTCAATTCAGTGAACTCATTCTCTAATAAACACCCACATCCTTGTATTAGTGTCACACACAAGTGGTTGTGAGATCAACCATCCTCTCCATCGAGCATACATTGAATGCGCCAGTCTTACCGATATCATTGATCTCTGATTCAATGAACCAACAACTAAAAATATTTCATCATAGTCCTAAAATCATTGTCGTAATCTATGAGGTTCATTATAATCTTAAACAGGTATAAGATGCAGTATATAATGAATCAAAAATACCTAATTTTATTAATAAATAATATCAAATACATGAGTTTGGAAGATAAAATATAGAAAAATATCTCATCGCATCACGTATGTGATTGACTTGTAGGGCATTATTTTTTCAATCTCCCACTTGCACTAAAACTTATCGCCCTTATACCTGATGCTCATGCAATCTAGGTGGCGATCAAACTGCTACAATGACAAGATCTTAATGAACGAGTCTGCTATATTGTTCTTAATGTCTACTCACTCAACGATTACATCGCATCTTTCGACTATCTTCCAAACGAGGTGGAACCGCCTTAGGATGTGCTTGGATTTATGATGAGATCTTGATTCTTTAGCTTGAGTAACTATCTCAGTATTGTCACAATAAAGAGGTACTGATTGTTCAATTTCATGAGCCACATCCAACTCTGAGATGAACTTCTTCATTCAGACGACCTCCTTAGCAGTCTCACTAGCAGCTATATACTCAACCTCAATGACTAAGTCAGCAAAAGTTTACTGTTTGAAACTTTTCCAACTCACTACACCATCATATAGGGTGAACATATATCCAAATATGGATTTGCTATCATCCGAATCAGATTGAAAACTGAAATCAGTAAAGTCTTCCAATTTCAAATCAGATCCAACATATATAAAAAAAATATCTCTAGTTCTTCTCAAGTACTTAAGAATATTTTTCATAACTTTTTAATGATCATCCTCTAGATCTGCCTAAAATCTACATATAATGCCCAAAGCATAAGACATATCAGGCCTGATACATAGTATAGTACACATAATCAATCCTACAGCCGAACCATAAAAAATAGAACTCATTCTATTTTTCTCTTCAGATGTCTTGAGAGACATCTTCTTAGAGAGTTGTATACCATGATGCATGGGTAAGTAACCTCTTTTATTTCCCTCCATATTGAACCTTTAATATAAGATCTATGTACCTAAACTGAGATAAGCCAAGCATCCTTTTCGATCTATCTCTATAGATTTTTATATCAAATATATAGGACGCTTCATCCAAGTCTTTCCTGAAAAATTTTTAAGATAACCATATTTTGATCGATTGCAATATAAGGATGTCATTCCCAATGAGCAGTATATCATCCACATATAAGATCAAGAAGATAATAGTACTCTCACTAGTCTTCTTATACATACATGGTTCATCCAGATTTTTGATAAAGCTAAACAATTTGACTGTCTCATCAAAACGGATGTTCCAACTTCTCGATGCTTGTTTTAATCTATAAATAGATTTCTTTAGCTTGCATACTTGATTTGCCCTCCCACTGAAGATAAATTTCTCTGGCTGAGTCATATAGACTTCTTCTTCAAGATTTTCATTAAGGAAAGCAGTCTTGATATCCATCTGCCAAATCTCAAAGTCATAATATGCAACTATAGCAAGCATAATCCTAATAGACTTGAGCATTGCTACAGGTGAAAAGATTTCTTCATAGTCAACACCTTGCTTTTGTCTGAAACTTTTTGCCACTAGCCTGACCTTATAGGTCTCTACCTGACCATCTGCTCCAATCTTCTTCTTGAAGACTCATTTACAGCTTATTGGGGTCACATCCTCAGGTGCATCAACCAAAGTCCAAACTTGATTGACATATATGGAATCTATTTCAGATTTCATGATCTCAAGTCATCTGTCAGAGTCACTACTCATGACTACTTTCGAATAGATCATGAGATCATCATTCTTAATGATATATGATGAGTTGTCATTTTCAATGACAAACCCAAATGGTACATTACACACTCTACCTGACCTTCGGAGAGAAGATGTGTGTTATGATTATGCCTCAACAATGGGCACATCAGGTTGAGGATTAACTTTTGAACTCTCCAGATGTTGCTTTTGGATAGACTACGTGTTGAACTTTCTTAAGTTCAACTGTCCTCCCACTGCCTTCTTGGATGAACTCTTTCTCCAAGAAAATAGTATGCATAGTAACAAATATCTTTTGTTGAGTAGGATGGTAGAAGTAGTATCTTATACTCTCCTTAGAATAACCTACAAACCTATATTTATCCAACCTAGCATTTAACTTATTTCCTTCAGTATTCCTGACATAAGCAAGACAACTCCAAATCTTAAAATACTTAAGATTTGGCTTCCTACCTCTCCATATCTCATATGGAGTACTAGAGATAGATTTACTAGATATCCTGTTTAAAATATGTGCAGCAGTCTCTAGGGCATGACCCCAGAAAGAGATCGGAAGATCTGTGAAGCACATCACAGACCACACCATATCTAATAATATTCAATTCTTTCTTTTTGTAATATCATTTAATTATAGAGTGTAGGGAGGAGTTCATTGAGAGAAAATTTTATTTTCTTTTAAATGATCAAGAAACTCACTAGTTAAGGATTCGCCTCCTCGATTAGATCGAAGAGCCTTGATAGTCTTACTAGTTTGTTTCTCAACCATTCTTTGGTACTCCTTAAACTTATCAAAGACTTTGGATTTGTATTTCATTAAATACACATATCCAAATCTAGATAAATTATCAGTAAATATGATGTAGGAGTATCCACCTCTGGTCTGAGTCAAAATTGAACCACAAACATCAGTATGTACTATGCCCAAAATATCACTAGCTCTATCTCCATATTTAGTAAATGAAGTCTTGATCATTTTATCCATGAGACAAGATTCACAAGTTCCATATGATTCAAAATTATAAGAATCAAAAGAAAAAATTTTGTATAATTTGTTAATCCTTGACTCATTGATATGACCAAGTCGGCAGTATTAGAGATATGTGATATTCACATCTTCTTTCTTTCTTTTCTTTATTTGATTAACATAAAAAATATTATCATTATCAATAAAAGCATTTCCACAATATTCATTAAAAAAATAAACAGAGCAATTATTTGCCCTTTCCTCTTATTTTAAAATCTTGTTCCAATAACATAGATACAGAAATAATATTTCTATCAATGTTAGGGACATAATAATAATCCTTCAATTCTAAAATTTTGTCCAAAGACAACTTCAACAGCTTGATTCTTACAGCTTCGGTCAGAATGGACTCTCCACTAATGTCGAACAGCATGAAGTCACCTTCATTCAGACTCCTTATATTCTACAGATTCTATAATGATTTGCAAAGGTATGAACCACAGACGATATCCAATACCCAAAAATCTGAAGTCGAAGTATTTAATAATAAGTTTGTATCATATACAAACCTTTAGCAATATTTGCTTCTTTGTGCTTCAAACTTGTAAGGTAGTCCTTGTAGTTCCTCTTTCAGTGCCTTTCTTTGCCACACTGATAACAGGTATTCTTGACGGAAATTTTCTTCGCCTTCTTCTTGGAGATGCTAGTCTTAGGGTTCAATTTTTTCTTATAAACCTTCTTGTCTTTCTTCTTAAAGATCTTATCCATAAGAAGAACTGAAGCTTTTTCACCCTTGAAATGGCTCTTTGCTATCTTCAACATATTAAGCAGCACTCAAACAGACTGGTGTTCAGTTAGTTCATATGATAGTTTATGACAAACTATGAGAAGGAATTAGAGAGTGACTGTAGGATTAGATCCTGACTAAGCTCACCATCCATTGCAAAATCCAACTGTCCCAGACGAGTAATCAGATCAATCATCTTGGGATATGAGTCTGCACGGACGTGCCTTCATTCATCCTGGTATGAAACAACTGCTTAAATATCTCATATCTAGCAATCCAACTTTGTTCTCTATATAACTCCTTTAAATTAAGAAGTATGGAAAAAACATCCATGTCTTCATGTTGCCTCTGAAACTCATTGCTCATAGAGGCAAGTATGACACATTTGACAGTCACATTGTTATCTTGCCACATCTTGTATGTAGCCCTTTGCTCCTCAATTGCATCTTCATCGATCATATCGGGTGCAGAGATATCCAGAATATATGAGATTTTTTTCTATGTGAGAACAATTCTCAGGTTCCTCAATTAGTCCACATAATTGGATCTGGTCAACTTATTGGCATCAAGTATGCCACGCAGTAAAAGTGAGGATGCCATTATGCAGATTAATTTACAATAATAAGGAACCAATATAAGCGAACTACTCATGATAATATGCACAACTAGATTAGATCTTTTATCTAGTTGTTACTTCCACTATTTTATCGAATACCATCACCCTCTCCTATAATAAATGAGAAATCCTATTGATTTTTTTAGTGGGGTTGAGATCCTAATTCTTCACAAAAGATCTTGTAGTTGTACAATAAACCTTCATGAGCTCAAAGGTAGAAAATTTCTTTTCAATTGCATCTCATACAACTCTCAACATCTTCCTGCCTCTAAAATATTTATAGCCTTGTGGTTACACAACAAACTATAATATTTTAGTTAAGTTAGACCCTTCCTTTTCATACAGTCATATCTAAATGATGCTGTCTTGTGGTTACACAATAAAGCAATATATCCAAAATGCTGTAAGCATCAAATATACACTAAGTAATCCAAACTCGAAACTCAATAGACCAGAATGGCCAGATAAATAGGTGGGAGGCTCCCCGATACTTTCCTTAGATAGCAACAACTTAACCAGATAAGCAAATAGACCTAATTAAATAATTATCTTTAATACTTTCCTAGACACCAACTTATCAATAAATCCGACATTCAATTAGCAAGTGAATTCCGACACTACAACTTAATATAATTTTCAATGAGGATTTTAAACAGATCTCTAACACATCCTAACACTTACATCATATGTAATATGCATATAAAAAGAATGAAAATAATTTTCATGTATCATGTAATGCTATGTAACATGCTATTCAAGTTGTAATATCTTTCATATAACTATGCCAAAAGTTATGATTAGTAGAATCATACAAGGGTGTACTTTGGATCAACACTTGAGCCAATACCATTTGACTATGGTCTGAACTCAATCTTTTGGTCCAATTCAAATGTCAAATTTGACTTGAGTCAACAAATTGAATCAATATCTAAATCCTAATCATATTATGCATGACTAAGTCAATAATAGGCTAGAAACAATACACCCTAATAAAATCGATTGAAATATTAATCTACCATGAATCATAAAATTTTAAATTATGATAAATTCAAAATTTAACAACTGAAATTTAAAATCATACTTGAATCATAGTCAAAAAATAATTTTTGATTTTAAAATTGATGCAAAAAATCGATAGAACATTTCGGCATCATATGAATCAGATCACATCGATACTACAACAATAGCACATGTTTGATTGAATATAACAAGAGTGGCTCTGATACCACTATTCGATTTCGATCATGCAGCGGAATATGAATTTCAAAAAAATTTTAACATACATAAAAAAAATTTTGACACTTAAAATTAGCATACCGAAAATCAAACTCTAGAATCACCGTGTAAACTCTAATCAAACCATTCAAGCATGCAATAAGATAGAAATTATACTTCCTAAAGAAGATGATCAGATGGCAAAATGATCTCCATAAGGCTCCAAAGTAGAAGCCCTCTAACGGTGATCCATATGGAAGATAATCAAGATCCTTCCCAATTGAAATAGTACCGTAGCCTTTCTTCATAAGAATGCTGTCGATGTCCTTCTCCAAGAATGAATCGTATCACTATCTATTTGCCTTTGATTCCTCCACTAGAACCACACCAAAAACCTCTTCTCAAGAGATCTCACCACCTAGAGTTTGATTTTATACTCCAACACAAGAAAAAATCAAATTCTAGATCAAGCAGCCCTCACTTGCCTTTTTCTCTCTTCTTCTCTCTCTTTCTATTTTTTCCTCTCTTCTTTTACTTAATTTTTTTCAAATTTTTATGCTTAATCCTCACTTATCCCATGCCCAAATGCTAGGATATCTGCTCCAAAATCTATAGGGGGCGTCGCCTATAAATAAGAAATGAAGAGGTGCATGGGTCTCCCAAGAGGTGTCAGTTCATGGTGCTCCACCTTTTCATATGGAGAAATAAATCCTCATGCAAGAATAAATAATGTGGAGGAGTTCTAAGTACAGAAAAACTCATCTTCTGCAACCATAAATATCATATATTAATGATGTGTGAAAGAAATAAATGGAGTGAGAAATAAAGAAATGTATTAAAAGAATGACTCTTCTTTTACCACACCAATAAATTTTGGCATTGAATTCAGGTGGGTGGCATAGAGAACCTCTTTCACACATGAAATACTTCCATGTAAAGACAAGAAACCAATTAAATATAGATCTAATCCAATTAGGTTCAGAACAATAGATTAAATCTAGCTCAAACATTTTGAACTAACCAAATTGGGAACTTGGGTTAACACAATATGCTAGCATATCAAATTAACCCTTAGAACTTACAATAAGTTTAAATAAAATTAGATCAAGATCAAATCCCAAAGTGTGTGATTCATTGGATTCCAAATCTAGCCAGCAGTGGATCCAGACTCTTGATCTAATCCTAGTTCAATTAGATTAAATCAGTCCAATTACACTAATTAATTAGAACTCTTTCTAATTAATTCTCGAATTAAACTTCTTTAATTCTTGCGAGTCCACAAGTCAAGATTGACATCTACCAATGTATCATGACTATCAAGAAGAGATAGAATTTGATAGAAATACCAAAATTATCCTTCAATGACAAGTTGCCATGTAATTCAATCCTTCAGTCATACAACATCCCAGACGAGCTATGGATATAAAATCATATCAAAATCAAATGCTCATCTATATGTATCTCGATCAGAATGTGATGATTTAGTTAATGATATATTAAAAATTTCTTTCTAATTATCATTCTGCTTTGACCAAAGACTTTCCGAATCATTGTCCTATGAGATCACATGGGATGTTGACTCCCCTTATTAAGAGTGACCTATTTCTTATTGACCACTCACAACCTTCATGCACATTTCACCATATCCAGAATACCCACACAAAGATCAGAGAATCAAGCTAAAGAATGAACCAAAATATGGATTCATATACACAAAGTACCATGGTGATCTCAGATCTAAAGATCACTTGCACAACTCTTACTAAAGAACAATCTGCTCACATGCAAATAAGGCTCCATCAGATATTCTTTCATAAGTTAATTCGGTGAACTCATTCTCTAATGAGCACCCATATAATTATATTAGTATCACAGACAAGTGGTTGTGAGATCAACCATCCTCTCCATCAAGCATATATAGGATGTGTCAATCTTACCGGTATCATTGATCTCCGACTCAATGAACTAATAAATGAAAATATTTTAGATCAGGGCTATCAAAGATTTAAGTCTTACTGACATAATCTTATCATAGTCTTGAAACTATTGTCGTAATCTATGAGGTTCATTATAATCTTAAACAAGTATAAGATGCAGCATATAATGAATCAAAGATACCTAACTTTATTAATAAATAATATCAAATACATAAGTTTGAAAGATAAAATATAGAAAAACATCCCATCACATCATATATGCGATTAGTTTGTAGGACATTATTCTTTCACTGAATAAAAATAATAATTTCAAATTAACATAACCTAGATAGCACTATTACCCATCAATTGCTTTAATAAAAAAAAAAAAATGAAATTACATAGAATTGAAGCATCCACCATATGTCATAATAGTAAACAGAGGATCCCCTGTATTTTGCTAAGCATGGATCTTCCTTAGTTCGAGCATGGACAAATCTCAGGCGACAAAACAATCATGACAAATAACTTGAGCAAGCGATTGCAATTATTTCCAATGAAATACGTCAGGGAATTGTAATATGTAAACAAAGCCTGTACAAAAATAATGAAACCTCACCATTTTCCGCAGGGTAATAGATAAATTTCCTACTACACACACGTTCTCGGGTCAGATGAACCCCTGAACAGATAACAGCTTCTCTTGATTAGATGTGCTTTAGCCAATTTATAACTCAACATCAGGTGACACACAAATTAGTACAAACAAGTTGACACTAAATTCTAACATTCCCACCAAATTAGAAAAGATAATCTTACAATATCGGATGCATGAACAAAAGAGTCGGTTGGTATGCTTCCAAGTACATAAAAAGGTGATATTGCTGTAACTAATGTTCCATTTCAGAATAAACATTTCATAAATTACAATCAGAAATAGTATGCCAAGAATGAAGCCCTTCATAGAATATAACTTTCTAACCATCAAAATTATGATGAAAACTGACAACTTTTTTTGTTAGACACTTAATACCATACAAGATAATCAAGGGAATCACACCCCATTCGCTATATCACCATTATATTGAATTCCCAACAAAAATTCATAGAAAATTCTATGAAACTTCCAACTTTCTCCTCTGCCTAGAAGAACAACATCTCCTTCTCTGGAAGGAAATGTCCTTTCCCTTGTTATCCAACCCCAGTTGTGTTTCTTCTCAGGCTACCCTGGCAGAAACAGCCAAGATGGTGGAAATGCAGTACCATTGAGATATGAATTTTATCAGATTTATGTCCTAGAAATAAATTATTAGTTGACATATTATATAATTCTAGAATCTGAACTTATATTTGTAATCTTTTTTATTATCAATAAAAAACATTTTCATTCCAATTATGTTTATGTATCCATGATTTGTCCTAAAAATTAACAAAGATGATTTTTGTATATTCTTAAAGAGTTAAGAATTTGCGACATACATTAATTAGTGGTTAATTTCAAAATGCTTCTGATCAAAAGATCGTCACGGAGGACAGTGATCAATCCATTTGAGATCGGTGCATGATTCATCTTCCTTGTGGGCAGATGAATCTCGGATCTACAGTGTAGAGACACTGAGGTGAAAGTACAAGTGATTGTTAAAGAACAACTGACACTGAGCGTGACCAATACAACAACCATATGGATGTCTACTCACTCGTCAGTGATCTTCTCGATGCTGCAGTGGTGTGAGTGATCCTTTGACCTGCGGTGTCATTGGCTATTCGCAAAGAGGCTACTGGGTTTGATTGCACATTTTTTTGATCTCTAGCTATATGAATCCTTGCTGTATATGTTAGCTTCAGTAGGTTCAGGTTCGCTGTTTGGAGTAGAATGTACCTGATAGAATCTATCGATCTTGATAGAAAAGAAGAAGTCCTATATAATTTACGAGACTGAGTTCAAAAAATCTTTGGCCAAAGCAAGTGTGAATATTGGAAAAGAGTTTCTACGAGATTCACAAATGAACTCGAGTTGAGCCAATCTTATATATGACTGACGATGGGGTCTGACGAGTTCTTCAAGACCTCCATCAAGTCGGGACTCACGATAGAAGGACTGAATCATACAATAACTATACCTATGGGTTCGTACTTTCATTCTACTAGGTTGCTACTACATACTGCTAGGTATCACTGATGGATTGTGAGACTCATCGGGTGTCATCTTGATGATCGATAGCCCTTGAAGGGTAGAATTAGAAATGTTCCAATCCATTGAAAAGAGTTTTGATGATATTGTGATGGAGATCATAATATATCTCACTACCAGATAGAACGAAACCTATGGGGTCACACATTAAGGAATTTAATCTCGAATTTGCCAATTGGACTTATGAAGTTCTAATTGGATTAGGGTTTATTAAAATCTTATTAGGTTTATGAGAATCATACTAGCACATGATTAAACTTAATTTTTTTTGAGACTTTGATTTGATCAAGTCCATAGTCTTGAACCTAATGTAAATCCATTTGGATTTAATTGGACTCTTAATTATGAGCCCAAGAAGATTTGATTAAGTCAATTAGTTGGTATAATTATCCTAATATTATCTCTTCTTTATCTTCTAATTATTTCTAAGTATGTATGTGGAATAAATGAAAAAAGGGTGGCGCCTACTTTTACTTTTGGCATGAAATGGGCACCAAATCCTAAGATATAGCTGAGGGGCCCACCCCCTCTTATGTGGCATGGCGTGGAGGAGAGAGAGTGGGGCCACGCCCCTCTCTTATTTGGCTAGAAATCTCTTTGTGGGGCACCAAGATTTGGCGCCCCAACTATCTGACATGTATTCCTATGACGCCTCTGTATATGCTTAAAGAGGCTGATTATATATTATTTATATCTTATTTTAATTGATATCAATCAGATTAAAAAGGTAGAAAATTCTTATGAGATAAGAATCTATCTTTTTAAGATAATTGGGTTCCTAATATGTGTCAGGGTAGTATCTATATAAAGGAAAGTCTCTAGGGTTTCTAGTGAATAGAATTTTTTATCAATAAAATTTTTCTCTCTCTTCTCCATGCCTCCTCTCCTCCCTCTCTTCCTTTTTCATGCCTAAGAGTTGGATGTCCCCTCTTCCACACGCCAAGAGGTAGTGCTTGGTGACTTAGAGATTGAAGATCGAGGAGAAGAAGAAGAAGGCTACTAATCAAAGAATTGATCCTGCAGTCCAGATCAAGGTATTGATCAAAGTACTCAAGGCTAAGATTCTTCTTAGGAAAAAAAATTTTATGAGAAAAAATCAGTTCGAGATTGATCACAATGGATACCCATAAAGATCGAACACATGTGCGGCTCGAGCGTCTACGAATCCATGATCATCAGAAGCGGTGAATATCTACTCGCATCAAGATAATGAGATCTGATCTCATATTTATTTCTAAATTCCAGATTGTGTATATGTGTTTTCTCTTGGGCTTGGGTAGGATTAGATTTGATCTATTACATGTAGGGGTTAAAAGGTTTAATTCATTTGTTTTTCGCTGCAATTTTCAAAGTTTTTGAAATCTACACATGCTGTCTACCCGATTTTTTAACAGTGATTTCAAAGCCACAACTTTTTGAAAACATATATGATCTGATTTTTAGATTAGATCTGCAAGTTTTAATGATTTAAAATCAATTTTATGCTAATATAAGATTATTCTGGTATAGGATTTATCTCTTATTTCAAAGGTTGTCCTAGCACAAGATTGATCGATTTTAAAAATTATTTTCGAAATAATTAAATCAAATCTTTTAGATCTAAAAATTAGCATATGTGATATGTTTAATTTGAGTTTAGATCTGAAATTAGAATGATTAAAAATTGACATCAAACTGATATAAGGTTGTCCTGATATAGGGTTTACCTCCTATATTGTAAAGGTTGTCCTAATTTGATGTGAATCAATTTTTGAAAAGATGTTTTTGAAATATTTTAATCATTATTTTAGATCTGATTTTATATATATTTGATATATGTAAATTTAGTTTTAGATCTAAAATTTAATGTGCATGTGATGCATATTTAATTTAGATCTAAAACTACATATATTTGATATATGAAATTAGGTTTAGATCTGAAACAGTTTCAAGATCATAAGCCACTAATTGCATACAATGAAATATAATCTAAAAATTATTTTTAGATCTGAAATTATTTTGTTGTATGTGGGTATGGGATGTACAAATTAGGTCTAAGTGATCAAACTACAATTAGGGTCTAATTGATTAGATCAGGCTAGAACCCGTTTTCGATTTTGAACAGTTGATTGAACCTAATTGATGGATGATTAGGATTACATCAAAGGAGCTCAAAATCAAGTTTAGTTGTAGTTGGTTGAATCGATTCATATTTTGATGTGAATTGATTGACTCAACATCGAATTTGGCTCAACAGTTCGGATCCGTTTCAATAGGTTAACCTAATCGATTCTAATCGATCAATTTGGTGTCTAAGGCAAATATTTAGATGGTGGTTATTTAATTGGCTTCTTTGTTTGACCTGATCAATTTTGATTGGTGTCTAAGAAAAGCAACGAAGGAACTCCCATATATCTTAACTTATCTGGCCATATTGAGAGATTCAGTTTCGTATTAGGTTACTTGTTGACTCGAATTTACCCATGCCGACTAGGATGGATAGATATATTGATGTGCTAACCTAATTTAATTAGTCGGACGTCAGATCTGCTGATTTAGAAGAGATCTAAATCCAAATATCTTTATTAAATATTAAGTATAGAGGTCTTCCATCGTTGTAGAGATGCGGATGCCTTCCTGGCATTGATCGTTCTCGACTGATTATAGTAGTTCGATTGCATCGGAAAGGTACAACCACTCTATTGACATTTGATGTCTCAGGATAGAGATGGGGTTGGACCCAATAACTATTAGGTGAGGATCCAAATGACGGCTTTGCGCCTGCTGGTGAACGATATGTCTGACTTAACTAAGAAATGTGTCAATAATTGTTAGGTGAGACCACAGGACTTAGAGACCAAGCTCACTGCATCTTGCTTAGTGAAGCAATGGACAAAATGTTGTCCACTCATTGGTCTGTACTCATCAATAATTGTTAGGTGAGGTGTGTATAGATTAATGGGACTGCAGTATCCACTTAAAATCGATCATATATAGATTTTCGTTTCTCCACCCGAAGAGTATAGGAGATTCAAGAAAATAGTGGAAGCCTTTGTTTGTTTTTAAAGTCCTTAAAACAAACAATTTTATAAATATAAAATCAACTAGAAACTGTTCTCTCTGGAAATAACCATATCGAGTTCAAACCCCTTAGTCCGAATCTTCGATACAAATAGGTTGATCGACACAAATTACAAAGACTGACTCCGAAATCTGAGAATTATTCTCAATTCTGAAAAGCTTACCCATGTTCTAGACCAGGAAGTGCCTGCGTTACCTGCTCATCCATCCACTAATCAACGAACTACACTTGAGAAATTGATGGACGAAGATAACAAGGCAAAGTGCTACATCTTACGCCCATATCTAATGATCTTCAGCAACAACATGAAGATATGAGGACTGTCAGGGAGATGTTGGTCACTTGCAAGAGTTGTATAGTGAACAGAATCGCACAGCTCGCTTTGAGGTCTCCCAAAGACTTTTTAGAGCGAAGATGCATGATGGGCAGTCTGTCAATGATTATTGTTTGATAATAATCAAGGACATAGAAGAGCTTCAGAAGCTCGAAATGAACATGGACAAGGAACTGCAAGTGAATCTGATCCTCCAATCTCTTCTTGATTCATATGGGCAGTTCATTATGGACTACCATATGAATAAGATCAATGCTACTTTGCCGGAGTTATTGAATATACTGGTAACTGCAGAAGGCACCTTGAAGGGTTCAGGGGGCACAGTTCTAGCTGTGAAACGATCTTCCTCCAAAAGGAAGTCTTCTTTTAAAAAGAAAAAGTCCGCGAAGAAGCAAAAGAATGAGGCCAAGCCCAAAAAATAAATTCTTAAAAAGGCCGACGACAAAGAAAAATATTTCCATTGCAATATTGAAGGCTACTGGAGGAGAAACTCTCCAGCCTACCTGACAACTGTCAAGAGCAAGAAGAAAGATGGGCCTTCTGAAGGTACTTCTGAAATACTCGTTATTGAAACTAATCTAATAGTTTCCTGTTCTTCTAGTTGGATTCTTGATTCTGCTTCAAGTGCTCATTTGTGCACTTCAATGTAGGATTTTGAAGAAGTTAGGGGGCTGAGGAAAGGTGAGATCACTCTTCGAGTTGGCAATGGAGCAAGGGTTACTGCTGTGACCGTCGGAACCTACTCTTTACAACTATCGTTATGATTTAATTTACTTTTGAAAGACTGTTACTATGTACTTGTAGTCAGTAAAAATTTAATTTCTATCTCTATACTGGCACAGGATAATTACAATTTTCATTTCAATAAAGACATGTGTTCTATTTATTTTGAAAACAAACTTGTAGCACGTGCTTTCTTGATTGACGGTCTTTATCATTTGCATACTGATGCAAGTATAAATATTAACGAGCAAATAGTGAATGCCATAAGGTCTAAGAGACCTAGAGATAGGATCAGTCAAAAATATCTGTGACACCTTAGGCTAGGCCATATTGGAGAAGACAGACTCAACAAACTGGAGAAAGATGGTCTTCTTGGACCATTGACTTTTGAATCTTATCCAGTCTGTAAATCGTGCCTTCAAGAAAAAATGACCAAACTGCCCTTTGTGGGACAAGAGGAAGGGGCCACTGAGATATTAGCCCTGGTACACACTAATGTGTGTGGTCCATTTGATGTACAAACTAGGAGTGGCGATATCTATTTCATAACTTTTATCGATGATTACTCACGGTATGGGTTCATGTATTTGATGCATTGAAAGTCTGAAACTTTTAAAAAGTTCATAAATTTCAGATATGAAGTAAAAAAACAGATCAAAAAATTCACAAAGATTCTTCGATCAGATCGAGGAGGCGAATACCTTAGTGAGAAATTTTGGACCTATCTTAAAGATAATGGCATAGTCTTATAATGGACACCTCTAGGGATACCTCAGCTCAACGGAGTATCCGAAAGGAAGAATCGGACCCTATTAGATATGATCCAGTCCATGATGAGATTCACAGATCTTTCTGACTTTCTCTGGGGATATGCTTTGCTTACTGCGATTCATCTTTTAAATCGAGTTCCCTCTAAATCTGTTCCTACCACACCATATGAATTATGGCATGGTAAAAAGCCAACTCTTGAGTATCTCAAGATTTGGGGATGTCCGGCCCATGTCAAGCAACGGCAGGCGGACAAGTTAGAGGCTAGATTTTTTAGGGCTCATTTTATAAGATATCCTAAGAAAATCATGAGATACTACTACTATCTTTCTGAAGATCACAATGTGATTGTAAGCCATCATACCGTATTCTTAGAGAAAGAGTTTATCCAAGATGGAGGTAGTGGGAGGAAGATTGAGCTCGAAGAGAAAGTCTTTGAAGAGTATCGAATCCAAGAACCTGAACCCAAGAATGAGTCAGTAGATGTGATTCCTCCACCTCGTAGATCAAGTAGTATCTTCCGTCCTCCGGAAAGATACTTAGGTATTCTTATAGAGGATTTAGAAGAAGCATTCTTTGTGGGAGATAGAGACATTAGGAATGATCCCAAAATCTACGATGAGGCAATGTTAGATATAGACTTTGAGAAATGAATGGAAGCGATGAAGTCAAAAATTGACTCCATACATTCCAACCAGGTTTGGTCCTTAGTAGATCCATCTGAAGGTATTGTACCTATTGAGTTTAAATAGATTTACAAAAGAAAGATTGGGTTGGATGATTAAGTAGAGACCTATAAGACAAAGTTAGTCATGAAAGATTATAGTCAACGCGAAGGCATCGACTATCATGAAACCTTTTTGCCCATAGCCATGCTGAAATTCATCCGTACTCTGCTTGTCATAGCAGCATTTCATGATTATAAAATTTGATAGATGAATGTAAAAACTGTCTTCCTAAATGGATATTTTGAGGAAAATATCTATATGGAGCAACTTTTGGGTTTCACGTCCAGTGATAGTGATCACAAGATCTGCAAGCTGCAAAGATCCATTTATAGACTCAAGCAAGCATCTCGGAGTTGGAACACTCGCTTCAATTATGTGATCAAAATGTTTGATTTCATCAAAAATGAGGAGCCGTGTGTGTACAAAAAGATCAGTGGGAGCGCTGTCACATTCCTCGTATTGTACGTAGATGGCATCCTCCTGATTGGGAATGATATTCCTATGCTGACGTCAGTCAAAGTATAGTTGTCAAAAGAGTTCGCCATAAAAGATCTAGAAAAAGCTTCCTACATTCTTGGTATAAAAGTCTATAGGGATAGATCTAAGAGAATGATAGGACTCTCATAGCACATGTACATAAAGGAGGTGCTGAAGAGGTTCAGCATGAAAAACTCCAAGAGAGATCTTTTACCCCTTAGACATGACATTCATCTCTCCAAGAAGATGTGCCCTGACACACCTGAGGAGATCCATGCTTCAGCAATAGGGAGCCTCATGTATGCCATATTATGTATATGTCCTGATATAGCACTTGCCGTGAGTGTCACAAGTAGATATCAGGCGAATCCAAGTGAAGAACACTGAATTGCTGTTAAAAATATCCTTAAGTACTTGAGAAGGACTAAGCATTTGATGTTGGTCTTTGGTGGAGGATCAGGGCTAAAAGTTGAGAGATACACCGATTCAAACTTTATGGCTGATGTCGATGATAAAAAGTCTACATCGGGGTGTATCTTCTTGTGTAATCATGGTGTGGTTAGCTTGAAGAGTTTCAAGCAGTCGATCATTGCAGATTTGACCATAAAAGTCGAGTACATCACTGCCTCTGAAGCTGCTAAAGAAGCTTTTTGGTTCAAGAAGTTTGTTACATAGCTGGGTGTGATGCCATCTGATGTCATTGCATTGCACTGCAACAATAATGGCGCCATAAAGTTCATCGAGGTGAGTGACAGTTTCACATCATACACAAATATCTCGTGAAGAAGTTCGTCGAGGTGCAAAGAGTCGACTCCGCGCTGAATATGGCAGACCTGCTGACCAAGCCTCTCAGCTAACAGAAGATTGAAGCTCACCTTGAGAAGATGGATCTTAGGTATATGGCCAATTGGCTTTAGGTCAAGTGAGAGTTTGTTAGATTTGTGTCCTAAAAGTCAATTGTTGGCTGACACATTATATAATTTCAAAGCCTGAACTTGTACTTGTAATCTTTTTTATTATCAATAAAAGATTTTTTCATTCCAATCATATTTATGGATCCATGATTTATCCTAGAAATTAATAAATATTATTTTTATATATTCTTAGAGAGTCAAAAATTTGAGATATACATTAATTAGTGGTTAATTTTTAAATGCTGTCAATCAAAAGATCGTCACGGAGGATAGTGATCAATTCATTTGAGATCGGTATACAGTTTACCTCCCTTGTGGATAGATGAGTCTCGGATCTACGGTGTAGAGACATTGGGATGAAAGTGCAGGTGGTTGTTAAAGAACAATTGACACTGAGTGTGACCAACATGAGAACCATATAAATGTCTACTCACTCGTCAATAGTCTTCTTGATGCTACAGTGGTGTGAGTGGTCTTTTGACCTGCGGTGTCATTGGCTATTCGCAACGAGGCTATTGGGTTTGACTATACGTTCTCTTGGTCTCTAGCCATATGGGTCCTTGCTGTGTATGTTGGCTTCAGTAGGTTCAGATTCGCTGTTTAAAGTAGGATTCATCTAAATGAAATCTATCGACCTTGATAGAAAATGTGAAGTCCTATGCGATTTGCGAGACTGAATTCAGAAAATCTTTGACTAAAGCAAATGTGAATACTAGAAAAGAGTTTTCACAAGATTTACAAATGAACTCGAGTCGAGCCATCTTGCATATGACTGACAATGAGATCTGATAAGTTCTCCATGACCTCCATCAAGTCGGGATTCACGATAAAAGGACTAAATCATACGATAATTACACCTAAGAATTCGTACTTTCATTCTATTGGATTACCACTACATACTACTAGATATCACTGGTGGATTGTGAGACTCATTGGGTATCATCTTGATGATCGATGGCCCTCGAAGGATAGAATTAAAAATATTTCAAGCCATCGAAAAGAGTTTCGATAATATTGTGATGGAGATCATAATATATCTCACTACCAGATAGAATGGAACCTATGAGGTCACACATTAAGAGATTTAATTTCGAATTTACCAATTGAGCTTATGAAGTTCTAATTGAGTTAGGGTTTATTGAAATCCTATTAGGTTTATAAGAACCATGCTAGCACATGGTTAAACCTAATTCTTCTTGAAACTTTGATTTGATCAAGTCCATATCCTTGAACCTAACCTAAATCCATTTGAGTTTAATTGGACTCTTAATTGTGAGCCGAAGAAGATTTGATTAAGTCAATTAGTTGGCATAATTATCTTAATATTATCTCTTCTTTATCTCCTAATTATCTCTAAATATGCATGTGGAATAAATGAAAGAAAGGGTGGCGCCTACTTTTGTTTTTGGCATGAAATGGGCGCCAAATCCCAGGATATGGCTGAGGGGCCCGCCCCCTCTTATGTGACATGGCGTGGAGGAGGGAGAGTGAGGAGGGAGAGTGGGGCCACGCCCTCCTCTTATTTGGCTAGAAATCCTTTTGTGGGGTGCCAAACTACCTGACATGTATTCCTATGACGCCTCTTGTACATGCTTAAAGGGACTGATTATATACCATTTATATCTTATTTTAATTGGTATAAATCAGATTAAAAAGATAGAAAATTCTTATTAAATAAAGATCTACCTTTTTAAGATAATTGGGTTCCTTGTATGTGTCAAGATAGTATCTATATAAAGGGATATCTCTAGGATTTCTAGTGAATAGAATTTTTGGCCAACAAAATTTCTCTCTCCCTTTTCCACGCCTCCTCTCCTCCCTCTCTTCCTTTCTATGCCCAAGAGTCAGGTGTCCTCTCTTCCACATGCCAAGAGGTAGTGCTTGATGACTTAGAGATCGAAAATCGAGGAGAAAAAGAAGAAAACTGTTAATCAAGGAGTTGATTCTGCAATCCAGATCAAAATATTGATCAAAATGCTCAAGGCTAAGATTCTTCTTGAGAAGAAGAGTCTTCTACGAGGAGAAATCAGTTCGAGATTGATCCCGATGAAAATCCGTAGAGGGCGGATACGTGTGCGACTCGAGCATCTACGAATCCGTAATCATCAGAAGTGATGAATATCTATCCATGTCAAGATAATGAGACTGATCTCATATTTATTTCTAAATTCCAAATTATGTATATGTATTTTCTCCTAAATTTGGGTAAGATTAGATTTGATCTATTACACATGGGGGTTAAAGAGTTTGACCCGTTTGTTTTCCACTGCGGTTTTCAAAATTTTTGAAATATACACATGCTGCTTATCCAGTTTTCTAACAGATTTTGGATTAATTAATATGCTCTTTTTTTTTTTATGTAACCTGCAATGCGGTGTCAAAATGTGGAATCTTTCAGAATTCAGGATGCGGAGCAGGATGTCTTAGGCTCTTGACCCAGTGCTCGATGAATGCAAGATTGGGCAGTGCAATGACACGCTCGGACGCTCTATTTGGTTGGGGAATTTAGCAGGCAAAAGACCTGCATCTCATTCTTATTAAACAGTTTTTAGTTTTTAGCAAAAAAGCATTTGGTGACTGATCGCATAAATAAGACTCGGTTGTACTGGTCAAATTTACCTAAACTAAGCACAGAATTCTTGGAAAAAAATTGTAAGTTATTTCTAGTACAAATTTATCGTGTGTGTGTGGGTATTAATTTTAAAAGCACATCCAGAAATTATTGTAAACATTGTAACTAAACAAAACATTTGTATTTTAAAAACATTTGTATTTTATCATTTTGTTACATATTTGTTGAGTATGATAATCAGAGTCGTCATGTAAATTTTGCATCTTAATTAAAAAGGTACTGATCATTAACCCACTGATCATTTAATGTTCTGTCTTTATAGTTAAAGACTGATTAAAAGATCAAGATGCATAGCTAGCAGCATTGTTAAAAGTCCATACATCCAGCCTTTAAACCAAATCTCTCTTTGAATGAGCCACCCTCTATGTTTGACAACTACTGATTTGGCAGCATCTATTTCCAATTGCTACCTTCCTGCTTGCTGGATTTTGAGGGGTGCAGCATATCAGAGTAGGCCTTCTAGTGCATGTCAGAGGGGTCCAGCCAGCCTATCTGCTTCTAGGAACCAGTTGTCTATCACATTGACTACGGCAGCAAAGAGCAATTAGAAGTGATTGAAAGGAGAAGAGGATTAATTTGTTGGCAAAGAAAACATGGCACCCAGCACCATTAGAAAGGCCTTGGATTCTTGAAATTCCCATCCCTAACCCTATCTCCAACCTAATTAAGCATCATAAGCTTTACCATTTCCATTTAAATTTGAGATCAAGTCAAGAGAAATAGAAAAGATCCGATCTAAGCTTGTCAATTCAAACAACAAACGAAAAAGGGATCGATTGGGGGATGGGGGGACCTGTGGGGGAGAACCAGGCAGCGTGGAGGACGCAGCGCTCCTGGATGTTGGAGCAGAACCCGACGGTGATCTTCTTGAAGTCGCCGCGGAGGACGGATTCGTTCCAGACGGAGGCGCCGTTGTAGACGGTGATCTGGCCGGCGAGGACGACGTTGGGAGCGACGTATGCGTCCACGGCAATCTTGGGCACCCACTGCCCTAGGGGGAAGACGACGGAGGCTTCCTGGCCGTCAGATGGATCGCAGAGACGGCATGTCGGTGATGCTTATCGGCATTTGGGGAGGCAAGACGGAGGACAAAGGGTGTGAAGAAAATCCCGCGCGGCCGGAAGAGGAAGGGTCTGAAAAAAAAAAACCGGCGCGCAAAAGAGGAAGCTGAGGGACGTGCGCGCGGATATTTTGGGTTTTGTTGCGATACATATCTTTCCCATCCCAGCGGTTTAAGAAAGATTGCCGGATAAAATAGGGTCCTTCCCAGCGGTTTAATTTTGACGGTCGGTAAAAATAACATTTTTGTGGCGGAATGATACGGTCCCTGATAAAAATAATATTTTTTCAACTATTTCATAGTATCATCGGAAAAAATAAGATTATTTCTAGTGATTAATTTGACCGTCGGAAATTAAAATTTTATCAAACGGATTTGAAAAAATACTACCTAAAATCTATTTTATCAATAATTTTTCATATCCACTAATAAAAAAATACTGCTAAATCTCTTTTTTCTTGTAGTGCATATTGTAATATGAATGCTTATTGTGTACCAATATATTTGTTCTTATCAAGCTAATTTTATGGTTGAAATTGAGTGCAAGAAGGAATGTGCCGTCATAAAATATATATCCTCATTATACAAATAAGTGAAAATAGGAACTCATGAGAGAAAGCTTACTAAGAAGAAAAAGGCCATGTCATACCTTCTTAAAATCTATAAACATGCAAGGAACAAACAATAGGAGAGGAACATGGATGAAAGAAGTATGACCTTACACACAAGTGAGAGTGATCTAAATGCTTACTTGTTTTTATTTTTATAGCCTATAACTACTGCATTGATGGAGCTATGATAGTTAAGAACCAAGCAAATTCACCTCCCCAAGTGAGGTTTAGAAATTTTTCTTGTATTAATTATTAAGTCACTAATGATTTTTTGTATCATCATATCATGTGCTTGCATGACATATATCAAACATTCAATTCACTTAAAAATATTTTTTTCTACTTCATCTCTTTTAGCACAATCGATATTCTAGTATAATTATATATAGATGTTGAAATATTGGTGTAGCCAAATAGGCCAATATGATTGGCACGGAGATGCACCTATCATGAGAAGGGGAATGTATACTCTCATCATATCTTGAAGCATCAATTGATTTCTATATTGACGGAGATCAATTTGAGTAAGTCAGTAGAATTTCTATATCTCATTATTTATTGTGAGTTCTTTGTTTAATACCTGCATATTTTATGCAGTATTATTATATAGAAGGACCAAGATACATCTAAATCTTCTTGCACCTATCATTCATTGGATTAGCTCCTTCATAATGGGTCTTTATAGAGTGATGTATGAAAATGATGCTCATCTATTTCCCTTGCTCTTGTATTTTTTTGATCCTAACTAATTATTTTTTGATTATGTATAGTTTATTAATGTATACTTTCGTATCATAGCACTATAAGAAAATAAAATTTTTACGATGGAATTATTTATGACATAAATATTTTCATCGTAAATAAAGCTTTTTACGACACAAAAATAGTTTCATCATAAATAATAAATTATTTATGATAAAAAATACTTTTATCATAAATAATATTTATTTACGATGCAAAATCTAGTTTACATCATAAATATTTAATTATTTATGATGCAAATGTGCGTCGCAAATAATTGATGAAAATCACAAATATAAAAAAAAAAATTGTCGATTATTTGCAACGTAAAGCTTTTACTCGCAAATACAAGTTATTTGTGATGAAAAATCAACTTTTCATCACAAATGTTTGGTTATTTACAATGCAAAAATTTTCATTGAAAACAATAGTAGAAAATCAATAATTTTAAAAAAAATATCAGATTATTTACGACATAAATTTTTACATTGCAAATAAGCTATATTTACGACGTAAAATGGATTTTCCATTACAAATATTGAATTATTTATGATGCAAAATTTACATCAAAAATAATTGATGAAAATTAAAAATTTTTAAAAAAATAAATAGCAGATTATTTACGACGTAAACTTATTCATCGTAAATAATTAGTATTTACGATGTAGAAATGAATTATGTTATAAATATTTAATTATTTGCGATGTAAATTTTTTATCACACATAATCGATGAAAATTAAAAATTTTAAAAAATAAATATTAGATTATTTATGATGTAAAAGATTTACATCGCAAATAATTCATACTTGCAACACAAAATGGATTTTGCATCACAAATATTGAATTATTTGTGACACAAAATTCCATCGCAAATAATCAATAAAAATCAAAAAAATTTAAGAAAAATAAATATCAGATTATTTATGATGTAAATATTTTATAAATTAAAAAACAATTCATGTATTTTATGATCAATTTTTCAATCACGAATTTTTTTAATATTTTACAACCAAAAAATCGATCGAAAATATATTTTACAACCAAATATATTTTTTTCTATTTTTATTTGAATATGGTATAAATTTAGAATTTAAAACTTATCTTCATTATTTATTATCTAAATAATTATCGTTAGAGTATCATCACAAAAGACAGCCTTGATCCAATAGTCCTAGCTATGCCGATCAATAAAATTCGATTTCGATGATCACGAACAACCACATAATGATTTGATAGATAGAGACCACCGATGGATCTAAAAACTTGAAATGATGATTTTGATGATATTTGTAGTATACTATCAAAATTTTATCTCAATCGAACATCATTATCATGGTTAATTTAGTATGGGATGATTTGGACCGTTAAATAAAAAATGAGTGATGAAAAGGCCGAACGGCATCTGATTATAAAGTAATTTTTTAGATAAATGATCTTTGCTACTACTTTAATCATCTGTACAATAGCAATCGTAAAATACAAATCATGCATATATGAACTATTCACATTAAGTAAATTTTATAAAAGTACAAGTATAATTACTTAAAGACTTTAAGAATGAATATCAATAGATATAGAGTTTTGGATGGTTCATATATGTGTGGTTTGAATTTTACGATCACCACCAAATAAATCATCAAAATAGTAGTAAAGATTATTTATCTAAAAAAATCACCTTATAATCAGATATCGTTTGGCCTTTTGATCACTTATTTTTTATTTAACAGTTAAAATCATACCATATTAAATTGACTATGATAATGATGTCTGATTAAAGTAAAATTTTGACAGTATGCTAAAAATATCATTAAGATCATCGTTGTAAATTTTTGAACCCATCGGTGATCTCTATCTATCAGATCATTATGTGATTATTCATGACCGTCAAAATTAAATTTTATTGATCGACATAGCTAGGGCTATCGAATTGAGACGATCTTTTGTGATAATACTCTAATGATAATTATTTAGATAATGAATAATGAAGATAAATTTTAAATTTTAAAATTATATCATATTCAAAAAAATAGAAAAAATTATACTACAAGAATATAGAATTTTTATGACGTAAAATATTTTTTCAATGTAAATAATTTATTATTTATGATGAAAATTTTAGTTACATCAAAAATATTAAATTATTTATGATAAAAATTTTTCATCACAACTAACTGATAAAAAATCAAAAATTTTTAAAAAAATAAATAATTTACAATGGAACATTTATGTCATAAATAATTTAATATTTATGTCATAAAAAAAATTTATATCATAAATATTTATCATTTACGATAAAAAATTTCAGTCATAAGTAATCTACAAAAATTTAAATTTTTTTAAAAAAATAAATAGCAAATTATTTACATCAAAAAATAAGAGTCACAAATAATTGGAATTATCATCGTAAATTTTTTTTTGAAATATTTTTGTTAAATTTTTTTAGAGTGAAAAATTTTTAGAGAGAAAAAATTTTTTTTGACAGAAATTATTAACAACAAAAATTTTATTTTCGTCAGTAATAAAACTTATTAGCGATGTATATTTAATTTTCATTGTAAATTATTTTTTTTGGAAATTCTTTTTGATTAAATTTTTTTAGAGGGAAAAATTTTTTATGAAAAAAAAATTGATAGGAATTATTAGCAACAGAGATTCTATTTGTGTCGCTAATAATAATTTTTAGCGATGTTAATTTTTCGTCGCTAATAATTACGTCGCTAAAAATTCTATAAAAATTTCAGGTCACTTCTTTGGTTCCCACAAAACCCTCCTAGCTCTCTCCTTCTCTCCCTCTGTCTCACTCATCGAAACCCTCTCGGGCTTCCTCGCCGGCGAGCGCCCCCCCGCTGTCGCTAATGCTGCCACCACCACTATCACCACTGACTTTTAAGGTAAATAATTTTTTTTGGCTTTGCGGAGAATGGAGGGGCGGGGGGGTGGGTCATGCCGGGGCCGAAGGAGGGGGGTTTTGTAAGGGTTGGGGGAGGGTGGAGGACGGAGTGGGGAGGGGGGGTTTGTTCCCACGAACGGCCTGCGGTGGCCGGGGGGTGGAGGATGCAGGGGGGTTTGTTCCCGCAGATGGCCTATGGTGGCTGGGGGGCAGAGGACGCAAGGGGGTTGGGGGGCTTGTTCCTACAGATGGCCTATGGTGGTCGAAGGACGGAGGATGTGGAGGGGGGTGGTGTTCCCATGGACGGCCATCGGGGCCCTAGGTGGGTGGGGGGAATGATTTATTAGTAATTTATTAATAAAATAAAAAATTAATTTTTTAAAAATTAATAAATGCATATGAACTATTCGATCTGAAATTCGATTCAGGATCTGGTTCGGATCGACTTGGATCCAGTCTGAATCGGATCCGAGTTGGGATCTGGTCCGAGATCCGGATCGGGATCTGGGTCGGGATTCGATCCAAATCAAATTGGATCTGGTTCAGATTGACTTGGATCCAGTCAGGATCCAATCCAGGATTCGAGTTAGAATCCGATCCGAGATTCAAGTCGGGATCTGATCCGGATCGACTCAGATCTGATCTAGGATCTGGGTCGGATCTGGGTCAGGATCCGATTCGGGATCTCGATTGGGATCTGATCCAGATCCAGGTCATGATCCAAATCAGATCGAGGTTGGAATTAGGATCAGATCCGATCGGGATTCGGATCAGGATTTGGTTCGGATCTGGGTCAAGATCCAATTTGAAGTTGGGTACATCTCTCTATTTTCATAGAGAGATGCATGGTAGTGATTTAATGTATGCATTGATGTAACTTTAGACTCCCATTCAAGAGTCGCTCCTAGAGTCTCTAAAATGGACTTTATGAACGGTCGTTCGATGCCCCATTTGGACAGTTTAGAAATGCATCAATTTTTTTTATTGTTGTCATAGTGTTCTTTTTTTCTATCGTAAAAATTTTCATCGCAGTTATCTCATTTGTTCTCTGGATACATATTAGATATGGTTAAAATATGATCCATCTATATCGTGTATTTGGAGAACTGTAAGGAGATACTGTCAGATTTTTTTCAGATATGGAATAAAAAATAAAACTGTGGCAACAATAAAAATGATGCATTTTTGAAAGGGATAGGACCTATCTTTACCTATTAGTTGGTGCTCTGATGCATTTATTATATAAGTCATTTTAAATGATAAAATAATTACGTAGTAATTGCCTCATATTTGTATATACATAATCTATAGATAGTGAATCTGGGTCTAGATCCGATTTGGGATCTGGATCGAGATTCGATCCAGGATCTGGTTCGAGATCTGGACCGTGATCTGGTTCAGATGAATGTCAGGGGTATTTTCTTTGTTGTTAATAATTTTTTTTATTGTTAGATGAATATCGATAAAAGTTGAATGAATGATAGAGGTATTTTTCTATCTAAATATTGAAACAGTGTTTGAAATTTTATTGAGTTTGCACGACGTAAAGCCGACAATGCTAGTAGGATAAAGTGTCCATACAAGAGATATGTCAACATGGTATATCTTCACGTATCACTTGTTGAGGAGTATCTGCTACGTTATAGTATAGACAAAAAGTATATTCATTGGATATGACATGAGGAGGATGATCCGAATGAAGTTATGCACGATGATGACGATATTGAAGATGATAGTGATGCTACTGAATCTGTCGAACATGGTGGTATAGGTTCACTATTGAATGATTAACATCAAGGTGTTCGCTCAAATGTACCTATGAGTACTAGTACATCTGAAGATAGTTTTGATCATAAACACAATATTAATGAGGTAGAAAGGACTTTTTAACAGTTTGCAAAGCTTGTAAGGAATGCACGAGAGCCACTTTACTCAAATTATGTAAAGTTTTTCAAGTTAGAGTTTTTAATCAAGTTGCTTCATATTAAAATCATGAACCGATGGAGTCAGAAGTCATTTGACTAAAATTTGGCATTGATTAAAGTTGCTCTTCCTGATGGAGAGAGACTTTTGAAATCATATTCTGAAGCAAAAACATATATATAGAAATTGAGACTTGACTATATTCCTATACATACCTGCAAAAATGACTGTATATTATTTTATAAGGAGAATGAACAAGCAAGTGAATGTCCGAAATATGGTAAGCCTAGGTACAAAACTGATAATAAAAAAAGAAAGAAGATATCTCATAAGATTTTGAGGTATTTTTTATTGATTTCAAGACATCCAAAGTTATATATGTCCACAAAGATAGCTGAAGATATGAGATGGCATCATAAGCAGCTGGTTCCAAAGGAAAACATACTTAACCACCCAGCCGACTCTGTAGTGTGAAAAGACTTCGATGCAAATCATCCTTATTTTGCGAGTGACCCACATAATATTTGATTTGATCTAGTGATAGATGGATTTAATTTTTTTGACAATTTGCATGTGGCCTATAATACTAATATTATATAATGTGTCACCTTAGAAGTGCATGAAAGAACTATTTATTTTTATGTCACTATTGATTCCAGGTCTAAAAGCATCAGATAATGAAATTGATCTATATCTATTACCTTTAATTGATGATTTGAAGGATATATCGAAAAATAGAGTGCAGACATATGATTCTATCAGTCAAAAAATTTTTAAGTTGCATGCTTCAATTTTATGGACCATAAATGATTTTTTTGTGTATGGAAACTGTTGGGTATAAAATACCATCAGCCGAAGTTTCCGACGGGATTAACCCTCGCGAGTCTCCTACAACTCCCGCCGCAAGGAAGACTCCACCCGGACTCCTACGGGAGCCGGGCTCCGTCAACAACTTCAACCGCAAGGAAGACTCCGCCCGGACTCCTACGGGAGCCGGGCTCCGTCGCCAGCTTCAACTGCAAGATAGACTCCGTCCGGACTCCTACGGGAGCCGGGCACCGTCCACAACTTCAACCGCAAGGAAGACTCCGCCCGGACTCCTACGGGAGCCGGGCTCCGTCCATAACTTCAACCGCAAGGAAGACTCCGCCCGGACTCCTACGGGAGTCGGGCTCCGTCGCCAGCTTCAACTGCAAGGAAGACTCCGCCCGGACTCCTACGGGAGTCGGGCTCCGTCTACAACTTCAACCGCAAGGAAGACTCCGCCCGGACTCCTACGGGAGCCGGGCTCCGACGCCAGCTTCAACTGCAAGATAGACTCCGCCCGGACTCCTACGGGAGCCGGGCTCCGTCGCCAGCTTCAACTACAAGATAGACTCCGCCTGGACTCCTACGGGAGTCGGGCTCCGTCCACAACTTCAACCGCAAGGAAGACTCCGCCCGGACTCCTACGGGAGCTGGGCTCCGTCCACAACTTCAACCGCAAGGAAGACTCCGCCCGGACTCCCACGGGAGCTGGGCTCCGTCGCCAGCTTCAACTGCAAGATAGACTCCGCCCGGACTCCTAAGGGAGCCGGGCTCCGTCCACAACTTCAACTGCAAGGAAGACTCCGCCCGGACTCCTACGGGAGCCGAGCTCCGTCGCCAGCTTCAGCTGCAAGATAGACTCCGCCCGGACTCCTACGGGAGTCAGGCTCCGTCCACAACTTCAACCGCAAGGAAGACTCCGCCCGGACTCCTACGGGAGCCGGACTTCGTCCACAACTTCAACCGTAAGGAAGACTCCGCCCAGACTCCTACGGGAGCCGGGCTCCGTCGCCAGCTTGAACTACAAGATAGACTTCGCCCAGACTCCTACGGGAGCCGGGCTCCATCCACAACTTCAACCGCAAGGAAGACTCCGCCCGGACTCCTACGGGAATCGGGCTCCGTCGCCAGCTTCAACTGCAAGATAGACTCCGCCCGGACTCCTACGGGAGCCGGGCTCCGTCCATAACTTCAACCACAAGGAAGACTCCGCCCGGACTTCTACGGGAGCCGGGCTCCGTCTACAACTTCAACCGCAAGGAAGACTCCACCCGGACTCCTACGGGAGCTGGGCTCCATCCACGACTTCAACCGCAAGGAAGACTCCGCCCGGACTCCTACGGGAGCCAGGCTCCGTCGATAACTTCAACCGCAAGGAAGACTCCGCTCGGACTCCTACGGGAGCTGGGCTCCGTCCACAACTTCAACCGCAAGGAAGACTCCGTCCGGACTCCTACGGGAGTCGGGCTCCGTCCATAACTTCAACCGCAAGGAAGACTCCGCTCGGACTCCTATGGGAGCCGGGCTCCGTCACCAGATTCAACTGCAAGATAGACTCCGCCCGGACTCCTACGGGAGCCAGGCTCCGTCCATAACTTCAACCGCAAGGAAGACTCCGTCTAGACTCCTACGGGAGCCGGGCTCCATCCACAAGTTCAACCGCAAGGAAGACTCCGCCCGGACTCCTACGGGAGCTGGGCTCCGTCCACAACTTCAACCGCAAGGAAGACTCCGCCCGGACTCCTACGGGAGTCGGGCTCCGTCGCTAGCTTCAACTGCAAGATAGACTCCGTCCGGACTCCTACGGGAGCCGGACTCCATCCACAACTTCAACCACAAGGAAGACTCCGCCCGGACTCCTACGGTAGCCGAGCTCCATCCACAACTTCAACCGCAAGGAAGACTCCGCCCGGACTCCTACGGGAGCCGGGCTCCGTCCACAACTTCAATCGCAAGGAAGACTCTGCTCGGACTCCTATGGGAGCCGGGCTCCGTCGCCAGCTTCAACTGCAAGGAAGACTCCGCCCGGACTCCTACGGGAGTCGGGCTCCGTCCACAACTTCAACCGCAAGGAAGACTCCGCCCGGACTCCTACGGGAGCCGGGCTCCGTCCACAACTTCAACCGCAAGGAAGACTCCGCCCGGACTCCTACGGGAGCTGGGCTCTGTCGCCAGCTTCAACTGTAAGATAGACTCCGCCCGGACTCCTATGGGAGCCGGGCTCCATCCATAACTTCAACTGCAAGGAAGAGTCCGCCCGGACTCCTACAGGAGCCAGGCTCTGTCCATAACTTCAACCGCAAGGAAGACTCCGCTCGGACTCCTACGGGAGCCGGGCTCCGTCGCCAGCTTCAACTGCAAGGAAGACTCCGCCCGGACTCCTATGGGAGCCGGGCTCCGTCCACAACTTCAACCGCAAGGAAGACTCCGCCCGGACTCCTACGGGAGTCAGGCTCCGTCGCCAGCTTCAACTGCAAGATAGACTCCGCTCGGACTCCTACGGGAGCTGGGCTCCGTCGCCAGCTTCAACTGCAAGATAGACTCTGCCCGGACTCCTACGGGAGCCGGACTCCATCCACAACTTCAACCGCAAGGAAGACTCCGCTCGGACTCCTACGGGAGCCGGGCTCCGTCCACAACTTCAACCGCAAGGAAGACTCTGCCCGGACTCCTACGGGAGCCGGGCTCCGTCCACAACTTCAACCGCAAGGAAGACTCTGCCCGGACTCCTACGGGAGCCGGGCTCCATCGCCAGCTTCAACTGCAAGGAAGACTCCGCCCGTACTCCTACGGGAGCCGGGCTCCGTCGCCAGCTTCAACTGCAAGATAGACTCCGCCCGGACTCCTACGGGAGCCGGACTTCGTCCTCGACCTCGACTACAGGTAGACTCTGTCCGGACTCCTACGGGAGCCAGACCTCGACCTCAACCTTGACTGCAGGCGGACTTCATCCGGATTCCTACGGGAGCCAAACGTCGTCATCAGCTCCAACCGCAGGCGGACTTCATCCGGACTCCTACGGGAGTCGGACCTCGTCCTCGACCTCGACTACAGGTAGACTCTGTCCGGATTCCTACGAGAGCCGGACCTCGTCCTTGACCTCGACTACAGGTAGACTCTGTCCGAACTCCTACGGGAGCCGGACCTCATCCTTGACCTCGACTACAGGTAGACTCTGTCCGGACTCCTACGGGAGCCGGACCTCGACCCCAACTTCGATTGCAGGTAGACTTCGATCGGACTCCTATGGGAGCCAGATCTCATCTCCGACCCCAGCTACAGGCAGGCTTCGTCCGGACTCCTATGGGAGCCGGACTCCACCCTCGACTCTGATCGTAGCCCGCCAGCAACATCCGAGCTCCTTTCAAATGGATAGCCACTTCTCTCCACTGGGTGCCTCAACCGAGCTTCGGCCGACAGGCCTGGACCCCCTCGCAGGCCGCAGTAACGGCCACGACTCTGCTCCACTTCCCGCGATGGCTCCCACGCGGCTCCATCACTCCCTGGCAGGCCACAGTAACGGCCACGATCCTGCTCCACTACTTGTGACGGATACGACGCAGGTCCTCCACCCTCTGGCAAGTAGCGACAGCGGGCGCCGCTCCACTTCCCGCAACAAACTCCACGTGGCATGTCCCGCTGACGGCCACGATTCCACTCCACTACTCTCCATAATTAATTCCTCCTGACCCCGCGCGGCCCACTACTAGACGGTTACGAACGTCACTATCAGTCCGTTGCACCCTCCGTCTATAAAAAGGGAGACCCCATATACGTTAAGCTAAGCTCTCATCTTTACCTAGAAACTCTGCTAAAATTTTTGTTCGAGCACTCCATTCTTGTTGAGGCAGAGAACTGACTTGAGCGTCGGAGGGTCTTGCCGGAGCAACCCCACCTCCGGTTGAGACTTCTTTTGCAGGTCCCGGCGGCGACCGTGACTCCCTCGACTCCAGCTTCTCCGACGCAGACGGATTTTTGCACCAACAGGATTGGCGCTAGAGGAAGGGCTGCTGTGTCTTCGCAGTACCCTTGTTCTTAAAGGAGCGCTGAACAGGACCGCCCCCGGGCATCTTTTCCAGCATCCTCTTCTCTTTCCTCCACTTGGTCTTTCCTTGATGCCTCCCCGCAAGGCGTCCATGCGACGATCCACGGCCTCCGCGATCAGATCTTAGGCTCCGGCCTCACCTCCTGTTTCCCAACCTCTTCCTCCTCCTCCAGCGATGGCGGTCGGCGCGGAGTAGTTTGACCTGCTAGCGCGGCAGGTCAGAGACCTCACTGAAGCTGTGCAGGCCATGCAGCAGCAGCAGCAGCCACAGGCATCAGTGCGCCTGGAAAGGGTGTCACCGGAACACCAGAATCCGATGGTGGGGCGGGCCACTTGGACCAGCCGTCCCGTCTTTCCTGGAAAGATGAACCCGAGGGTGGAGAGCCCTCAATCGGATCACGACTCCACCCCTGGAAGATCCCTGCCCCCATTCTGCCAGAGGACCCTCGAGACCCGAAGTCGAGAGGATTTTCTAGACCGGAGACTCCAAGAGATAAACCGACGGATCGAAGAACTCCGCCACGCTCCCCCCGCTTATGGTGAGGATATTTGCACTGACCCTCTATTTTCTCAAATGATCATGCAGGAACCGATCCCGCCAAACTTCAAGCTCCCCCAGTTCGAAAGCTACGACGGGACTTCGGACCCGGTTGATCATCTGGAAGCCTTACGGATGATGATGCTGCTTAATGGTGCTCCCGACGCCATTCTATGCCGAGCCTTCCGATCCACCTTGAAGGGAGTGGCGAGAAATTGGTACTCGGCGCTGAAGCCGGGTACCATTTTTTTCTTCGATCAGATGAGCCACCAATTCGTGGCCCATTTTGTCAGCAGCCGGCACCCCCGGAAGGGTTCGAAGTCCCTCATCAATATCAAGCAGAGGGAAGGGGAGTCCATTCGGGCCTACATCAACCGCTTCAACGTCGCAGCACTGGAGGTCCGAAATTTGGACCAATCAGTCGCAATGGCCGCTCTGAAGGGCGGCCTTCAGAAGAATGACCTTTTGTTTTTCCTGGAGAAAAAGTACCCCAAGAATTTTGCTGATTTATTAGCTCGGGTTGAAGGGTACGCCCGAGTGGAAGAAGCCTTCAAAATGAAGGATGAAGAGACCGCGAGAGAGCGGCAGGCAGGAGACTTGAGTAAGCCCGCAATCGAAAAAAGGTCGAGAGAAGCTCGGCCGCATTCTCGATCCCCTCCTGGGCACAAACGTGCCCATACTCCACCCCGGGTACGCAGGAAGAGAAGTCCGAATCACGGGGTTCGACGGGGTTCTCCCCCGAGAAGGTTCCACAACTACGCCCCCCTCAATGCCTCGAAGACCCAGGTACTGATGGAGGTCAGAGAGCAGCTCCCTAGGCCAGAGAGGATGCGCACACACCCCGGGAAGCGCAACCCGAATAAGTTATGTCTCTACCACCGCGACCACGGCCACGACATGGAGGAATGCATCCAGCTTCGAGACGAGATCGAGGAGCTCATCCGGCGAGGTCGACTCGATAGATTCATCCGACGCCAGCCTGAGGGTAGAGAAGATCGGCCAAAGGCCCTGCCGCAACCTGAACCGCTAAGGAGGGAGGAGCAGCCCGGAGATCGACCTCCAATCGGGACCATCGACTCCATCGCCGAAGGGCCTCAAGGAGGAGCAGACCTTTCATGACCATGGAGCTCGGAGAACTTACGAATGTACTACCAATAACTTCATTTTAACTAAAAGTTGTATATCTACATGTCTTTGGCACTATCCTACATCCACAGGACAATCCAAACAAATTGTATCAGAAGCAAAAGGGAAACCTCGTCTCGACAAAATTGAAGGCCCGGTTCTCTTTAGACCGGATGGGGGGAGAGGTCCTGCAACGCCCATATGCGCCCCCACAGCCCTGTTAAGGACAGGAGGAGAACCTCGCCCTAACTTGAGCAAAGTCGAAGGCCCGGTTCTCTTTAGACCGGATGGAGGGAGAGGCCCTACAACGCCCATATGCGCCCCCATAGCCCTGTTAGGGACAAGAGGAGAACCTCGCCCTAACTTGAGCAAAGTCGAAGGCCCGGTTCCCTTTAGACCAGATGGAGGGAGAGACCCTACAACGCCCATATGCGCCCCCACAGCCCTGTTAGGGACAGGAGAAGAATCTCGCCCTAACTTGAGCAAAGTCGAAGGCCCGGTTTTCTTTAGACCGGATGGGGGGAGAGGTCCTGCAATGCCCATACGCGCCCCCACAGCCCTGTTAGGGACAGGAGGAGAGCCTCGCCCTAACTTGAGCGAAGTCGAAGGCCCGTTTTCCTTTAGACCGGATGGGGGGAGGGGCCCAACGATGCCCCAGCGTGCCCCTACAGCCGTGTTAGAGACAAGAGGCGAACCTCGTCCTAACCAGAGCTGAACCTTGTTACGACAGAAGTAGGGAAAGAACCCCACTCCGACATCAATTAAGCTCCAGCCGGACTTCCACGGAAGCCAAATTTTGCCTGACTTCAATTACGGGTAGACCTCATTCGGACTCCCACGGAAGCCAGACCTCGCCCCGACTCCACCCGCGGGAGCTGAACCCCCACAGCCAAAAAAAAAAAAAAAGAAGAAAAGAGAGAAGAGGAGAAGGGAATGCAACTATAACAACGGCAAAAGAAAAAGTTCGGCAGACAATGATTCGACGTAAAGTACGGATGAGATAACAAAATCACCTTCTCATTTTTCGACTAACAAGATGTACGTTACAAGATCCGGAGGGCCAAAAAAGAATACATTATTACAAGGCTCGAGAACACGGCTTGGAAGGGATACACCGGAGGCCACTTCAAGCTGCAAACTTCTCTTCCCGTTTCTGTCCTTCCCAGCCGCATTTTCCAGTGCGTATGACAAGCCTATCGGCTCTCGCCCCCGCCTTGTTCCGATCCACCTCCGAAATCCCAACCCTAGGGGAAAAAGGATGGGATAGATTCCAGGGGGCAGTAAGGGCAACGGCAGCGGTGACGAAGATCTGTTTCAAGAAGAATCAGAGTTACCCGGGAAGCAGCAATGGCGCCGGAGATATGCACCATCACCAAATGCTCCACGACCACCACCGTCCAAAGTGTTCCGGCAAGGTCGGCATGCGCTACTTCCATCGTCCCCGCAACAAGTTTTACTGCTCCACCGTCGGCGCCGATCGCTTCTGGTCCCTCGGCCCCGATGACATCAAGGATTCCGCCACAGCTTGTGACGATAGCTCTGCCCTCTTGACCGGTGGCACCCCATCTTGCTACTCCAAAATTCTCAGGCAGAATGCCTTCATCGGTTATCCCCATTATTAAACCCCTGTTGTTGAAGGAATCCTCCCTCGAGCCCCCTTTGAAGCGATAGGAACCTTCAGCGGCTGCTCGACGATCGGAGAACTCGCAGACTGCTGTTCTCCTCCTCGCGCTCTTCCAAGTCCGTGGCATCCTCTTGAAGTTGGCCTCCGGGGCGGAGGCCCTTGCGGGGGAACCCTTTAGAGAGGAATCGGGGGGCTGGAGACGGTAGAGAGACGGCAAAGACCAGCGTGGAGGACGATCGGAGTCGGCAGGGGCACCGATGGAGTGGCTAAGTGGCTAAGCTCTCAGGTGAAAGAAAGGTGTTGTCCTTTAGGCGAAGTAAAGCCCCCGGAGGAAGGGTGGGGGGTTTAAATAGGCAACGGAGCCTGACGCAATTATGATGGCAGGTGCCCCTAGGCCAACCAATGCCCACCACGTGTCTCACTCACCGCGATCAGGAGTTGACTGTTCACAAACTTTCATGGCACGACGCTTGGGATCACATCCTGGTGGGAGTTCCGAAAAGGCTCCTCGGGTCACCCAAACCGGAAAAAGGCTCCAGCATGCGCACATTTAATACCAAAATATCTGAGGATGGCCGCGCACAAGATTCAAGGGGTCAACTTCGGCTGTGCAAATCTTTCTGTACTTCCTTCGTTCGAAATTCGAACTTGGAAGTAGGGGGACTGGTGTTAGGTATAAAATACCCTCAGTCGAAGTTTCCGACGGGATTAACCCTCACGAGTCTCCTACAACTCCCGCCGCAAGGAAGACTCCGCCCGGACTCCTACGGGAGCCGGGCTCCGTCCACAACTTCAACCGCAAGGAAGACTCCACCCGGACTCATACGGGAGCCGGGCTCCGTCCACAACTTCAACCACAAGGAAGACTCCGCCCGGATACCTACGGGAGCCGGGCTCCGTCCACAACTTCAACCGCACGGAAGACTCCGTCTGGACTCCTACGGGAGCCGGGCTCCGTCCACAACTTCAACTGCAAGGAAGACTCCGCCCGGACTCCTACGGGAGCCGGGCTCCATCGCCAGCTTCAACTGTAAGGAAGACTCCGCCCGGACTCCTACGGGAGTCGGGCTCCGTCCACAACTTCAACCGCAAGGAAGACTCCACCCGGACTCCTACGGGAGCCGGGCTCCGTCGCCAGCTTCAACTGCAAGATAGACTCCGCCCGGACTCCTACGGGAGCCGGGCTCCGTCGCCAGCTTCAACTGCAAGATAGACTCCGCCCGGACTCCTACGGGAGCCGGGCTCCGTCCACAACTTCAACCACAAGGAAGACTCCGCCCGGACTCCTACGGGAGCCGGGCTCCGTCCACAACTTCAACCACAAGGAAGACTCCGCCCGGACTCCTACGGGAGCCGGGCTCCGTTCACAACTTCAACCGCAAGGAAGACTCCACCCGGACTCCTACGGGAGCCGGACTCCGTCGCCAGCTTCAACTGCAAGATAGACTCTGCCCGGACTCCTAAGGGAGCCGGGCTCCGTCCACAACTTCAACTGCAAGGAAGACTCCGCCCGGAGTCCTACGGGAGTCGGGCTCCGTCGCCAGCTTCAGCTGCAAGATAGACTCCGTCCGGACTCCTACGGGAGCCGAGCACCGTCCACAACTTCAACCGCAAGGAAGACTCCGCCCGGACTCCTACGGGAGCCGGGCTCCGTCCACAACTTCAACTGCAAGGAAGACTCCGCCCGGACTCCTACGGGAGCCGGGCTCCATCGCCAGCTTCAACTGCAAGATAGACTGCGCCCGGACTCCTACGGGAGCCGGGCTCCGTCCACAACTTCAACCGCAAGGAAGACTCCGCCCGGACTCCTACGGGAGTCGGACTCCGTCGCCAGCTTCAACTGCAAGATAGACTCCGCCCGGACTCCTACGGGAGCCGGACTCCATCCACAACTTCAACCGCAAGGAAGACTCCACCCGGACTCCTACGGGAGCTGGGCTCCGTCCACAACTTCAACCGCAAGGAAGACTCCGCCCGGACTCCTACGGGAGCCGGGCTCCATCCAAAACTTCAACAGCAAGGAAGACTCCGCCCGGACTCCTATGGGAGCCGGGCTCCGTCGCTAGCTTCAACTGCAAGATAGACTCCTCCCGGACTCCTACGGGAGCCGGGCTCCGTCCACAACTTCAACCGCAAGGAAGACTCCGCCCGGACTCCTATGGGAGCCGGGCTCCGTCCATAACTTCAACCGTAAGGAAGACTCCGCCCGGACTCCTACGGGAGCCGGGCTCCATCGCCAGCTTCAACTGCAAGATAGACTCCGGTCGGACTCCTACGGGAGCCGGGCTCTGTCCACAACTTCAACCGCAAGGAAGACTCCGCCCGGACTCCTACGGGAGCCGGACTCCGTCCACAACTTCAATCGCAAGGAAGACTCCGCCCGGACTCCTACGGGAGTCGGGCTCCATCCACAACATCAACCGCAAGGAAGACTCCGCCCGGACTCCTACGGGAGCCGGGCTCCGTCCATAACTTCAACTGCAAGGAAGACTCCGCCCGGACTCCTACGGGAGTCGGGCTCCGTCCACAACTTCAACCGTAAGGAAGACTCCACCCGGACTCCTACGGGAGCCGGGCTCCGTCCACAACTTCAACCGCAAGGAAGACTCCGCCCGGACTCCTACGGGAGTCGGGCTCCGTCGCCAGCTTCAACTGCAAGATAGACTCCGCCCGGACTCCTACGGGAGCCGGGCTCCGTCCACAACTTCAACTGCAAGGAAGACTCCGCCCGGACTCCTACGGGAGCCGGGCTCCGTCGTCAGCTTCAACTGCAAGATAGACTCCGCTCGGACTCCTATGGGAGCCGGGCTCCGTCCACAACTTCAACCGCAAGGAAGACTCCGCCCGGACTCCTACGGGAGCCGGGCTCCGTCCACAACTTCAACCGCAAGGAAGACTCCGCCCGGACTCCTGCGGGAGTCGGGCTCCATCGCCAGCTTCAACTGCAAGATAGACTCCGCCCGGACTCCTATGGGAGCCGGGCTCCGTCCACAACTTCAACCGCAAGGAAGACTCCGCCCGGACTCCTACAGGAGCCAGGCTCCGTCCACAACTTCAACCGCAAGGAAGACTCCGCCCGGACTCCTATGGGAGCCGGGCTCCGTCGCCAGCTTCAACTGCAAGGAAGACTCCGCCCGGACTCCTACGGGAGCTGGGCTCCATCCACAACTTCAACCGCAAGGAAGACTCCGCCCAGACTCCTACGGGAGTCGGGCTCCGTCGCCAGCTTCAACTACAAGATAGACTCCGCCCGGACTCCTACGGGAGCCGGGCTCCGTCGCCAGCTTCAACTGCAAGATAGACTCCGCCCGAACTCCTACGGGAGTCGAGCTCCGTACACAACTTCAACCGCAAGGAAGACTCCGCCCGGACTCCTATGGGAGCCGGGCTCCGTCCACAACTTCAACCGCAAAGAAAGACTCCGCCCGAACTCCTACGGGAGCCGGGCTCCGTCGCCAGCTTCAACTGCAAGGAGGACTTCGCCCGGACTCCTACGGGAGCCGGGCTCCGTCGCCAGCTTCAACTGCAAGATAGACTCCACCCGGACTCCTACGGGAGCCGAGCTTCATCCTCGACCTCGACTACAGGTAGACTCTGTCTGGACTCCTACGGGAGCCAGACCTCGACCTCAACCTTGACTGCAGGCGGACTTCATCCGGATTCCTATGGGAGCCAAACCTCGTCATCAGCTCCAACCGCAGGCGAACTTCGTCCGGACTCCTACGGGAGCCGGACCTCATCCTCGACCTCGACTACAGGTAGACTCTGTCCGGATTCCTGCGAGAGTTGGACCTCATCCTTGACCTCGACTACAGATAGACTCTGTCCGGACTCCTACGGGAGCCGGACCTCATCCTTGACCTCGACTACAGGTGGACTCTGTCCGGACTCCTACGGGAGCCGGACCTCGACCCCAACTTCGATTGTAGGTAGACTTCGACCGGACTCCTACGGGAGCCAGATCTCGTCTCCGACCCCAGCTACAGGCAGGCTTCGTCCGGACTCCTACGGGAGCCGGACTCCGCCCTCAACTCCGATCGCAGCCCACCAGCAACATCCGAGCTCCTTTCAAATGGATAGCCACTTCTCTCCGTCGGGCGCCTCAACCGAGCTTCGGCCGACAGTCCTGGACCCCCTGGCAGGCCGCAGTAACGGCCATGACTCTGCTCCACTTCCCGCGATGGCTCCCACGCGGCTCCATCACTCCCTGACAGGCCACAGTTACGGCCACGATCCTGCTCCACTACCTGCGACGGATACGGCGCAGGTCCTCCACCCTCTGGCAAGTAGCGACAGCGGGCGCCGCTCCACTTCCCGCAACAAACTCTATGTGGCATGTCCCGCTGACGGCCACGATTCCACTCCACTACTCTCCATAATTAATTTCTCCTGGCCCCGCACGGCCTACTACCAGACGGTTACGAACGTCACTATCAGTCCGTTGCACCCTCCGCCTATAAAAAGGGGGACCCCAGATACGTTAAGCTAAGCTCTCATCTTTACCTAGAAACTCTACTAAAATTTTCGTTCGAGCACTCCATTCTTGTTGAGACAGAGAACTGACTTGAGCATCGGAAGGTCTTGCTAGAGCAACCCCACCTCCGATTGAAACTTCTTTTGCAGGTCCCGGTGACGACCGTGACTCCCTCGACTCCAGCTTCTCCGACACAGGCAGATTTTTGCACCAACAGAAACTTATTTGGATGGAGTACCAAAGGATATCTGGCATATCCAATATACAACAAGGATACATTCTCTTTACATTTAAAGCATGAAAGAAAAATCTGCTTCATGGGTCATCGACGGTTTCTACCTACAATTATTCTTGGAGGATCTGTTATAGCCAATATTTTGATGGTAAGTCTGACCGACGTCTGCCACCTAAGGAATTAAGTGGAGCAGAAGTTTTAGAATAACTTGAAGTCATTGGAAATATGAAATTTGAAAAACCATCGGGTACTCAGAAGCATACTAAAGTTGAGCTGAATTGAACGAAGCGAAGCATATTTTTCGAACTACCATATTGAAAGTAGCTACTACTTTATCATAACCTGGATGTAATACACTTTGAGAAAAATATTTGTGATAATATCATCAGTACAGTGTGAACACCTAAAAAAAATAAAAGATAATTCAAAAGCTCGCCTTGATTTACAAGAAACGAAAATCCGACTAGAGTTGTATTTAGTTCACCGAGGTAATAAATTTTTGTTGCCACCTGCATATTATTCGCTATTTGACGAGGAGAAGAAGAATTTTTGTGGATGGTTCAAAATCATAAAGTTTTCTAATACTTATATTTCAAATGTATCACAATGTGTTGGCAACAATGACGGTAATATCTCTAGCATGAAAAGTCATGACTCCCATGTGATGATGCTTGCTTTCTATGGTCATACTAGCTATCTGAGTGGTGATGTTCTAGCTGCATTGATTGAGTTGAAAATATTCTTTCACAAACTGTATTGTCAAAAATTAAAGATTAACTTACTTGAGAAGTTTGATAAAGATATTGTGCTCATTCTTTATAAGTTAGAAAAAATATTTTCACCATCATTTTTTGATATTATGGTGCATCTGGCTATTCATCTCTCAAAAAAAGTTTTTTTGGTCGGATCGGTACATTATCGATGGATGTGTCCTATTAAAAGATAAAGAAATCCTAATCTCTTTGTCATATTAGTTATAAGATATAAATATATTAGTTAAATATAAATTTATTTTTATTTGTAGATTCTTATATACCCTAAAAAGGTATGTGCGCAATAAGACACGGCCTGAAGGGTCTATAGCAAAAGCATACATAGCTATGGAGTATATCATATTCTGCTTGATGTATCTTGATGATATTGAAATAAGATTCAATCGTGCAGATCGTAATACAGACCGTGAATGGGGTGATGATGAACCGACACTGTCTATATTCAAACAAATGATTCGACCCATGGATGGAAGGAGATATGAGTTTATGGACGTGAATGATCTATCTAAGGCATGCTTCTATGTTCTAAATAATTATGAAGAAATTCAAGATTTTATTAAGTAAGTACCATATTAGCATACGTTTTAGTATTCTAACTAATTTTTTCATATCGATGTAAAATTAAAAATCATGACTTATTGCAATGAGCACAAGAGAATACTATCCAAGGAGAATAATACAGATATTGATGATCGATATAGAAAAAAAATTATAAAATAATTTAGAGACTATATAAGTTCCACTAGTATTATATTATATTTTAATAATTATAAAATTAATTATTTGAATCAATATAATTTTTTATGTTCTGTTGTAGATGAAATCTAAGTATTTCAATAAAGAAGAGAGTGTAATCGATGAGTTGTATGATTTAGCATATGGTCTGATCGAAAGATTAATCACTATGCATCTTATATCACTGGAGGAATGGGATTTCATATAAGAGAGCTTGAGATGCAAAGACTGACCCAAAATAGTGGGATTGCTATGATAGGATATGAAGGAGAAGAGGAGATTGAATATTTTGGTGTATTGATAAATATCATAGAACTGAAGTATGGGTCTAATAATTCGATATTCTTATTTTAGTGTGAATGATGGGATATTAGTAATAAGAAGATCGATATTCATATTGATCCATATTTTATCAGTGTAAATTTTGCACAAACATGGTACCAGAATAAGCCGTATATATTAGCAACTCAAGCAAAACAAGTAATATATTTGAAGGATCTGAAGTATCGAAGTGATTGGTATGTCATACAAAAAATAATATCTAGAAGCGTATATGAGATATCAACCTAACTAGAGATAGATGAAATTCAGATCTATAAAAAGAGAAAGCTTTTCAAGAGAAAGAACAAATATTGATCGAGCTCCTTGTTGACGAAGAACTTATGACAACTCTTTTGAATAGGACTGATCTACCACCCTCTGAAGTTGAAGCTGATTTTGTACTTAATTTTGATGATTCAAAGGACGACGATCGGTTCATAAATGATGATGAGATAGAAGATAATATATTAGTCGATTATTATGATTTGAAGGAGGACCTACAAATCGAGGAGGATACAAATATTGATGAGTAGATCTATATTTTTTGTTGAATCTTCTCTTGCAATAATGATATGCAATATAATTCTATTCATTAGCATTTATATATTTTTTGCTATTATTATTTATTATTATATTTATTTATATGTCAAGTTAGTTATATACATGATTTAAGCATTGCAGGTATGGCGGTAGGAGGGAGACGACCATGTCTGAGTTCTCACCTCCACCTGAGGATGAGCCTTCCCCCATTTCCATTATCGTACCATTGGAGCCACCAAAGGATGCTGCAGAGGCAGGTCTGAGGGGTATTTTAGTATTTTTTATATAGTAAAATTTGATTTTAATTGTATCTATTAGATTTATAGATACCTATCATACTAATAATTTATTCATTATTATTTTAGGCCATTCAATGCAGGTGGTGAGGCGAGGGCAAGATTCGTCGAGATTCATTTTAATATTTTTTACATAGTAAAATTTGATTTTAATTGTATCTATTAGATTTATAGATACCTATCATACTAAAGATTTATTCATTGTTGTTTTAGACCATTCAATGTAGGTGGTGAGGTGAGGGCAAGATTCGTCGAAGAATCTCGCCCTGGAGCATTGGAGACACGAGTACAAGAGACAGTGTCTCCGTATCGAGATTTCGTCCGATTTCACAATGCCCATTGGGGGATGGTGCGAGTCATGACGGACTGAGCTGGGCATCATATGCCGCAGCTATGCTCCTATGATGCTCTCCAATTAACATTATGTTACTCGACTTAGAGGGAGGTCTTCTATAGCCACTTACAGGTAAAATAATATTTAGTAAAATATTTAATTAGCACTGTATTCTTATAATATTTGTTATTGGCAGGCTATATTTGATATTATTAATTTTGAGCACGATTACATGCGGTGAGCTGTGGATGATTATCTATGCTCGCATTTCAAAAATTATCGCTATCGCATTCATCACCACTGGTATGCTATAGTGCAAGATTAGAAGATGCAGGCAGCGCAGCAGCAACCATATGACAGTATTAGTATTGAGGACTGGACTGTCATATACCGCGGGTATGAGGACCCAATATATTAGGTTAAGCATCCAATTTTTTTTTTAGAGTTTAATAATTGATTCATTTATTCTTAAATTCAGTTAGTTACTTACTAATTTGACTGTTAACTATATAGGATCGATGTGCTCAAAATACCGTCAATCAGATGAGACAGACCATCTCACACTATGGAGGTTCGAGGCTGTTCGCTCGCCATATAGAGCAGATGGTAAGTAATTTCTATTTAGCATATTTTAACTCTTTAACTATTTAAAAAATTTTTAAATAATTATTCTTAAATTATAAAGAAATATAGAGAGTGACGAGCTTTCTGATAGGATCGAAATCTACTAATGGACCCACCAGCGATGGTCAAAAGAGTGGATAATGGGGAGCCAGGAGCTTTATATAAGTTTTTTCAATTATTTTTTCATAAATATTTTGATTTACAATATAAACTTAGAATAGCTATAACTTTAATTTTTAGGATCGTATGATAGAGATGAGATCTCGACCTATCCATGAGGGCTCGACCGCATCCACAAATGAAGAGATCTATGATCAAATGCTTGATACGAGATCCTATTATGTTAGGGGTTTAAGGTATGGGATCTGAGCTCCCCCATCCTAATGTTCGTCCAAGGCTGACATCCATGCTGCCTATAATATCCGACTAATGGAGATACAGAGACAGACTACTAAGAATCGACAGTGAGCTGATGAGTTGGCTGCACACATCGATTCCTATCAGTCATTCTAGATACAGATGATCGAGTAAATGATGTAGATGGAGCTGATGTGACAATAACAGGCCGATCCATTGTGCTCCATCCATTCTCCTTCTCCAGATGCTGATGCTTGATAGCCAGCGACTTGTTTCTATTTTTTTATTTTTATTTTGAATCTCTTGTAATTATTAAATTTATTTTTTTATAATTATATTTTAATATAATAAAATGATCAAATTTATTTATGGGTTTATTGTGTAAATTTTTTATTTTATAGATTATAAATATAAAATATTAAAATATAAATAAAATATATATAAATTTTTTAAAAATTATTATATTTTAATTAATGATGAATTATTTATGATAGAATATCCATCGCAAATAACATCATTTGCGACATGTGATTTTCATCATAAATAATTTATTTTTTAAATATAAAAATACTTTTTAAAGTTATTTATGATGAAAAATTTTTATCATAAATATTTTTTTTATGATGAAAATATTTATGATACAAATTTATCATTACAAAAAAATTAATTAATTTTATTTTTTAAAAATATTAAATTTATTTATTAAATTATTTATGATGAAATGTTTGATCATAAATAATTTTATTTATGACAAAAATCATCTATTTACAATAAAAATTTTTCCATTATAAATAATTTTAAAAAAATAAAATATTTTACAATGCAAATTTTACATTACAAAAAATATATTATTAGCAATAAAAATTTTGTTTCAGTCATAAAATATTATCTGTGATCTTATTTTTAATGATAAAATTTACATCATAAATAAGTATTTACGATAAAAATTTAGTATTTACGATTCTTTTTTTGCATCGCAAATACTCTTTTTTGTTGTAGTATAGAGCTATTTCATATAGAGTGTAGGATGCCAATGGAGAACCCCACTTTATTTTTACTTTGTGAGATATAAATACAAAATTTGTTAGAAGTATGCATTTTTTGTTTAGCAATGGATGTTATGACTTTCTCATCTTCCTCTTCTCTTTTTTAGTATAGGCTATTATGCTTCAATGCTTTTCGGGGTCACTAAGGTGATCCTTAAAGTCACCAATTAAATTATAGATTTAACATAGCCAAGCATATAAAAATGGATAGATAATATCCACTTATCAGATATTAAGCAATATAGTCATTTCTTTGAAAGATTTTTTTTGATACCATTTGAACTGAAATTTAAATCAAATCATGATTTTCTTGACAGTTCAACACCACTTAAAGATCAATTTGCAAATTTAACTTGATACCAATTATTTTTGTTTTGAAGTGATAAAGATGAATTATTTCAAATCAAATAGTTTTAAAAATTTAGAATAATAAATTAATTTAAATTGATATCAGCAAATCAGTCAAAGCAAATCTTAAAGAGTTTTTCAGTTCTTCTTCAAAAGATCATCTCTTCCTTTTCTTAAGAAATATCAAGTAATTAGGTCCAGAAAAGGTATGTAATTTTTGAATTTATCTCAAATGATATCATATCAAGAATATAGCTATACAAAATCAGATTTGAGACAAAAATATTCTTCTCTTTTTGTCAAGAATACAAGACAAATATAAGCTGTCTAATACCAATTGATTAAAACTGAAGTTCTCTTTAAATATTTGGCTTTAAAGATAAATGACAGCTTGCTTGAAATATTTTGTTTGATATGATCAACTTCAAAAGATTCAAGAGGAGTATTTTTCAAATTTAATTTTTAAAATCAATCAATTGAATAAAGCATGAATGTTCCCTAATAAATTCTTTTTTAAGATCAAAAATGATTTTTCTTCTTAAGTTTAAGAAAGATTTCTCTTCTTAAGATTAATAATGATTTTTTAAAACAAATCAAATGAATAAAATCACATGAAGGATCATATGATTGGAGCAAAATATTAATTATTTCTTATTGTGTTCAAAGATCATCTCTCTTTCTAATTTTGATTTCTCCCTCTATTTTCAAAAATAAATATTAGAAAATTTATTTTTTTAATTCTCCCTCTTTATTTTATAGTTAAAGTATAATTTCAATCAAATAGATAAACACAAATATAAGCATCAAGTGAGTGAACACATCAAACACACTAACTTTTTAATAAAGATCAGATTTTCATTGATAGTCAAAATATAATTACAAAAATGATTTCAAATAAAATAAACATCAAAATATCCAAAATGTATACCACATACATCTATCAAAAGTTGGATTGCTAGGGTCACTATAGCTCAAAGAGATAATCCTAGCATCCTAAGAGAGCAGGTCAGGGTGATCTAGGATGAAGGTTTAGAGTTTCGAACTAGATAGAAGAGGGGTCTAGAAAGGATTATGGCTCGAAAAAAAAATGAGAATAGAAAGATAGTGCCTTGGAACATTTCTAGCAAAGAAACTCATTCCAAACATAAGGGTTGACTCTAGTAAAGCTGGGGTGGATGTCTAATAGAACTTATTTAAAAAATTCAGTACAGTACTCGAGTTGACTCTTCTGTTTCAAGAATCGACTCCTTGGTATAGAAACAATTCAAAGGAGTTTTAAATCAAAAAAGTTTGATCAATTTGAATGAAAATTGATTTGCAATCAAATAGACTCATAGATAATCATGCTTCTTTTAATTTAAGTTTTCAAAGAATGAAGTGATATGGGAGAAGCTAAAAGATCATGCTGAATTTGAAAGAAAATTAATCTCATATTAATTAAATATTATGCATAGAAGAGAGCATGTAGATTTTGAATTTTATTTAAAATCAAAATATTCAAAGTTCATACATTCAAATCATGGAACATAATCATTGTAGGCACTAATAAATTATCAAAATTAATTAATTAATCAAAATATATTCAGCAAACAATGATGGTATAATGTGAGAAAAATTTAGATTTTATCAAATATCATCACCCATCCAATTTTATTTCTAAGGCATCCATTCATAAAAAAATTTTTCTTTTCATTTCATTGGATCCTTGGTATATCTGCAAAATTATTTTCTAAACTTTGATACCTAACTCATCTTGGATCCTTGGAGGTTAGACCATATGATTCCTTTTGGAACCCAAATTTGTTTAATCAAAACATGACCATTTTTATTGATATTGCAATCTGAAATTCTATGGCCAACTTTGTTGCATTTAAAATAAACTTTAGAATGATTTTTATGATAAGTTCTAGTAAATATATTTTTAATAAATCTTTATTTTTTTGAAGAGTTAAAATCAATTTCAGTATTGTTGAAAATAGATTTTTGATTTTTTAATATTAATTAAAGCTTTTCAGAACTAAATGTAAACTTTTGAACAATGGGCTTCAATATTTCTATCTCTTTTCTTAATTTTATATTTTGTTCCATAAGAGATTTTTTATATTTCAAAAGCTTCTCTTTTTCTTCAACTAAAGATTTTTTAGATTTAAGAAGTTCTTTCTTTTCTTTAGTTAAAGTATTCTTTTCTTTTAAAATATCTTCTTTTTCTAATAAGAGTTTACTTTTTTCATCAGCTAAAGAAGATTAGACTTTTTCAGCTCTTTATTTTTCAGTCTTAACTTTTTAAATTTATCCATTAAATCATTAAAGACTTTAAATAATTTATCAAATATGAATTAAAAAGAGTTTTCAGAATTTTTCTCATCCTCAATGGCCATGAGGCAAAGATTTGCCGCTTCTTCTTCCTTATCCGAACTTGATAAGTCACCATCTTTCCAAATCCCAACCATTGTTCTTTTCTTAGTCTTTTTCGGGTGCTCCTTGAGTAAAGGACAATCTGACTTGTAGTGTCTCTTCTTGCTGCATTTGTAGCAAGTGATATTCTTTTTTTTTTTTTCTTGTTCATTTTCTTTCTTCTTCACATTTCTCTCTATGAGGAATTTTTTGAATTTTCTTATGAGTACTGCTATATCCTCATCATCTTCACTCTCTTCTTCATCTTCTTTTTCCTTCGACTCATCGCTCCCCTCAAAATGTATAGTAGATTTGAAGACAATGGTCTTCTTTTTCATTGGCTCTTTCTTTTTCTCTTTTTGAGCTATGTTCAACTCATGAGTTATGAGAAAACCTATCAACTCCTCCATGGATAGCTTGGTAAGGTCTTTTGCTTCTTGAATGGCTGTCACTTTTTTTTTTCCATTCTTTTAGCAAAGACCTTAAACTATTACAAATAAGTTTATAATTCGTATAGATTTTGTCAAGACCATTTAAACTATTAATAATATTAGTAAATTTAAAAAATATATCAGAAATTGACTCATATTTTTTTATTTTAAACATTTCATACTTATGAACAAGTAAATTAATTTTAGACTCTTTAACTTGGCTTGTTCCCTCATGAGTAATTTCTAATTTATCCTAAATTTCTTTTGCTGATGTACAAATAGATATTTTATTAAATTCATTAGCATTAAGTGCACAATATAAAATATTCATGGCCTTTGCATTTTGCTCAATTAGTTTCATATCATGCACATCCCAATCAGCTTCGGATTTGAAAATATCAATACTATTTACTTTAATTGCGGGAGTGTATGAGCCATTGATTATAAATCTCCATAGTTGATAATCTAGTGCTTGAATATATATGCATAGGCGTGCTTTTCAATATATGTAGTTTGCACCATTAAATAGTGGTGGTCTCGAGGTTGTTTATCCTTCAGCAAATGAAGAATCAATTGGGGTTGCCATGATTTTTTACTCTATGACTACTAGGTCAATAATTAAATATTAGAGTACCCACTCTGATACCAATTGTTACCCAGAGGTAGCAACCTAGGAGGGGGGGCTGAATTAGGTTCTTAAAATATTTTAATCAAATTATACTCTAAACAAGTATGTGCTTTACATAATTCAACTTAATATGATTGTGTAGTGTATGCAGCAGAATCAAATATGTATGAAGCTAAGCAAAAATTAAACAAAGCTAACTTAGAGTTAAACAAAGTTGGCAAGCAAAGCAATAATTAAAAGTATACAAGATATATAAAGCAATAGAGAAAGAGGCACAACTCAAACAAAAAAATTTATAGTAGTTCGGTGTAACCTAGCACCTACATCTACTCTTCAAGCTCTCCTTAAGAATTTTACTATAATCTCTCTGATTACAATGTGTTTATTTTTTTGGGCTCACAAACAAAATCAGTTGATTTTTCAGGATCACCAACCAAAATTTTACATCAATAATTTTTCAGGCTCACTATCAACTCAGTTGGTTTTATGGGCTCACTAACTAAAATCTTACACCAATAGTTTTTTGGGCTTACTATCAACCCAGTTGATTTTACGGACTCACCAACTAAAACCTACAAAGTCCAATTCTGAATTTGGATGGGTCTGATCTTTAAATTTCTTTCTTTCAAAGAAACTTGTAAAGAAAATAAAATACAAATATAAAAATTTTAGTTTAAAATAAAAATAAAAAAATAAACTCTTTTAGATATGAAGAAGAGGCTGAATGATCGGCTCTTTTGAAGATTGAACACTCTTGTTTGAAGCTTGAGAAGATGCTTGAGAAGTTGTGAAAGATATCTTTCAAATATCCTATGAATTTAAAGTTTGGTTCCTCTCTTTTTCTTTCTTTTTGATGTAAAATGAAATTCTCTTAATCTGAAAATGATTTCTCTTTTAAATCCCACTCATCTTCTTTCTAAATTGATTTTCTAGCCTTAAATAGTCTTGGAGATGGCTAGAGAAGGAGTTTTGACCATTAGAAGGGTTGATCTAGCTGTTAGAGACAAAAATTAATCGTTAGAATAAAATTTGCATATTTCTAAAAGTTTTACAGAACTAGTCATTGGGCTTCGAGTCGACTCGGATAGGATTCTAGTCGACTCGAGCTGTTTGCGAGTCCATTCGAATCTTTTTCTAAAAAAAATAATTTTTTATCTTTTTTTAAAAACTTCAGCTCAGATATTTGAGTTGACTCGAAGGTCCGCTCGAATTTTTATGAGTGCACTCAAATTTCTGTGAGTCTACTCAGATTTTTTATCCTTATTTTTTGAGTCGACTCGGATGACACTCAAGTCGACTCGGATGACACTGGAGTTGACTCGAGTATGCTGACTGAAATTCTAGTATGTCAAAATCTTTTTTTCTTCTATTTTTCAACTTGAGTCGACTCGAATAAAATTTGAGTCGACTCGGATGACAGCCAATGAAAAAATACTGAATAAATTTCTGTACGAGTGATTTTTTGACTTCAACTTTCGAGAACTTCTTTTATCTTGATTTTTATGATCTTTTCCATCATGAAAGCTTCCAAAAACTTCTTGTTTGAGGTTCATTTAGGTATTTAGATCCATTCTTTGAAGTGCTTAGCCTTTTTTAGGAGATTTATTCTATGAATGATTTCTTCATTTTAAGCATTTGGGAAATCCTATATTCACTCATAAAATAAATAATTAGTATCATAATCATTCTAAATTTTGAAATCATCAAAAGCAATTATAGAGTCAACACACTAGTTGCTGGAGCTCCAACCATGGCCAGGATTTGATGCAAAAGATTGGACAAAGGCTTCGACATTGAGCATCAACGGCAAGGATGGCTAGAAATGAAAGAAGTAGGCCTGGAATCAAATTGAAAATAAGGTATCCAAATGAGACATCCCCTTTTTGACAAAAATCTAGCAATTAGTCGGTCGGAAACCAAAATCCAAGAGATAATGTCACGCCCCCGATCCGAGATTATGAATCGAGGGTCATGGCAACTGCCGCATACTCATAGAAAACTCTTCCTATAAGCATGCAAGGCATCTTATCATGTTATGCTAAAACAACAGCAAAATAATTAGTCAATAATTTAAATCTAAAATATAACGACCTAAATTTTTTCTTTAATATCTCAATAAATTCAACAACGATTCATAGGCCTTACATCAAATTCAATAAGACTTCCAACCGAAAATAAAAGTATAGAGATTCTGCTTCTGATCACTCTTCCATTTATATCTTGTATCATCTTAATTCCTCAACATCTGTAAAAACAGTAAAATAAGAGGTAATGAGCTAGACAGCCTAGTAAGTAATGATCACTTTTCAACAGATTTCATTAGGCATTTAAGTAAATCATCATTTATAGAAAATAAGCATATAGAGTTAATCAATTCGAAATCAATTTCAATTATGCAACATAATTCATGCCAAATTCATTTCTTTTTCGAAAATTCGAGTTTCTTTCTAGATTTCAATTTCTTTTGTTCTTCAATTCTTTTCGTCAACCATGAGCTATGACTACATTTTTTCTGTGACAGGATCATAATACAGCGTATCTTCTTGCGGTGAGCTGCGAATCATCTGGCAGCAAAGTCCTTCGGAACCGCTGGTCTCTCTAGCGGTTTGTCGCTGGTCTCTCTGGCGACGTAAACCCTCAGGACAAATTAATTGCCAACGTATATGCCCCTATTGGCAGGGTCCTTTACATAGTCAAGTTGTTAATTATTATTGTTTCTTATATCATAATTCTTCATAAATCATGTTTCATATTCTAATTTCGATAATAAAACATATAATCATGTAGTATCGAAATCAATCAATATAATGCATCATGAAATCAATATGTTCAATCATGCTTCATCATAACATTTCAAATAAGATATTTTCATAACAAATACCATTCATCCAATACATGCATCGTTTCACAAATCATGTCAGAAAAATACATTATAATTTATCGATAAATCTAGAAAAAATAAAATATTACTTACTTCAAACGCATTCCAATAAATCCACATAATTCTATAAATTTTCTTTCAAAAATTCTGTTCGTAGATCATATTGTGATATCCCATGATCAAACATCAACAATCCTATACAGAATCAATTTCAATAATTAGAAAGAATACGAATACCATATTTCAACGGTTTAGATTGGGTCCAATCATCTAATTTCATCTAATCAAAATCTAATTAGGACCTAAACGATCCAAAGTTTGACTATCAGATCAAATCGGATAAGAAGTGATAGGACCGAGGTTTCTTCATTGATTTCATAAAATCAAGTGGAGAGAGAAAATAAGAGGAGAGAGAATTCATGAGGTACAATTCGAATTGATCAGGTGACACAATCCAACATTACGATTGGTCCAATATCTTGATTGATGAAATCAACATGATCAAATCAAGTTATGGTTAGATCGAAATCATGGATGATCAAATCTAAAGATTCATGGTCTGATCAAGATGGGTGCCAGTACGCTGTTTGACAATCATAGATCAGGGTTCTTCATTAGAATCAGATCAGGACTATTAAAAGAAATTTCTTCATTCACTAATCTTTTTAGAGAGAGAATCAATCAAGAGAGAATATTTTAGAGAGAGAAAATTTTAGAGAGAGAAAATTCTAGAGAGAGAAAATTCATCTTGGACTCCTCAGATGATATGATTCAACAAATTCGATCGATCAGATCAAATCATGCTAAGATTATCATGTGGATAATTTAATAAAATTATAGAAATTAAAATCTTAAAAATACCTAATCTGATCAAAGTGGGTGTCGGTATACCGTCCGACGATCGCAGATCAAAAATCCATCACTAGGATCATTTAAATTCATCATCATTCTTCTCAAAATTTTAAAAAATCTTAGGAGAGAGAAATAATCTAGAGAGAGGATTCTAGAGAAAGAAACTAGAGAGAGAAAATCTAATTCTAGAGAGAGAAAATACTAGTTCAAGCTGAAGAGAGAGAGGGAAGAGAGAGAAACTCTCTTTCTCATATTTTATTATTTATATCATTATTTATTAATTTATTTATTTTTCTCTTTCTTCTTTTCTTTCTTTCTCTCTTTTTTTTTCTTCACGGAAGAGAGAGGAGAGAAAATCCTATTTATTATTATTATAATAATATTATTTTATTTTTCTTCTCTCTTTTTTTTATTTATTTTTCTTTTTCCTTCTTCTTTTCGTTTTCTTTTTCTTTCTTCTTTTTCTTTTCTTTTTTTCTTTTTCTTTTCTTTTCCTTCTTTTTCTTTTTTTTTTTCTTTTCTTTTCCTTCTTCTTCTTTTCTTTTTCTTTTCTTCTTCCCGTGGGTTCCTTTGGGCCGAAACAGGGGACCGTGAGGTCCCCTCGTTGGTGTTTCGACCGACGGTATAGCCGGCGTGGAACGGCCGTCGGCAGGAGGGGAGCGACTCGACGACACTAGGATAGCCAAACCGATGGTCGGTGGTGACCACCGGCGCTGGCAATCAAAGAAAAACGAAACCGAAAACTCTCCTTTTTTTCTCAAAGAAATTCGACGACTCTGGTCGTCGGTGAGCATGCACACTGGCATGGAAAGGAAAGGGGAGAAGAGAGGAAGGGGAGGAGGCTTACCTCCGACGCCGGCGAGGCTTTTTCGATGAGCAATTGGACAGACACAGGGACGGGTTTCCGTGAGAATTTTTCGGCGATTGCCGCCGACTGAGCTTGTGATCTTTGGTGGAAGGGAGAGAGGAGAGATCTCCTCCTTAAATAGAGCCAGAGAGAGTTCGTTTCCGACTCTGATTGAGAGCTGGCGAGAGGAGGAAGAAGACTCTCTTCGGGAGTCTTCTCCCCTGTTTTCTTTCTCTTTTTTTTTTTTGTTTTGGGCTTTGGTGGGCCCGAATTCTTGTTCGGGCCAGGCCATCACAGATAAGGACAATGAAAAGAAATATAGATTAGAAGATTCAAGCCTCGATTACCTTATCCCTGTGAAGCTCATGCATCGGTGGTGGTGGATGGCAATTGGGATGAAGCTTGGGAAAACATAGGTGAATCTCCAATTTAAAGCCAAATTTTCAATGAAGGGTCAAAGAGAAGCTGTGGATGATTTAAATAGAGCAGCTCAAGATACCAGAGTCCTTGTTAATATTAGAATCCCACTAGAGAAATAGGGAAGAAGGTGACCCCTATATGAAGTCTATCTCTTCATAGCATGTGCAGTGCACATGTATCTCAATTCCCACTAGGTACATGCAGAGCACATGCTCGGTTAATTTTTTTTTTTTTATTCAAAGTTCTATTTTAGGCTGAACTATGCTTTCTAGGCTAGTCAAATGGATCAAACTAAGTGCACTATCAGGTCCAAAACATTCAGATATTAAAATTTATCTGACCACTTAATTATATCTAGATTGGCCAATCTCAAGATCATATCTTTGAGTATTTCAGAATGTAGCTCAGACTATTTTGTACTGTAGAATTATCTTTATTGACGCACTTGAACCTTTAGTAACATCTAATATCTTCATGCTGATACTAAATTATTATGCTCATGCCATATGCTTCCCTTGGGATGGGTGCAGCTACAAATGAAAACTTCCCCTCTTCTTCTTATTAACCAAACAGCTACTTTCATGTGATTATTCTAGTAGAGTATATTCAACCATTCTTGCTACTAAACTTTGAGGTCAGCCTTTTTCTTTTTAAAATGAAAAATAATTGTTGATATATGCTAACATCTTACCATCATTTTGCATGTATTTTCTTGCTTTAAAGTACTTAATGGCCTTCCCTTTGACTTTTCTTTCGGTACTCATACATCATGTATTCTCTAGAAATAAAAAATTTTGATCACATTCCATGACTTCTAAATAATAGGTTCTTTATCCATTTAGATGTGGCCTGTGACTTGGCTTGTAGTCATGTAAAATGTTCTTCCTTATCACCAATTTTAATTTGTCTCCTATTTGTCAGATTCTTCTTGAAAAATAAGCTTGACTTGGATCCCATATGTGTGAAACACATCAAGGTGGTGAAGTTCAACCCCGCAGGATTCTTCTTCAAAAATAAGCTTGACTTTGATCCTATACGTGTGAAACAGATCAAGGTGGTGAAGTCCACTCCGCAGCCAAATTTTCATTGAACTAGGGGTGGCAACCTTGGCCAACACCATTTAGTTTGACCGACCCAAAACATTTAACTAGACTTGTGTTCCATAAGTTTAGTAGGTGTCAGGTAGTTTCATCTTGTCGATGAGGTGGGGTAGTGTAGGTTTGGTTTAGGTGAATGCATATTAAGCCATCTAGTTATCCATAATTTGTAGTTTATTTATAAATATGGGACTCAATCATTCAACAAACTCCTATTTTAGTAAATCTAATATAATTGTTTTAGTTTCATAAAATATGTGATTATGTCCATTTCTCCATTGCTATCCACTTTTCTTTTTATCCCTCTTTGTATGATTAAAAATATTCAGAGATTTGGCGCCCCACATTAGCATATTCAAATAGGTCAATCTTTCTGGCACATCAAATCACCACCAATAGGGATTTTGATATTATACTCCTCTATTGTAGACAAATATACTGTGTCTTCTTTCTAGGGTGCATGAAGGAGATGTTGATGCTTGCTAAGAGTCTCTATTTTATCACTGAAAAGCAAAATCCCGCTTGCAACTTTTCTTTATTTTATTTTAGTATATCTTATTGCACAGTTGATCCTCGCTAAGAGTCTCTCTTTGATCATTGAAAAGCAATGTCCTTAAGACTGAAAGTGGGCTCGGGCCGGTCCGAAGCCCATCGGGCCAGGCCAGCTTCAGGCCGGATTTCGGACTTAGTTCGAAACTATTCAGGCTGGACTTTGGCCAAAATATAGGGCCTGTTTTACTTTCGGACCGGACTCAAGCCTACCTTTGGCTCGGCCCGGACCCGGCTCGAGCTCGAGCCTGATCATAAGCCCGACCCCGTCCGTCGACCATTACCGTCTTCACTCCTGATCCTCCCTGCTCTTCCGCTGGCCGTCGGTCTCCACCCTCGATCTCCCCCTCTCCTCCATTAATCCCAAATCCCCCCTTGCCCCTGGGATCCATAAACCATAGATTTCGATTGGAAGCCAGAATAAGGGAAGTGGGGAATGATGAAGAGAGAGCATCAGGAGAGCGGCAAGAGAGTTGGAGGGTATCCGACGGCGGAGATGCTGTCGAGTGGCAAGAACAAGATGATGGCGATGGAGGAGCAGGATGGTGGAGTGGATGAGCTCTTGGCCGCGCTCGGGTACAAGGTCCAATCCTTGGACATGACGGACGTCGCCCTCAAGCTCGAGCAACTCGAGATTGCCATGGGCAGCAGCGCCGCCCAGGACGATGCCTTTCTCTCCCACCTCGCCTCCGACACCATCCACTATAACCCTTCCGGCCTCTCCACCTGGCTCGAGAGCATGCTTTCCGAGCTCAACACCCCACCTCCTCCCCTTCCCTTCGCCTCGATTCCAAACCACCAAAGTAACCAGCTTGATCTGTCGTCGGTCCCCGCCGTTGTAGCTCCGGCCTCCATTCTCGATCCGGCAAAGTGCTCCACTATGACCATCGTCGACTTGCCAACCCCATGGCACCAGTTGGAGTACGATCTCAAGCCCATCCCCTCCGCCGTCACCGCTGCCCCCGATCGCATCGTGTATGGTCCGGAGCCACCGATGGAGCTGAACTCACGGGATTGCAAGCGGATGAGGACCTCAAGCGGATGAGAACGCACGGGATCGCAAGTGGAACTGAACGCACGGGCTGGCCCAATTTGTTTGGGCCGGGCTCGGGTCCGGGCTTGGGTCGGGCTTGGGTCTGGATCTTTTAAATATTTTCGAGCCTAAGCCTGGCTCAAAGCTCGATAAAAAATTTCGGGCTGGGCTCGGGCTGGGGTTTGGCCCAGTCCAGTCTGGCCCACTTCCAGCTCTAAATGTCCTACACACAACTTTTCTTTAATTTATTTTATTATATCTTGTTGCATATTTTTATTTTTTATTATATATTAGCTTAACTTTGGTTATATATAAATACGATACTCTATTTTTGTTCTTTTAGATTTTAATTTTAATTTATTTTAATTTTAATTTTTTATTTTTTTTTTTGTGTTTTGCACTTTCTATGTTTTTCAGTTGATTTATTACCGATCTTAGGTTTTGATTTTTATATTTTTTAATTTATTTTTATCTCTTTTATGTATCTTTTCCCGTTCATTTTCTATCTACCTTCTTTGTTTTATATTTAGTTTTGCCATCTGAATTTATTTATAATTTTATTATATTTAATTGTTATTTATTAAATTTGTATAATAAATTAGGCATGTGAAAACCCAACCATTTGGTTTCACTGAAAAATAATACTGCATCATCATTGATTGTTGCACTACATCACATGTGTCAATGCTTAATTATCATTTTGGCATTATGATTTGTAAAGATCATTGTACTCAAAAGGAAAGAAATTCTCAATGTAATATATTTCCTGAAATTTAGGTGGATCTCCATTTATTCTATATGCATTTTCACAAGTCATGTTCAACCAAAAATAATAAATAGTGACAATGCCATCATATTACATGAACTTCCTGTATTTCTCAAACATGTCATTCTAAATGTCTGAATTAAACCTTTTAACATGACTGACTATCCTCCATTTCTCATACAAAAAAGAAAAAATAAAAAGGCATGACCCACCATCCTTCAGCGACCAGATATTGAAGTAAGAGAGTACATGTCCAATGAAGTTGATGCAAGATTATACAAATCTCCTGTTGGAGGATGGTATATTGGAATAGGCATCTTGTGTGGCAAATTTGGTAATGGAGCATCACATTTAAGGACATGAATTGCTTGTCTTATTGAGGGTCTGAAATTGTAAGCTGGATGAGCACACCATAGCCCTACGGTCATCAAGCGTTGCAGTTGTTGCTTATCAAAATTTAAGTTCAACCTTCTATCTGCTGCAGCCAAACACATCCCTTTGCCATAAAGCTCCCATACCCATTCTACCAAACTCACTTCCTTCTTCTTTTTTCTTGCTTCAACTGGTTTTCTACCGCATGCTATTTCCAATATAACCACTCCAAAGCTGTAGACATCGGATTCTTTGCTGGCTTTTCCTGTAAAATTTTATGAAAAATTTTATTTAATTGATAAAAATAATTTTAAATTTATGATTGCTCTTTTTTTTTTTTTTGTTTAGTTACAAGGAAACTAAAATACCAATATTTTCCATTCGAATTTGATATCTAAGGAGATGCATCAGGCAAATGTTATAAGAGATTCTAGACAAACCACCCATGAATCTAAATTCAAAGACCTTTCACTTGTGTGCGCGTGCGCATGTGCATGTGGGTGAGCGTATGTTTGCGTGTGTTTTTGTGGGTGTCGGTGTCTGTGTAAGCAGTTAATTTCCACCAGTTACCCGCACCCCGCTGATCCTACCTCAGTTAGGACGTATACAAGCCAGACAAACCGAGTCAAAATTTAAATTTTCTTAATCTAGGGTCAAAGTTGCTGAACCTACCCAAAGGTGAAAGATAATATCACAGAGGCAAGCACTCAGTAGTTTTGTAGGCTTTCATTCTTTGAAAAATTCCAATGGACCTCCAAAAGCCTTCAATCTATCTCATTATTCTATCAAGGTTTCTCTTTTATTCCTTCTATTGTTGTGGGAAGTTTATGATGAAAGTTCATGGATCATATCCCTACCACCTCCGGTAATAGCCATTGATGTATGATTTCATAATTAGGATATATATGTTCGACAACGCATGTGTACTGCTCGGAACGATCGAGGACAAGATAGTCAACATCCAATGCAGAAAAGTCCACTGGCCAATCCATATATGCATGGCCTGATAAATGAAAGATTCAGATGTTATGTCCAGTCTATTTATTTTACTATATTATCGGCTGTCAGATAACTCTAACGCTAAAATCTTTCCTAGTTGGATGTGCACGTGCATCACAACTATAATAAACCAAAAGCTCAAAAAAAAAAAAAATTTTTTTTTTTGATGTTCTGTGTTTTAAAAGAAAATATGATGACTTTTATTGTGGATAAAAACTTTGGAACAAAGTTTGCTGTCGTGAAGTTGGTTCATTCGGAAATGGCCTTTTAAAGAATTTTGCTATTTGTTTGTTGCTATAAATAAAGAAAAAGAAACAAAATGATACAAATATCAACCACACATTCAACACATACCGATGCAAGATGTATAACCAATTTTATTCCTACCAGAAGTTGAGCAATTGCATTGTTATTCAAAAAAAATCATACAGGAAAGTTACCCGGGTTTCTTGCACCATCCACTTTGCTTCAAAACATGACGCAATTCACAACGCTAATCAAAGGGTGCTAGAAGAATACAACACATCAGCTGAGTGACTTTAGAGTTACATATCTGAGTTACTAATAAAGCGTTTTCCGAAAGAAAACTTTAAAACAATTAGAATGCTTGCCCTGTCGCATGCCTAAAGATAACTAATAAGCCTATTGAAAAAGAACACTCGAACATTATTTCTCATACCTGTATTAGAATATTCAGGTGCCACATATCCCCTGGTCCCCATCAAAACAGTTGTTAGTGGATCGCAATCATGATCGACGAGCCTTGCCAATCCAAAGTCACCAAGCTTAGCATTGAACTCTGAATCCAACATCACATTGCTCGGCTTCACGTCTCTGTGGATAACGCATTGCTCCCACTCTTCATGAAGGTAAAGCAATGCTGAGGCCAGCCCCAAAGCTATCTTGTACCTCTCCGGCCATGCAAGCAATCTATCCTTGTTGTATAGATGGTAATCAAGGCTTCTGTTCGGCATATACTCATAAACAAGCAATAAGTCATCCTTTTTATGACAATAACCAATAAGCTGGACAAGATTACGATGCCTTAGTTGACCGATAATCGTGATTTCAGATATATACTCCTTCCTCCCTTGCTGAGAATCTCTCGAGATCTTTTTAATGGCCACTTCAAGCTGTGGGTCATGCAATACTCCCACGTAAACCTCCCCAAATCCTCCTTGTCCAAGTTTCCCCTCAGCAGCAAAATTATTGGTTGCGTTTGCAAGTACGCTATAAGGAAATCTCTTAGGTCCAGCGGCTCTCTTCACTGCATCACTGACTAAAATATCAATAGTCATATCTTCTTCTTCTTCATCATCTTCTTCCTTCTCTCTACTAGCCTTCTTGCATATATATTTTCTCATAAACCACACAAAACAAAACCCACAGGCTAAGAGAACTACAGCGGCAATAGCAAGACCCAAGCCCAAGGCAAACTTTTTGGTTCTCGGTCTAAGATCAGTGGAGCTGAAATTCCAAGAGAGGATCTTGTGCGTCTCAGTTTGATTACCTGTTGCAGCTGAGAAGCCAACGGCAACCTCTTCTGGCAGGTAATCCCTCAAGTTGACAACATAAGAGATACTCCAATTCCTCCTAGGATCTGTGGAATTGCTGAGGAACACAGTCAAATTTTCAGTACTAGAATTGTAGCTAATAGATGCATCCAATATGGAGTTTTCTCTGATGCTAGTATTCAAGTCCCGATGCGCAACAGAGATGATCCTGTTGATGTCGATTCCCATGTGATTGGCACTCGAATCATTATACTCTGGGTTTTCGAAAGTATCGAATTCCACGGCAACAATCTGCTTTGGTGCCGTCCAGTTAGCACCAGAACGGTTAAATAGCCCAAGAGCCCCACCATTTGAATCCCTCGCGCTCGCATTATCATAAGGGTATGACGAGAGGAAGAAGGTAATCCCATCGGCGCTTATATTTCGATTCATGCCATCAATAATGAAGGAGAAATTTGTATTGAAGTCAGCGAGTTTACCTGAAGCCTTGTCCCAGAGAAGTACCGGTTCATCATATACAACGCTGCCGGTGCTATTTAAAATCGAAGAGTCGGCTACGTTCTTGGTTAGTTGGATTTCTCCGTCAAGAAAATAGGCGTTCCCGAAAGGTGTTATGCTGTCTGCGGCATCGGAACTAGGGTAGCTGAAGGTGAGTGCATCGGTGATCATGATGCACACCAACTGAAAGAGGACGACCACGAATATTCTAGGTGGAAGAGGAGTTCTGGAGCTGCTGAGGATCATGCTTGGACGGAGAAGAATTGCCGTCTGATTGTTCATCAAACTGCCGAGAGTGACTCCGAAACCCACTCCCCACATATCCCGAACGCCATTAAATTCTCATCAAGGTGCACCTTTCATTGTCTCTCTCTTTTTTTTCCCCTCTTTACGGAAAGGAAAGGAGAACCCATCCTAAATTTTATTAAAATAAAAAGAGTACACAAGGAGGAAAGGGGAAAAATAGAAGCAACTCCCTGTTTCCATCGAGCGTAGAATGATGTTTATCAAGACTAATATGATATTTATCAACTAGAGTCTTGTGGGACGTAGCAGAAGTTGACCCGTATAAATTGCAAAAAGAAAATCATACGAGTCGGAAAAGTCATGCAATTCCAAAGCCACATGATTTCTTAACGATATGTGAGGATTTGTGGAGCCATGGCCTGTGACCTGCCTTATTTGACCACTGCAGTTTCTCAATTGTTAGATATTCTGGTCACATGCTTAAGTAAATGTGGATTCCATGGACTAAATAACCAGCAACTTCTGATATCTTTCTCGCCTCTCCCGCGCATCACTTTCGTACCCACCTCCCTTTGGGGAAACTGGACTTTGGGCTCCCATTGACCGCCGCGGCCATTTGAAGAGAAGTGGAGGACCACAAACTCTCTTGGTTTTTTTCCTCTCCCATAGTAGAAGGAACTTTCTATCTTGCTAGTTATGAAAGATTCCATGATTGAAAAAATTAAGTGTTATTTTACGGTGGATTAGACTTGTATAGAAAGCTGCACAATTAATCCACTGAATCTCAAGTCCATGAATCGGAATGATGTGGGCATATGCTTAGTTTCTCTCAATAATTTTATTAAAATGTTGCATACGACTGGCGGAGGGAATTATATGCTGAAAGATTTTACTAAAAGTTTGCGTCTGCGGCTTCCTGGATGGTGCTTCCCACTTAATCAACTCTCTCTCTCTCTTACCGAAACGAAAAATAAATTTTCTGCCAGAAAACCTCGCTCCGATGAAACTTTCCTTGGCTCAGACGCCTAATTAAATATTTTCTTTCTTATCGACAAGTGGAAAAAAAAAAAGAAGAAAAAACCCGTCATTGGCTTACTCTCTGTTAACTTTCTGAACAATGCATATTTTTCTTTGGTAAACAGCGAGGAGTTGCACTCTAAAATTTTCTATTGCACTCTTAGTTTTCTCTGTTACAAAAGCAATGACTCCCACACTAGACCAAATAATATTCTCTCTCTTAGTAGGTCTACCTGACTGAAAAGTATTCTCTCATCAATATTCAATTTCGTGAGACTCGCTCCTTTCGAAACTTAATCTTTTAACCATTTTTTTTTGTTACGAGCAACCATATCTTCCACTCTTGACTAAGTCTTCGGTCTCTTATCTAAAAAAATATTTTATAAAAAATTACGTTTGGGCCTTCATTCCTCTGAAACTCTCTTAAGTTATTCTACGCTTTTATGATAAACAGAACTAGGTTCAAAAGCCGCAGATTATATTGAATGCTATTTCTAATTACTCTTCCATAACGAATTCTTGAGTCAACCTTGTCCTTTGAATCTATAAAAATTATAAAATACAAAGCAATGGGCTAGACAGTACAATAAGAAATAAACTTTTTAGCTAGATAAATCAAACTATAATAATATACTAAAAATAAGTATGCAGGATCAAAATATATAGCACTATTAAAATTAGATCCAAACGAATTTAGTCTTCTTAAAATTCAATTTTGTTCATAAATCAACTATGACCGTATTTATACACTATAATTATGTTAGAAAGAGCTTAGAATAGTCAAAGTATAACATATAATCTCTACTAGTAAGATATCGATATGTCAATGTATAACCCTATTAATAGGATGTCGATATACCAACACATAATCCACTGGCAGGATATCAATTTACCAACTACCAGTATCGATGTACCAATGCACATTCTCCACTGGTTGTATAAAGACCCGTACCCTTTGATTTTTCCTGCTTAAATCTTAAATCCAAAAAAATATATATATATTTTGGCCTTGCATGCTAAGCACATGAGGCGGAAGAGGAGGACTCCCCATGAAGTCCATCTCCTCTTCCGAGTCCTACCAAGAAAAGGAGTTTGGGGCAAATTAAACTTCGACGAGGACCTGAAACTCCCATCTATAAATCCCTCTCCTTTCTTCCTCCCATAGCCATCGTTCTTCGCGATCCACCGCCAGCAAAATTTTAGTATTTCCCTTCACTTTTTTCCATTGAGACCTCTTGATAAGTTGCCATCAATTTCCTTGCCAAAGCAAGGTAATTAACCCCTATCTCTCTTCCATCCATATCTTTTGGTCCCTTGGCCGCCATTAATGGCCTTATTGCCACGAGTTGGTCATTGATTCTAGCTGTTAGAGAGTCCCCTTTTGCTCTTTTTTTATCCTTCCATTGAATTGTCTGTCATCATCAAATGCTGCCTTGCCTTGGTCACCGAGGGCTAGAGCCACCCTCTACTGAAGTTGCCCGAGGCATTGTTGAAGAAGGCCATGGCCAAGGGAGATGGGTTTACTTAAGACCCCTTCCCCTATTTCCAATGGAAAAAAGAAAGAGGAAAATGAGAAAAAGAAGAGGCAGAAGAAAGAAAAGAAAAGAACAAGAAAGGAAAAGAAAAGAAAAGAAAAGAAAAAGAAAAGAAAAAAAAAAAAATTAAAAGAACAGAGAGTTTTCTCTCTTCCCCTCTCCTCTCTCTACTCTCCCTCTCTACTTTCTCTCTCTATGAGTTTCTCTCTATTTTTCTCTCTCTACTTTCTCTCTGTAAAATTTTTTCTCTAGATTGTTTCTCTTTTTTCATAATTTTTTCTTTTTCTAGAAATCCTATGAACTAGTAGAGATCTAGATGTCTAGGTATGCATAGATTGACTAGTTAACCCTACAAGGAGTCTTGGACCTATAGTATTAGGATCATTTACTATATTTTCTACTATCCATAATCATTTATAATTTTTATTTTTGATCTTTATTAGGTAGATGTCTAATTATCTCTACAAGATGTCATGCAAAAATAAAAATACCTTGATCTCGAATTTATAGATCGAAAGGTCGATCAATAAGCTGTACTTGAGTCTGAGACTAGTAGAGATAAAAATCTCTTTACATGATCATCTGTATATATATTTTTATACCATGTATGATAATTTTAGTTTAATTTAGATATATTATTCTATATTATATATATATTATATCATAGGTTGACTATTTTGATTATTAAAAATATTATATTGATGTTTTGAAATTGATCAAGAAATGTAATACAAATTATTGAATATTTTTTTTTTAATTCTATAAGAAGATTTGAACTAGCCATGATGTGGATTATTGGTCACAGGCTGAATCATGACATCTTAAATTGTCAGTCATGGGTCGAATTATGATATCTTGATTTACCATTGTGGAATAAAGTGTGGATTTTTTGTTTACCACAGTAAACTAAAATACAGATATTTTGATTTGTCACCACTAGCCGAAGCACTTACGGATCGAAATATAGTTATTATGGATAGCTACCACCAGCCGAAGTGTGGTTTATGATTTGTCAGTCACAGTCGAAGCATAACTATGAGTAGTCCAACTAAAAGATAATGATTGATTTGGAATCTATTAATAAAATATAAATGATAAGTCATACAAAATCATTAGTGGTATTCATGATAGATTTATGATAATATATAATTCATGGTATATGTTTATATAACTATTGAGCTATATTGCATGCCTGACATAAGATTTTATGATTTATGATTTCTCTTTGATATTATTTATTTATTATTTTTGAATTATATTATTATATTGGCATATGTGTGATAGGAATTTTACTAGGTTGTAAAGCTCACAGTCCCAATTATCTCTTTCCTTTCAAACTTGTAGGATGCATAGCATTGAATGGTTGAGCATGGAGTTTGAGTCATGGAGTCAAATGATCTCTAGAGCATCACTCTAGGGTTCATACGGCCATATCATATGGTCAATCTGGGTGATGGATTCAGAGTATAATTGTTAGATGTATGCCCTAGAAGCTAATCAGATCGATATATTTATTCTTTCTAGAATATAATTTTATACTTGATCTTATTATTTATTAATAAAATAGATAATTTATTTTCATAATTTATATTATGTATATGTCCATGAATTATTTAAAAAATTAATAAGATGATGACACATATTCTTCAGAGTTGAGAATTTGAAGCATATGTCATTGATGATTAATTCTTGAATTACTCTCGATCGATGGATCATCATAAAGACAATGATTGATTCGATAAGATTGATGCATGGATCACTTCTCTTCAGATAGATGAGTCTCGAATCTATAATATAGGGATACTAGAGATAGTACAAATGGTTGTTAAAAAATAAGGATACCAAGCATGACTAACATGAGAAGTCATTTAGATGTCTACTCACTCATCAATGATTTTTTCGATATTGTAGTGGTGTGACTGGTTCTTTGACCTACAGTTTCTCAATTATTTATAATGAGATTACTGTAATTTGACTATACATATACTTGGTCTTTAGCTATTCGAGTCTTTGCAGTATAGATTGGCTACAATAAGTTTGTTGTAGGAGTAGGGTGTACATCTATATGGGATCTATCGATCTTAATGGATAAGAAGTAATCCTATATAATTTATGAGATTAAGTTTTGAAGACCATGACTATGGCAAGGTGAATAATGAAAAAAATTTTCATTAGATTTCACAAGATAAACTCGAATTGAATAAATCTTACATATGATAGATGATGAGATTTGATGAGTTTTTCATAACCTCCTTGTCAGGACTCACGATAGAAGAACTGTATCATATGATAACTATACCTAAGAGGTTCATTCTTTTCATTCTATTGGATTGCCATTATATGTTGCTAGACGTCACCAGTAGATTGTGAAATTAATAAGAATTATTTTGATGGTCAATAATTCTTATTTGATGAGTTGGAATTGTTCCAATCTATTGAAATAAGTTTCAATGATATTTATGATGAAAATCATAGTATATCTTATTATCATATAGAATAAAATCTATAGAGTCATACATATAAGAGATCCTGACTGATCGGATAGTTGAATTATGATTTTGAATTACAGCAGGATTTGATTATCAATATGATTGATGATTGGACTGATTTGTAAAAATTATATGAGAGGACTCGCTAACAATTAGTGAGTTAAAGGAGGACTTAATTATAATTATTGTTGTATTATTTGATTTGATCAAATAATTGAGATTAAATCTTAATCAAATTAAATTAGAATTTAATTTGATTGGACTTGATCTAGGTTTGACTCAGATTGGATTTCATAAGTCCAAAAGATTTAGACTCAATAAGTAGTTGACTTATTAAGAACCTAAACCATATGAAACTTTATCTATAAAGGTAATTAACCTGCAAAAGAACTCTTCCCTAGATCTCACACCTTATGGAATCACTGTGGGTTTTTGGAATCATCATGGTAGCACTTAAAGAGTCCTAACATATAAGGACTCTATGGAAACTGTTGGATGTATGTCTTAGAAGCTAATATAGCTGACATATTGTAATAACATTAGGACACAATTTTATACTTAAAATATTGATTTGATTAATAAAAGGATAAGTTTATTTTCATTCAAGTGTAATGTGTCCTTGAATCATCTATGGAATTAATACTTACGATACATATTCTCAAGGTATTAAGAATTAGAGGCATGTATTACTACAAAAAATTAAGGTATTAGAAACGATCATTAACGATGGTATTTTTATTATCACTAATATTTTTATTAGCGATGGTGTTATTGACGGGAATGATTCAGTCACTAATAATTATTTTATCGATGGCTATTAGAGACGACATTCTCACCGTCACTAATATTAATTTTATCGATGACATAAATGGTATTAGTGATAGAATTACCATCGCTAATGATTATTAATGATGACACTATTAGAGACGGCATTCACCAGCATAATTTTTTTTTAATTTATTAAAATTATTAGAGACTACGAAAAGAGTATTAGCAATGGCAATATTAGTGATGGCATATTAACGACGGCATTCACCATCACAAAAAATAATTTTTTTATTTATTAAAATTATTAACGATGGTAGGAAGAGTTAGTAATGGAAGTTGCCATCATTAATACTCAATACAGAATATAATTTTTTTATTTTTTTGAATATATTATAATTTTAAAATTTAAAGTGTATCTTCATCATTCATTATTTAAATAATTATCGTTAGAGTATCATCACAAAAAATCATCTCAATCTGATAGTCCTAGCTATGTCGATCAATAAAATTTGATTTCAACGATCACGAACGACCGTATGATGATCTGATAGATAGAGACACTCGATGGGTCCAAATATTTATAATGATAATCTCGATGATATTTGTAACAAACTGTCAAAATTTTACTTCAATCGAATATCATCATCATTGTCAATTTATCATGGAATGATTTGGACCGTTAAATAAAAAATGAAGAATCAAAAGGCTAAATGGTATCCGATTATAAGATAATTTTTTAGATAAATGATCTTTGCTACTACTTTGATCATTTGTATAGTGATGATCGTACAATTCAAAATACGTATATGTGAATGATCCAAAACTATATGTCTCTTACTACTCATTCTTAAAATTCTTAAATAATTATACTTGTACTTTTGTAAGATCTACTTAACGTAGATGGTTCATATATATGCGACTTAGATTTTATGATCACCACCATATAAATGATTAAAGTAGAAACAAAGATCATTTATCTAAAAAATTACCTTAATAGGATGTCGGTTGGCCTTTTGAACACTCATTTTTTATTTAACGATTAAAATTATTTTATACTAAATTGACTATAATAATGATGTCTGATTGAAGTAAAATTTTGACAGTATATTACAAATATCATCAAAATTATCATTATAAATTTTTAGACCCATCAGTAATTTTTATCTATCAAATCATCATGCAATCGTTCGTGACCATTGAAATCAAATTTTATTGATCGATATAGCTAGGGCCATCGGATCGAGGTAGTTTTTTATGTCGATACTCTATTATTTAAAAAATAAAAGATGAAGATAAGCTTTAAATTTCAAAATTATACTATATTCAGATATTTGTAAAGGTGTGGAGAGATTATTAGCTATGATTTTTAATGACGGCATGTTGCCGTCGCTAATTTATTAGTGACAGTATTAGCGATGGGATTCTTACCATTGCTAATAATTTAAAAAAAATATATTTTAAAATTATGATAAAAGTATTAGCAATGAATTTTTATTTTTAGCAATAGAAATTTCTGTCGCTAATACCGTCGGACACATCACCGACGGTATTAGCGACGGCAAGTTTGTCATCACTAATAGTCCATCTTTTATAAAACTAAAAAATTTCTTCCTTCCCGCTCATTCTCTCCCATTTCGACCCCCCAACCCCCCTCTTCTGTCCTCACCCTCCTAGCCCCCCTCTCCGGCATCCTACAGTCACTGCGACCCCGCTAGTCCTATCCCTGCATCGGCCCGACCTTGAGCCGACCTCGCCAGCCCTATGGCCCCTACCTTGCTACCCCTCGTGGCCTGCAGCCCCACCCAACCAGCCTCGTCGCCCCCAGCCTGCGACCGTCCCACCCCCCAGCCCCACCCTGCCCCATCCCCCTGGCCTTGTCACCCCTAGCCCGCGGCCCGACTCTGCCGGCCCCCGAGCCCCCTCGGCCCCACCACCCCCACCCCGACCCCACCACCCCTAGCCCACGGCCTTGAGCCAACTATCCCAACCCTCCCCCGCCACCCCTGCCCCACGATCCATCCCTGCATCAGTGCATTTGTGAGAATTTTTGTGAGTATTAGCGATGGCAATGTTTACTATTAGTGACGATATTAGTGACGGCTAGTACCGTCACTAAAAGTTAATTAAATATTAATTTAATTAATTAGTTAGATAGTTAATTAATTAATTAGATGCACGGGATTTGGGTCTGGGCATACAGAGTGCTCAGATGAGGGAAGGTGTCGGGCAATATTGCAAACATGGGGTCTGAGTGTGTCCTACGTGTCCAGGCCTCGGGTCACATTTGGCATCTAAGATATCTAGCCCTCGCATGCCCAGTGCGCTCAGGCCAATAGAAGGTGCCGGACAGCATTAATTATGTGTTAATTTTAATAAAATTTGTATTGCATGGAGTGATAGACTTATTAGTTGATTGATGTATATATTCTAATGTGTCTGTTTATTTATTTATTTTTATATGGATGGAAGAATTATGTACATTGATCAATTGATTGTTCACTATGGATAGTTTGAAAAATATACATAATTCTATAGGTCATTACAGTAATCAAACGGTATACTGAGTGTTCGAAAGAAATTTTGGACAGTATTTTTTTTTTATTCTCCTTACATGGGAGAACTAAGAAGAAATACTATCAAAATTTCTTTTAGTCCTTGTTGCATATCATTTGATTACTGTAATGACCTATAAAATTAATGTATTTTCTGAATAGGATAGGACCTATCTTTACTTATTAGTTGATGATAGGATGCATTTACTATGTAAGCTATTTTGAATAATAAAATAGTATTTTGCAAGTGCTTTGTATTTATGTATATGCAGAATTCTTAGATAGTCTGTCATGGATCGTAGTTAGATGGACCATCGACTAGTTGACGAAAAGATTTCTACTGAATAAAAAGAGGGTGTAGAGTACTTCTACGATTTTATTTTTGAGAATGCAGCACTCTTACATCAAGGACCAGCTCATTACCTTTGTAATAGATATGGCAATAAAGAAATATTTGATAGGGATACAATTACTGTCCATTTGTAAAAGAGTGGATTTATGCCCAACTATAAGTATTGATACCTACATGGAGAGATGTGGAAAAAAGTTGTAAGGGTTAGAACTAAGTAGGACGTAAACACAGATAGAATGATGGACATGGTTATAGATGTGGCTGGTTCTAAATTTAATTGGGATATGGAGGATGATGCAGAAATTGACAGTGGTGATTTCTACCATATGCTGAAAGATACTGATGAACCACTATGATTGAGATATGAAATACACAGTATACTATCAGCTGTGTCAGAGTTATTGAACTTAAAGATCGAGTTTAATATGACGGTTAATTGTTATGATAGAATGGTAGCAATAATAAAAAAAATACTATCGAAAGATGAAAAACTTGTTGGGAGCTTCTATGCTTCGAAGAAAATGATGAAAAGATTAGACATGGGATATGAGAAGATAGATGCATGCCGTAATGGTTGCATGCTTTTCTATAAGGAGGACCAACAGAAGAGCTCATACGGCGTATGCGGTGTAAGTTGATTTAAGTCAAGACAAGAGAGTAGGAATCAGAAGGACATACCATACAAGGTTCTTCGATACCTTCCCCTCACTCCTAGTCTTCAGAGGCTCTATTTGTCTAAGAGTACTATCAGACAGATGAGCTGGCACAAAGAAGGACCATGCAAGCATCCCAAAATGATATGTCATCCATTAGACAGTGAGGCATAAAAGCAATTTGATGCTTGCCACTTTTTATTTGCTCAAAAATCATGCAATATCTGACTAGATCTATCTCTGGATGGTTTTACACCATTCGGTCATGTAACGGCCTCTTATTTATGTTGGCCAATCTTTATCACTCCATACAATCTGCCACCTGAGATGTGCATGAAAGAACATAATATCTTTCTTACATTAGTCATTCCTAGACCACGACATCCTGGTAGAAGCATTGATGTATATCGAAGGCCTCTTGTTGATGAGTTAAAATTGTTATGGTTTGATGGCATTCGTACTTTTGATGCATCGAAGAAGCAGAATTTTGTAATGAAGACTGCATTGATGTGGACCATTCATGATTTTTTTGCTTATGGGATGCTGTCAGGATGGAGCACTCATGAAAAACTAGTATATCTCTATTGCATGGAGAATACCAAATTATTTCAGCTTGAGCATGATCATAAGCCCTACTGGTTCGATTGTTATCGTTAATTTCTCTTCAAGCATCATCCTTTTCAAAAGCAGTGGGATAATTTTAGAAGAAATAAGATAGAGAAGGACCATGTGCCCCAATACCTCAATGGTATGGAAGTATTTTAGAGGGTATCTCAATTGGATGAAGTCTCGTTTGGCATTGAATTTGACAAGCAGAAGCCTCGGGAGTTCGATACAACTCATAATTGGGTGAAGCGAAGCATCTTCTGGAAATTATCTTATTGGTCCACCAATTTGATCTATCATAATTTTGACATCATGTATATCGAGAACAATATATTCGATAATATTTTTTATACTATTATGGATGTCAAGGGCAAGATGAAGGACAATCTCAAGACTTAAGTAGATATAAAGAATATATGCAAACATCCTTTATTAGAGCTGATTGAGGTGTCATCTGAAAAATTTTTGAAGCCGAAAGCATCTTATATCTTAACAAGGGAGCAGCTGCAGGATATTTGTGAATGGTGTAAGAGTCTTAAATTCTTAAATGATTTTGCAAGTAATCTAGCTTGGTGCGTCAATATCAAAGATTGTAGGTTTTATGGGCTAAAAAGCCATGACTGCCATATATTCATGCCATGATTACTCCCATTGACTTGGCATGCTCTCCTTTCCAACTCCATATAGAGTTCTTTGACCAAGCTTAGCCTTCTATACAGAGATATTTATACTGCCAAACTATCCACCGATCACATCTCCAATCTTGAGTCTAGCAGTATAGAGACCATATGCAAGTTGGAGAAGATATTCCCTCCCAGCTTCTTTGACTCCATGAAGCACCTCGTGATTCATTTGGCATATGAAGCTAGGGTGGGGGTCTAGTGTAGTATAGGTGGATGTATCCATTTGAAAGATATATGCACAAACTCAAGAAGAAGATGAAAAATAAGGTTTGAATCGAAGGTTCTATTGTGGAGGCTTATATAATAAAAGAGATTTCAAATTTCAGCCGATACTACTTTAATCCCCGTGTAGAGACCAAGCTGACTCAAGTAGATCGAAATGATGATAGTGGTGCTGAGGGATCAGAGTGGGAGATCTCAATATTTACCTATTCAGTTTGAGAATTTGGGCATGAGATTCATTGGTTTTCTCTGATATTGAACTACTAAAAATTATGTCCTAAAATCAATCGTTTGATGATTGTGCTATTTATAAATATATATGAATTGATAAATAATAAAAATTATTTGGCTTTTTTCATCACAAGATTACATCTTCTAACGAGCTCCTATATTATGATGAAGTCCTTAGGACTATTTTGATCAATAAAGGAGGATTTATCATATAGTCCTTAAATTGGTTTGTGACCAAACGATACGCTATTACTAGGACAATAGCAATATCAAGTGTAGGTCGTTGTATGCCATATGCATTGGTTGTCCTCATAACCAAATGGTGTAAAGATACTGATATAAAATATAGGTGAGATATAGGAGTACATCATCATTGAATGTGATCAATTATGGAGTACTCTGCTGTCAAGGGTAGCTTGCAAAGGGTATAGATATAAGTGTCCCTCGATCTGAGATCACCACGGTGACTTGCAAGCAACTCACTATACTTTGGTGCTAGACTAACTGAGTTTCTAATTCAGTGACGGAAGATTTTTGAGTACAGTCAAGTACTTGTCAAGTCGGTGCATGAGTCAAGATGGGATTGATCATTCTAAATTAGTAGGAGTTAATATATCAATGTATTTTAATTTAGCAAAATCTAAGCTTGAATAATTCATGTGATGGATTTGAAAGATTAAAATATAATATGGATGACTTATCTAGGATTGACAGTTAAATCCTAGATCATTTTTGAGTATTAAGATCAAAGGGATGAATTATACGGTAACCATATGTCAATAGATTCTTGAATGTTATTTTACCTTCATTTGACCTATTTAGACGTCGGATCATCATTGCTAGACGTCGGATCATCATTGCTAGATGGTTACATCGATTAGTTTAAAAATTTATTTCTGTACTACTGACTTAAGTTTGAATCTATGGGATCACACTCAAAAGAAATTTCTGACTAATCATGTGGCTGATCAACGATTGAGAATCATTCAAAGGCTTAATCATCAATTTGATTGATGATTAACTTTATGTAAAAGTTGCAATAAATTTATTCATCCAGTGTTAGTGAATTGATGAAAGATTAATTTGTAATTAGATTACTGATTAGCTCAATTTGATTGAGCAAAGAGGATTAAATAAAATCTAATTAAATTAGATTCAATTAGATTTGACCTGATTAGGTTATGAGATGACCTAATCGCTAAAGGAGAATTATCCCTGATTTGATCAGAATTTTGATTTAATCAATTTTTAATTTGATTAAAATTTGATTAAAAATTTATGAACCTAATTAGATTAGATTTTATCTATTTTATTTGGACTAAAGCAGATGTGATTTGGTTTGGATTCAAATAAGAAAACCTAGAGTCCATATAGGATTGGACTCTTCCTCCCCATGCGCCTCCCACTTTGCACACCATCTTTCTCCACGCTGAAATAGTTTTTGCATGAGATTTTTTTATGCTAAAGAGTTCTTTCCTTCTCTATCTCATGTCTAAATTTGGCTAGGATCTAATTTTAAATGGTATGTTCAAATTTGATTTGAAATAGGATACCATATGGATAATGTCTGACATTATCTCTTAGACCTTGCCGCCAACTTATTTTTTTCTCCTTATGTGAGAGATATTTTGAGGAGATCTTTTGTGAAAAATTAGTTGGAGAACTGATTTACCACAAAAAAATATGGGAAGGGGCATCCCATATTTTTTGAGTGTGTTTTGGCATAGAATTGGGAGAGGGTGCGACATCTCTTGAAAGAGTCCAAGATCTCTTAGACTCTTCACCCAACTTATTACATACCTATAAAAAGGGGTTTGTTTCTCTCTTTTGTGCGTGTAAGAGGTCAGAAAAAAGGCTTTCATGGTGAGAAGTTCTTGGGCACGGGTTCATGGCATGACAAAAGAAGGAGAGTCCTTTCTTTTGGGGTGTGCTCAAAATCTATTTTTTCAGGGTTTCTTCCTTTGGATTTGGGAAGATCTATTTTTTCAGGGTTTCTTCCTTTGAGTTTGGGAAGAGAAAAAAATAAAAAAAAATTATTTTCTTTTTCATCTTTTTTTCACATCTTCATCTCCTCCAGAAGTCCATCTTCAACCTCTGAAAAGGTTTCAAAGATTTGAAGAAAGGATCTAGATCAGCCAAGAAGAAGGTCTTCATATGAGCTAGTACTCTCGAGAAGATCGATCAGATCAGAGCTTCGAATAGATTTTTCATAGAGATTAGATATATTTGTAGCTGTGAATAACTAGTAAGGATCATCCTAACCATATCTCTCAGTAGTGGTAATCGTCGACCCGTGCTCAGATATCGAGTTCTGAACTTAGATAGAAGTAGATCTGATCTATTACTTACATCCATGCATGCTGATTTTATCTTTTAAATTTTTTAGATTTTATATATAATATATCATATCATAGATCTTAGAGTAGGTTGATTTGATAATTAGATCATATGCATGTTAGATTAATATAATTAATCTATTTACTTTTCACTGTAATTTATTTTAAAAATTTTTGAAATACATGTATGAAATTGCCTACGTTCACCAATAGTGATATCAGAGCCTAGATTCGTTATAACATGTTATATGTACATATTAAATTTAAAATTTAATTTTATTTAGATCTCATATGTGATATCTTAGATTTAAATTTAATTAATGATTGATTGCACAAACTGATATAAGGTTGTCCTGCTGTAAAATTTATCCCTTACAGTAAAAAGGTTATCCTAGTTTGTACTGATCTTTAATAAAATCTAATTTTTTATATTGCATATGATATTTATGATCTGATTTATATGTGATCTAAGATTATGATTAGATCTGATATAATTTAGATTAGATTTAAATTCAAGCATATATGATATGTGATTAGATTTGATGATCCGATTAGCAAGTACTTAGATTGGGTTGATCACCAGACCGTCCGATCATAGGAGCAAGAAGGATTTAAAGGTCCTCTTTTTTTATTCGATGGGATGTTCTTATGATGTGTAGGTATTGAAAATTATATCCTAAAGCCAATCATTTGACGATTGTGCTAACTATAATTGTATATGAATTGATAAATAATAAAAATTATTTTATATTTTTTATCATAAGATTACATCTTCTAACAAACTCTTATATTGTGATGAAGTTTGTAGGACTACTTTGATCGCTAAAGAAAGATTTATGGCATAGTCCTTAAATTGATTCGTGATCAAACGATACGCTATTACTAGGATGATAGCGATATCAAGTGTAGGTCGTTGTGTGCCATATACGTTGGTTGTCCTTGTAACCAAATGGTATGGAGATACTGGTATGACATGTAGGTGAGATGTAGGGATATATCGTCTCTAAACGTGACTAACTGCGGAGCACTCTGCTGTCAAGGGTAGCTCGCAAAGGGTATGGGTATAAGTGTCCCTCCGATCTGAGATCACCACAGTGACTTACAAGCAACTCACTGTATTTTGATACCAAACTAACTCAAATTTAGTGATGGAAGCTTTTTGGGTACAGTCAAGTACTTATCAAGTCGGTGCATGAGTCAACATGAGATTGATCCCTCCGAATCAGTAGGAGATATTCATCAGTGTATTTCAATTTAGCAAAATCTAGGTCTGAGTATTCCAAATGATGGATTTGAAAAGATTGAAATATAATATGGATGTCTTATCTAGGATTGACAGTTAAATCCTAAGTCATCCTCGAGCATTAGGATCAAAGGGATGAATTATATGGCAACCATACACCAATAGATTCTTAAATGTTGCTTCGTCATCATTCGATCTATTCAGACGTTGGGTCATCATTGCTAGATAGTTACATCGATTGGTTTAGAAAGATATTTTTGTGCTATCAACTTAGATTCAAATCTATGGGGTCACACTCAAAAAAAATTTTTGACTGATCATGTGGCTGATCAATGATTGAGAATTGTTCAAAGGCTTAATCGTCAATTCGATTGATGGTTAATCTTATACAAAAATTATAATAAATTAATTCATCAAGTGTTAGTAAATTAATAAAAAATTAATTAGTAATTAGATTGCTGATTAGCTCAATTTGATTGAGTAAAAAAGATTAAATAAAATCTAATTAAATTGGATTCAATTAGATTTGACCCGATTAGGTTATAAGATGACCTAATCACTAAGGAAGAATTATCCCGATTTGATTAGGATTTTGGTTCAAGCAATTTTAATTTGATTAAAATTTGATTAAAAATTTATGAATATAATTAGATTGGATTTCATATATTTTATTTGGGCTAAATCAGATGTGATTTGGTTTGGATTCAAATAAAGAAATTAAGAGTCCTTATTGGAATATGACTCTTCTCCCTTGCACCAACACAGTTTACATGCCATATATCTCTAAGCAAAAAATTATTTTGTGTGAAATTTTTTCATAGCAAAAAATTATTTCCCTTCTCTATCTCATATCCAAATTTAATTTGATTTTGATAAAAGAAAAGTTCTAAAATTAAATTTTAAAATATTTTTTATTAGGAGAATCTGTTCTCATCTAGATCAACCTCTCCACGCCAATAAATTTCTTTATCCTTATATGTGTAACATTTTGAGAAAAATTTTTATGAGAGATTAGATGAAGAATTTATTTACCATGAAAAAATATGGGAAGGGACATCCCATATTTTTTTTGGTATATTTTGGGATATGGAATTGTGAAGGGAGGCAAAATCTTGTAAGAGTCCAGAATCATTAGGACTCTTCACCCTACCTCCTTACACGCCTATAAAAGGGGCTTTTATGATTTTTTTTATGCATGTAAGTTACCAAAGAGAGATCTTTATGTGAAAAAAGTTTGTGCATAGTTCATGGCATGAAAAATAGAGAGGAAGGTCCTCTCTCTTGGGGTGTGCATAAAAATCTGAATACCAGATTTTTGGTTCTAAGGGTTTGAGAAGAGAGAATAAATTAGAAAAAAATTATTTTCTTCTTCATCCTTCTTCTATCTCTTTATCTCCTCTAGACATTTATTTTTAACTTCTAGAAAGATTTAAAAAATTTGAAGAAAGGATTTAGATCGGCCAAGAAGAAGGTCTTCGCGTGAGCTAGCACTCCCGAGAAGATCGATCAGATCGGGGCTTCGAGTGGATTTTTCATAGAGACCGGACGTATGTGTGACTGTGAGCAACTAGCAAAGATCCTCTCTACCATATCTCTCAGTAGTAAAGATCATCGATGGTATCAAATTCTGAACTCAGATTAGAAATAGATGTGATCTACTACTCACATGCATGCATGCTGATTTTATCTTCAGTATTTTTTAGATTTTATATGCAATATATCATGTCATAGATCCTAGAGTAGGTTAATTTGATAATTAGATCATATGCATGTTAGATTAATTTGAATAATTTAATTATCTTATGCTATAATTTTTTTTGAAAAAATTTTGAAATACATGCATGAAATTACCTACGCATCCCAATAGTGGTATCAGAACCTAGATTCGTTATGATATGTTATATATGCATATTAAATTTAAAATTTAATTTTATTTAAATCTGATATATGATATCTTAGATCTAAATTTAATTAATAGTTGATCACACAAACTGATATAAGATTATCCTGCTATAGGATTTATCTCTTACAGTGAAAATGTTGTCCTAGTTTGTACTGATCGTTGATAAAATCTGATTTTATGTCATGCATGTGATGTTTATGATCTGATTTAGATGTAATCTAAGATTGTAATCAGATCTAATATAATTTAGATTAGATCTAAATTCAAGCATATATGATATGTGATTAAATTAGATGATCCGATTAGCAAGTACTTGGATTGGATTGATCACTAGGCCGTCCGGTCATAGGAGCAAAAATGGTTTAAAAGCCCTCTCTTTTCATTCGATGGAGTACTCTTATGACATGTAGGAGTATCATGTAATTAGATTCCATGAAAAAAAATATGAAAGGAAGAACTTATTTTTTTGTAAAATCATAGATCTTGAAACCCTAGATTTGTTGTATGTGATACAATGTTATAAATCTAACCAAATATTGAATTAGATTAAATCAAAATTTTTCTAGAACCAATACAATAGTTGTAGATGGTCAAGTCTATATCTTTGATTAGACCAAATGGATCTTGATTGTGGCTCAGTGGTTGAATCCGAATCATTAGGTTGGTCAAATTAAAACTAATTAACCAATTGATGTCTAAGGTAAGTTTGGCATTTCGATCGATGATTTTTAATTGAGAGCGGCTTATCTGACCATTTCGATAATATCTAAGATAAGCTTAGCAGATCCTTCCACTGATCTCACTTACCTGATCAATTTGATGAATTATATCTTGATTAGACCGCTAAATGATTCAAGTTGACTCATGCTATTAAGATTGATCAGTGTGACTGATCTAGGTGCCGGTTCAACCAGCATGACCTTAATCCAATTTAATAACTTGGTGAAGTCAATGGGAGGATTATAGTTTACTGGTTGATCTCTTCTCATTTCTTCTTGAAATTAATTATCAAAATTTTTAAATTATTAGGTCCATAAAATGAGCTAGTTATAAGGATAACTAGATCGTAGCCTTCCATTAAGGTGAATAATAATGGATCCATTATTTTTGATTGACATTGTAGATACCATTCACCTGGTATTCTCTTTGAATGATAGAATTATCATTCATCATATGATGACTCTGTTGTACTATCTGATGATGGTTGGATTGATCGAGCTATCTTCAGACCTGATCATTCATTAATTAGAAATACTGAGTAGGTTCATGTTAATGATTTGACCTAACCAGAACTTTTAATAGAGGCTCATCACCTATTGAAATAAAATTTGAAGTAAAATTAATTATTAAAAATTATTTAGAAAAATAATTGGTTGAGAACCTACCCATAGATATATATGGATTGATCGAACCATCCTCGGGCCTGTATGCAGTCTGTGTGGATTCTAGTATCTAATAAAAAATTAAGATAATTTTTTGAATTGAAAGTAGAGGCTACCAATTCGTATAAAATAGTAGAAGAATCTTTAAACTAAAGTCTAAATCTTTAGGCTTAATCAATTCATAAATATAGAGGTCTTGTATTTTTCTTTCAGTTATTACTAGATGTACGTTGCTCCATTCACCGTTTGACAGTGACTAATTTATAAGACCCAATTTCAATAATTGGTATCGAAAGTTATGAATAGTTCTAGAGCACGAATGGATCCTACATATAATTATAGATCCAACACTTGAAGTTCCCACATCCAACACATATGATACGATCAAAGGTACTTATCAGAAGTGACCACATAATAGTATCACTGTGTGATATTTTTGAGAGCAGCAAAGAGCATGAATTTAGTTGTAAATTCGATGATGCTCAGTGGGAGGAAACTCTTCAAATGTTGAAGGAGTTCTTTCACACATCTGAAGATGTGTCTTCAGTGTGGCAATAATTCTTTGAGAAAAAATAAAAAAAAAGTGCAAAAGAGTTGTGCTTGGACTAATGAGTCCGAACTGACAAAAAAATCTAAGGTTAATTTGGTATGGCAGAGTTTCTTGATCTGAACAGTCTAAAAAAGAGAAATCAGCAATGGATTGCTGAACAAGGTACTCATATGATAACACCTTGTGATTTCTCTATTTGTGACACTACTACCTGGGTATTGGATATTAGAAGTTTATGTAAATTATTGCAATGACTTCAGGTTAGTAGAAAGATTGAAAACAACAAGAGATTTTTGAACATTGAAAATGAAAGTTATGTTCCAATCCTGATTTTAGGAATCGTTGAGCCTATTTTCAATTCTAAGAATATTATTTTAGTGATTGTTACTATTGTCTAATGATTTTATGATATCATTATGAATGATGTCAAAATCATGTGGACAACTAAAAAATAATATTTATAAATAGTCACAATCTGTTAGTGTATTGTACACAATCAAACAAACTTCCTAAAGTAGATAATGTCATGAAAGTCTATCTTTGGTAATTTAGACTCGATCATATAAATAAGAATAGAATCAACAAATGATAATTTTTGAGATCAATAATTATGAATTATTGTCAATCTGTGAATCCTATCTCCTTAGTAAGATGATCAAGTCACATTTTATTAGAAAAGGTGAACGAGCTAATGATGTTCTAAATCTGATATATACTGATGTATTAGATCTACAAACATGTTTGTCATAAATTTAAATTATTTAAAATATTTAAATAATTTCATAATAAGTTAGAGAAATGAATTGGAAGAGCATTGAAGTCTTTTGGATAGACCAAAGAGGAGAATGCCCTTTCGATAAATTTTTGACATATCTAGAAGAGAATAGGATTCTCTCTTATTGGAATCAACTTTGTTAGACATAGTTTGATCTATGATGGGGTTTATAAGTCTGTCAGTCTTTTTTTAGGATTATGCTCTTAAGACTGCTTGTTATGTTCCGAACTGGATTCTAAATTATTCAGTTGCAAAGATTCCATATGAGATATGGACTAGGCATAAGCTGATACTTTCTTACCTTAGGATTTGAGAGTGTTTATTTTATATCAAGCATTTACAGACCGATTAGCTTGAATCTCGATCCTATATATATTATTTTATCAAATAATTCCAAAGAATTTAGGGGATATAATTTTTATCTTGCTAAAGAACAAAAGTTATTTGGTATTTTTTTTAAGAAAAGGAGTACCTTGGTGAAGGTACTGTTGCCTTTAATGTAAAATTTATAAAGTTTGATAGATAAAAGAACCGACACAATCTAGTGAATCCATAGAATTGAATTTGATCAGATCAAATTCGAAATCCATTGTAGAGGCATCATTAAGGAGATTCGGTAGAGTATTACATCTGCCGGATAAATACTTTGGTATCTAGATTTAGGACGTGATCCTGTTGAACTTGATGAGAATAACAAAGATTTGATCACTTATATGGATGTCATATAGAGGTTCGACTCTGATTAATGGCTTGGAGCCATAATGTCCGAAATGAAGTCCATGAAGGTCAATGATGTATGGACACTCTTGATCCGCTTGAAGGAGTAAAATCCATGGGGTGTGAGTGGATCTTCAATAGGATCAGAGAGCGCAGATGAGAAGGTGGAGACCTACAAAGCTCATCTAGTTGCCTAAGAATATTGTCAACATTATAGTATTGACCATAATGAGATATTTTCTCCTATGGCAATGCTAAATATTTTGGAGTTGGAATGTGTATTTTGATAAGTGATCAAAATGCATGACTTCATTGAGAATGAAGAAGAACCCTACAAATACAAATGGTTTAATAGTTCTATGAGTATATTTCTTATTTTGCATATGAATAAAATTCTCTTAATCGAAAATAACATTCCTTATATAACAGGGAATAAAGGTTTCGCTATTATCATAGTTCTTCATAAAGGATTTGAAAAAATCATCTCTTATTCTAGAGATGAAGATCTATAGAGATAGATCTAAGAAGCTGCTTAAGTTTCCTAGTCTAACATACATAGGATGTTTATGAGTAAAATTTATTCTATCATGTACATCATGTATGAGATCGGATATGGTATACTCACTAGGATAGTGAGTGGTACTTGTAAGATCCAGATGAGAATCACTGGAATGTCATCCTTAAGTATTTGAGAAATACTATGGATCGGTGATTCGATTATGGAGAATCTGACTTAAAACTTGTGGAGTATAACTCTAATTTTTAGTTGGACATAATAATAGCAAAAACATGTCGGAATACATTCTTACCTTAAATAATGGAGCAATTTGCTGGAAAGATTCTAAGTAAAAAAATATAGTCAAATTCAAATTGTGAGGCAGAATACATTGCAGTATTCGATACTTGCAAGAAAGCTATGTGATTGTATAGATTCATTGGCAAACTAGGAGTGGCATCCTTCGATGATGATCCTATCGTATTATACAGCACCGAAGTCATAGCTCATGCCAAGAAGCCAAAATCTCATTAGCTTATCAAGTATTTTGCAGCACTACCACCTTATTCAGAAAATTTGTTCAGGTGACGTCAATCTTTAGAAGATCGACGGAAAAGAGAACTTAACCAACCCATTTACTAAAGTCTCAGTATCTAAAAGTTCTGAGATGATTAATCAAAGATTGGTATATGATACTATACTGATTGGCTTTGGTTCAAGTGGAAGTTATTGAAAATTATGTCCTAAAGCCAAGCATTTGATGATTGTGCTAACTATAATTGTATATGAATTGATAAATAATAAAAGTAATTTGATATTTTTCATCATAAGATTACATCTTCTATCAAGCTCTTATATTGTGATGAAGTTTTTAGGACTATTTTGATCGATAAAAGAGGATTTATCGTGTAGTCTTTAAACTAGTTCGCGACCAAACGATATGTTATTACTAGGACGATAGTGATATCAAGTGTAGATCATTGTATGCCATATACGTTGGTTGTTCTTATAATCAAATGGCATGGAGATACTGGTATGGCATGCAGGTGAGATATAGAGGTATATCATCACTGAACGTGACCAACTGCGGAATACTCTATTGTCAAGGATAGCTCACGAAGGATATGGGTATAAGTGTTCCTCCGACCTGAAATCACTACGGTGACTAACAAGCAACTCACTGTATTTTGATGCTGGACTAATTGAATTTTTAATTCAGTAATGAAAGATTTTTGGGTACAGTCAAATACTTATCAAGTCGGTGCGTGAGTCAAGATGGAATTGATCCCTCCGAATTAGTAGGAGATATGCATCAGTGTATTTCAATTTAGCAAAATCTGGACTTGGGTAAGCCATGTGATGGATTTGAAAAAAATTAAAATATAATGTGGATAACTTATCTAGGATTGATAGTTAAATTCTAGATCGTTCTCGAGCATTAGGGTCAAAGGGATGAATTATACGGTAACCATACGCCAATAGGTTCTTGAATGTTGCTTCGCCATCATTTGACCTATCCGAATGTTGGATCATCATTGCTAAATGGTTACATCGATTGGTTTAGAAAGATATTCCTGTACTACCAGCTTAGGTTCGAACTTATGGGATCACACTCAAAAGAAGTTTTTGACTGATGATGTGGCTGATCAATGATTGAGACTTTCAAGGGCTTAATTGTCAATTCGATTGATGGTTAATCTTATGCAAAAATTGTAATAAATTAATTCATCAAGTATTAGTAAATTAATAAAGAATTAATTAGTAATTAAATTACTAATTAACTCAATTTGATTGAGCAAAGAAGATTAAATAAAATCTAATTGAATTGGATTCAATTAGGTTGGATCCGATTAGGTTATGAGATGACTTAATCGCTAAGGAAGAATTATTCCTGATTTGATTAAGACTTTGGTTCAATCAATTTTTATTTTGATTGAGATTTGATTAAAAATTTATGAATCTAATTAGATTAAATTTTATATATTTTATTTTGGCTAAACCAGATATGATTTGGTTTGGATTCAAATAAGAAAATTAAGAGTCCTTATTGGAATAGGACTCTTCTCGCTTGCACCAACCCAGTTTGCACGTCATATATCTTCATGCACAAAATTATTTTGTGTGAAATTTTTTTACACCAAAGAGTTCTTTCCCTTATCTATCTCACATCCAAATCTGATTTGGTTATGATAAAAGAAAGGTTCTAAAATTAGATTTTAAAATATTTTTTATCAGGAGAATCTATTCTCATCTAGATCAACCTCTCCATGCTAATAATTTTTTTTTTTCTTATATATGCAACATTTTAAAGAGATTTTTATGCAAGATTAGTTAGAGAACTTTTTACTATAGAAAAATATAGAAAGGGGCATCCCATATTCTTTTGACATGTTTTGGAATGTAGAATTGTGAAGGGAGACAGAATCCAGTAAGAGTCCAGGATCACTAGGACTTTTCACCCTACCTCCTTACACACCTATAAAAGGGGCTTTTGTGATTTTATTTATACATGTAAGATACCAGAAGAGATATCTTTACATGAAGGAAGTTTGGGCATGGTTCATAGCATGCAAATAGAGAGGAGGGTCCTCTCTCTTGGGGTATGCGCAAAAATTTGAATACCAGATTTTTGGTTCTAAGGATTTGGGAAGAGAGAATAAATTAGAGAAAAATTATTTTCTTCTTCATCTTTCTTTCACCTTTTCATCTCCTCTAGAAGTTCATTTTTAATCTTTAAAAAATTTTTAAAAATTTAAAGAAAAGATTCAGATCGGTCAAGAAGAAAGTCTTCATGCGAGCTAGCATTTTTGAGAAGATCGATCAGATCGAGGCTTTGAGTAGATTTTCTATAGAGATCGGATGCATGTGTGATTCTGAGCAAGTAGCAAGAATCTTTTCTACTATATCTCTCAATAGTGGAGATCATCGATCCGTACTAAGATATCGAGTTTTGAACTCATATTAGAAGTAGATGTGATCTACTGCTCACATGCATGCATGCTGATTTTTTCTTCAGTATTTTTTAGATTTTATATGCAATATATTATATTATAGATCTTAGAGTAGGTTAATTTGATGATTAGATCATATACATGTTAGATTAATTTGATTAATCTAATTATCTTTCGCTATAATTTTTTCAAAAGAATTTCGAAATACATGCATGAAATTGCCTACACATCCCAACAGTAAGGGTGTCATGTGATTAGATCCCATGAATAAGAATACGAAAGGAAAAATTTATTTTTCTATAAAATCTTAGATCTTGAAATCTTAGATTTGTTGTATATGATACAAAATTATATGAAAAATAAAGCATCTAATCTATATGATTAAAATTATTTTAATCATGAGAAAATAAAATCTTGAATCATCATATGTTTAGATATGATTTAAAAAGATATTTATGATTGATTTTATTTTAAGATTATGCAAAATTTTTTAGTTCTGAAATATGCTCGCACAATTACTGAGCTGATCCAGTTTTGAACTGAGTTGATCCTATCCCCTTGTGTAGCCGGCTTAATGTTGATTGAGTCGAGTCAATTTCAAAATAGAAAATCTTTACATAATATTTGTTGTAAATTATTTACAAAATAAAAAATTAAAATTATTTCAAACCTAAATCTAAATCCATATTGATGCTAAACTTAATTAAAAATTAAGTAAAGAATCGATTAGATCTAGAATTATAAATTAAAGATCTAATATCATTCGTATAAAATATGAAGGTATGAGTTAGCACAAATTAGGTCTTCTTAATTGGGTTAGACCTATGGTTAGAATCAAAGAGTTAATGGACTATATAGAGAAATTGATTAAATCTAACTAAATATTGAATTAGATTAAATCAAAATATTCTTAGAGCCAATATAATAGTTGTAGATGGTCAACTTCATATCTTTGATTAGATCAAATAGATCTTGATTGTGGCTCAGTAGTTGAACCCAAATCATTAGGCTGGTCAAATCAAAATCAGTTAACCAATTGGTGTCTAAGGTAAGTTTGATATTTTGATCGATGATTTTTAATTGGGAGCGGCTTACCTGACCATTTCGATGGTGTCTAAGGCTAGCTTAGCAGACCCTCCCACCGATCTCATTTATCTAGCCAATTTGATGGATTATATCTTGATTAGATCCCTAAGTGATTCGAGTTGACCCATGCCATTAAGGTTGATCAATGTGATTGATCTAGGTGCCAGTTCAATCAGCATGATCCTAATCCGATTAAGTGACTTGGTGAAGTCAGTGAGAGGATTGTGATCTACTGATTGATCTCTTCTTCTCTCTTCTCTAAATTAATTAAATCTTCTAAATTATTAGATTCATAAAATGAGCTAGTTATGGGGATAACTAGATCATAGTCTCTCATTAAGGTGAATAGTAATGGATCCATCATTTCTGATTGATATTGCAGGTGCCATTCATCTGGTGTTCTCTCTGAATGATAAAATTATCATTCATCATATGATGACTCTGTTATATTATCTGATGATGGTTGGATTGATCAAACCATCTTTGGATCTAATCATTCATTAATTAGAATCACTGAGTAGGTTTATGTTAATGGTTTGACCTAATCGAGACTTTTAATGGAGGCCCATCACCTATTGAAATGAAATCTGAGGCTAAATTAACTACTAAAAATTATTTGAAAAAATAATTGATTGAGAACCTATCCATAGGTGCATATGGATTGATCGAGCCATCCTCGGACCTATATGCAGTCTGTGTGGATTCTAGTACCCACTAAGGAATTAAAGTAATTTCTCGAATTGAAAGTAGAGGCTACCAATTCATACAAAATAATGAGAGAATCCTTAGACTAAAGTCCAAGTATTTAGGCTTAATCAATTCATAAATATTGAGATCTTGTGTTTTTCTTTTAGTTATGGCTAGATATCTGTTGCTCCATTCACTGTTTGACAGTGACTTATTTATAAGATCTAACTTCGATAGATGGTATCGAAAGTTACAAATAGTTTTAGAGCACGAATGGATCCTAAATATGATTATGGATCTAGCACTTGATGTTCCCACATCCAACACACATGATGTGATCAAAGGCACTTATTAGAAGTGGTCAAATGATCATATCACCGTGTGGTATTTTTTGAGAGCAGTAAAGAATATGAATTTAGTTGTAAATTCGATGGTGCTTAGTGGGAGAAAATCCTTCAAATGTTGAAGGAGTTCTTTTGCACCTCTGAAGATGTGTCTTCAGTGGACAATAATCTTTGAGAAAGAAAAGAAAAAGAAGGTGCAAAAGAGTTGTGCTTGGACCAATGAGTTCGAATTGATAAAAGTGTCTAAAGTTAATCTAGTCTGGTAGAGTCCTTTGATCCAAATAGGCTAAGAAAGAGAAATCAGTAAAGGATTGCTGAACAAGGTACTTATATGATAACACCTTGTAATTTTTCTATCTGTGACACTACTATCTAGATATTGGATATCGAAAGTCCATGCAAATTATTGTAATGACTTCAGGTTAGTAGAAAGTTTGAAAATAGCAAGAGATTCGTGAACATTACAGATGGAAGTTATGTTCCAATCTTGGTTTTAGGAATCATCAAGCTTATTTTCAATTCTAACAATATCATTTTAGTGATTGTCACTATTGTCTAATGATTTTGTGATATCATTATGAATGATGTCAAAATCATGTGAACAACTAAGAAATGACATTTACACAGCCTATTAGTGTATTGTACACAACAAACTCCTTACAGTAAATAATGTCATGAAAGCCTACCTTTGACAATTTGAGCTCGAACATATAAATAAGAATAGGATCAACATAAGATAATTTTTGAAGTCAATGATTGTGAATCATTATCAATTTGTCAATTTTATCTCCTTAATAAGATGACCAAGTCACCTTTTGCTGGAAAAAGTAAATGAGCCAATGATATTCTGAATCTGATATATATTGATGTATTAGATCTATGAATATATTTATCATAAATTTATATTATTTAAAATATTTAAATAATTTTATAATAAGATAGAAAAATGAATTGGAAAGAGCATTGGAACTCTTCGGTTAGACCAAAAAGAAGAATGCCCTTCTGATGAATTTTTTGACATATCTAGAAGAGAATAAGATTCTCTCTTATTGAAATCAATTTTGTTAGATATAGTTTGATCCATGATGGGGTTTACAAGTTTGTTAGTCTCTTTTTAGGGTTATGCTCTTAAGACTGCTTATTATGTTCTGAACTAGATTCTGAACTAATCAGTCGCAAAGACTCCATATGAGATATGGATTTGGTGTAAGCCCATACTCTCTTACCTTAGGGTTTGGGAGTGTTTAGTTTATGTCAAGTATTTGTAGATAGATTAGCTTGGATCTCGATCTTATATGTATTATTTTGTAGGATAATCCCAAATAATCTAAGGGATATTACTCCTACCTTGCTAAAGAACAAAAGTTATTCGGTATTTCTTTTTGAAAAAGGAGTACTTTGGTGAAGGAACTGATACCTCTAATGTGAAACATATGAAGCTCGATAAGTAGAAGAACCGACAAAATCTAGTGAATCCATAGAATCGGATTTGATTAGATTAAATCCAAAACTCATTGTAGAGGCATCATTAAGGAGATCCGATAGAGCATCACATTTGTCGGATAGATACTTTGGTTTCTAATTTTGGAACGTGATCTTATTAAACTCGATGAGAACAACAAAGATTTCATCACCTACATTGACACCATATAGAGGTTTGACCTCAATTAATGGCTTAGAGCTATAAAATTCGAAATAAGATCCATAATGGTCAATGATGTATGGACACTCGTTGATCCACTCGAAAGGATAAAGCCTATAGGATGTAAGTGGATCTTTAATAGAATCAGAGAGAGCAGACGAGAAGGTGGAGACCTATAAAGCTCATCTGGTTGCCTAAGGATATTGTCAATATTATGGTATTGACCATAATGAGATAATTTTCTCCTATAGCAATGCTAAATATTTCAGAGTTGGAACATACATTTTGATAAATAATCAAAACGCATGGCTTCGTTGAGAAGAAAGAAGAATCCTACAAATACAAATGGGTTAATAGTTTCTATGAGTGTATTTTTTATTTTGTATGTGAATGAAATTCTCTTAATCGAGAATAATATTCCTTACATTACAGGGAATAAAAGTTTCGCTGTTATCATTATTCTCCATAAAAAACTTGAGAAAAGTATCCCTCATCTTAAGAATGAAGATCTATAGAGATAGATCTAAGAGCCTGCTTAGGTTATCTCAGTCTATATACATAGGGTATTTATGAGTAGAATTTGTTCTATCATGTACATCATGTATGAAATCGGATATGGTATACTCACTAAGGTAGTAAGTGGATACCTGCAAGATCCAGGTGAGAATCACTGGTAGGTCATCTTTAAGTATTGAAAAAATATTAAGGACCGATGATTTAGTTATAGAGAATCTGACTTAAAACTTGTAGAGTATGACTTTAATTTTTAGTTGGACATAATAGTAAGAACGTGTCAGAATACATCCTTACCCCAAATAATGGAGCAATTTACTGGAAAGGTTCCAAGCAGAGCAACATCGTCAATTCAAATTGCAAGACAGAACGTATTGCAGCATCCGATGCTTGCAAGAAAACTATGTGATTGTAGAGGTTTATTGGCAAGCTAGGAGTGGCACCCTCCAATGATGGTTCTATTGTATTGTACAGCATTAGTTCTATAGCTCATGCCAAGGAGTCGAAGTTTCATTAGCTTACCAAATATTTTGCATCGCCATCATTTTATTCGAAAAATCTGTTAAGATAACGTCAATCTTTAGAAAATCAATGGAAAAAAAAACTTAACCAATCCATTTACTAAAACCCCAGTATCTAAGAGTTCTGAGATGATAAATCGAAGATGGGTATATGATGCTATACTGATTGACTCTAGTCCAAGTGGGAGTTGTTAGAAATTATGTCCTAAAATCAATCATTTGATGATTATGCTAATTATAAATGTATATGAATTGATAAATAATAAAAGTTATTTGATCTTTTTCATTATAAGATTACATCTTCTAACAAACTCTTATATTGTGATGAAGTCCTTAGGATAACTTTGATCGATAAAAGAGGATTTATCACGTAGTCTTTTAATTGGTTTATGACCAAACGATATGCTATTACTAGGACAATAGCGATATCAAGTGTAGGTCATTGTGTACCATATGCATTGATTGTCTTGTAACCAAATGGTGTGAAAATACTGGTATGGCATGCAGGTGAGATGTAGGAGTACATCGTCATGGAATGTGACTAACTATGGAGCACTCTGCTGTCAAGGGTAGCTCACGAAGGGTTTGGGTATAAGTGTCCCTCCGACTTGAGATCACCACGGTGACTTGCAAGCAACTCACTATACTTTTGTATCAGACTAACTGAATTTCTAATTCAGTGATAGAAGGTTTCTGGGTGTAGTCAAGTACTTGTCAAGTCGGTGCATGAGTCAAGATGAGATTGATCCCTCTGAATTAGTAGAAGTTAATGTATCAATGTATTTGAATTTAGCAAAATCTGAGCCCGGATAATATATGTGATGGATTTAAAAGATTAAAATATAATATGGATGATTTATTTAGGATTGACAGTTAAATCTTAGGTCATCTTTGAGCATTAGGATCAAAGAGATGAATTATACGATAACCATATGCCAATAGATTCTTGAATATTGCTTCGCCTTCATTCGACCTATCCAGATGTCAGGTCACCATTGCTAGATGGTTACATCGATTAGCTCAAAAATTTATTTTTATACTATCAGTTTAGGTTTGAACCTATGGGGTTACACTCAAAATAAATTTCTGACTGATCATGTGGCTGATCAACAATTGAAAATCATTCAAGGGCTTAATCATCAATTCGATTGGTGATTAACCTTATGCAAAAGTTACAATAAATTTATTCACCAAGTCTTAGTGAATTAATGTAGGATTAATTAGTAATTAAATTACTGATTAACTTAATTTGATTGAGCAAAGAGGATTAAATAAAATCTAATTGAATTAGATTCAATTAGGTTTGACCTGATTAGGTTATGAGATGACCTAATCGTTAAGGGAGAATTATCCCTAATTTGATCGGGACTTTGGTTCTATCAATTTTTAATTTGATTAAAATTTGATTAAAAATTTATAAATCTAATTATATTAGATTTTATCTATTTTATTTAGGCTAAACCTGATGTAATTTGGTTTGGATTCAAATAAGAAAACCTAGAGTCCATATAGGGTTCGACTCTTCCTCCCCATGCACCTCTGACTTTGCATGCCATCTTTCTCTATGCTGAAATAGTTTTTGCACGAGATTCTTTCATACCAAAAAGTTTTTTCTCTTCTCTATCTTACATTCAAATTTGGCTAGGATCTGATTTTAAATGGTATGTTCAAATCTGATTTGAAATAGGATACCATATGGATAATGTTTGACATTATCTCTTAGACCTTGACGCCAACTTATTTTTTTCTCCTTATATGTGTGATATTTTGAGAATATTTTTTATAAAAAATTATTTTAAGAACTGATTTACCATGAAAAAATATGGAAAGGGGCATCCCATATTTTTTTGGGTATGTTTTGGCATGAAATTGGGAGAGGGTGCGACATCTCTTGGAAGAGTCCAAGATCTCTTGGACTCTTCACCCAACTTATTACATGCATATAAAATGGGGTTTGTTTCTCTCTTTTGTGTGTGTAAGAGGCCGGAAGAAAGGGCTTTCATAGCGAGAAGTCCTTGGGTATGAGTTCATGATGTGAAAAGAGAAAGAGAGTCCTTTCTCTTGGGGTGTGCACAAAATCTGTTTTTCAGGGTTCTACCTTTGGGTTTGGGAAGAAAGGAAAAATAAGGAAAAAAATATTTTTTTCTTCATCTTTCTTCCACCTCTTCATCTTCTCTAGAAGTTCATCTTAAACTTTTAAAAATATTTTAAATATTTGAAGAAAGAATCCAGATCAGTCAAGAAAAAGATCTTCACGCGAGCTAGCACTCTCGAGAAGATCGATCAGATCGGGGCTTCAAGTGGATTATTCATAGAGATTAGATGCATGTGTGGCTATGAGCAACCAGCAAGGATCATCCTTACCATATCTTTCATCAGCGATGATCATCGATCCATGCTCAAATATCGAGTTTTGAACTCAGATAGAAGTAGATCTGATCTACTGCTTACGTCTATGCATGCTGATTTTATCTTTCAGATTTTTTAGATTTTATATGCAACATATCATGTCATAGATCTTAGAGTAAGTTGATTTGATGATTAGATCATATGTATATTAGATTAATATGATTAATCTATTTACTTTTTGTTATAATTTATTCAAAAAAATTTAAAAATAAAATCGCTTAAGTTCACCAACATGAACTTCGACAAGCAGATACATGTTTTGCTAAACTACGTGGAGGTCGATCCATATGTCCTGTAAGTGTCCATCATAATTTTAACTTTTTAATCACTTATTTCAATATACTTATCTTATACATATTTAGGCAATATGATGAGATACTGAAAGGAGAAAATTCGAGCATAAGTGATGGAAAAATATCAACACAGCCTTAAAGAACTTTGTATGTTGGTTTCGTCAATTGGTAAGCATCCAATGCCATTTTATATATTTTATTTTTTTAATTTATTTTTTTATAATATGCAGGTCATTCAAGGGAAAGAGTCCATACCAACGAAGCTGAGACCATTAGGTTGCAGGCCTGAAAAATATGTGATATGCTATTATGGCTATAATGTAAATGGTTTCAAATTTTACATTCAGCAATATGAAAATTAAAAGCATAATGAATAATGGTGTGTGTATAAAAAACAGCTGATGGAAAGATAAGGTGGAGGGTGACTACTATGGAATCCTCAAAGAAGTGATTAAGATGAGCTATATTGGAGGTAATAGTGTCATTCTATTTAAGTATCAATAGTTTGATACCGATAATGGTACGAAGATTGATCCACAGTGTGGGCTTATTGAAATCAAACATGGATAAAAAACTTATGTCAACGAGCTATTTATACTAGCTGCACAGGCTGCTCAAGTGTATTATACTCCTTTTCCATCAAGAAAAAGATGAAGGAAAGATTGATAGGCTGTATAAAAAATTAAGTCTCGAGCCCTTCATTACGCACTCGAAGAAGAAGAAGAGCCCTAATTACCAGAATACTATTAAAAGGATAAGATAGTAGGAGTTCATCAATTATTCGATGATGTGAAATTGGATGCTTCAGAAATTCTCCTACGTGAAGATGGCCAACATGAGGAGATATATCCAACTGAGATTGTTTTAAAGGATAGTCTTCCTCAAGAAGGAGAAGAAAAGGAAGAAGAAGAGGAAAAGGTGGAAGAAGAGGAAGAAGAAGATGAAGAAGAGAAAGAATAGGAAGAAGATTTTGAAGGGTACCAAACATCTGAAGAGACCAATGAGTAGTGCTAAGTATATAATTCTTAGATCATTTTAATTACTTATCTTGCATCATTTTAAATCTTATATTGTCATCCATAATTGTATAATTAATTTGGTGAATCTATTTATTTTTATTTTCAGAGAGCATACATCATATCTTCTAGAGGCCAGAGCCATGCCAGTCGAGGATAGAGCTCTCGAGGAGAGAGTGATCATGCGGCCAGCTCGCATGGTTTTGCACCTCTCTCATCGAGCAGTAAGCTCTAACACTTAATTTAGATATTTTTATTTATATTATTTTGTCATTTGTGAACTAATATAACATTCTTTGTATTAGATGCTTTGCGCTTAGATTCGGAGGATAAGGGGTCACCAGTGACCCCACAGTCACATGTAGTAGTGATCGCTGGCTCTCAGACATAGCACCATGGTCGAGGACCCATCCGACTCATGGCACCTCTGACTCGACCGAAGGATAGAGAGATCATCCATATTCAGAGCCGCTCGTAAGTATTACATGCTCAATTAATATATTTAGAATTTAATAATTTTAAAGTTAATATTTATTCTTCGAAATCAATTTTGTAGCACATTTAGAGAGCCTTCTACATCTCGTGTTGTTATCAAGATCATACGTCGATTGATGTCGAGATCGATGAACAAGTTCTCAAGTTGACCATCGGGAGCTCATAATGTAGCCTAGGAGATGTTTCTAGTAAATCAAAACTAGTTTAATTTTTAATTTTTTGATATGTTGGTATTTTAATTACATATTAATACACACTTACTTCTATCTTGCAGGAGTGCTACTGATTTGAGACTCCCCAAGACGAGGTGGCTGGCTATTGGACCTTTAAGGAGGTGGCCACAAGGAGGTTTTGAGATAGCCTCTACAGTCTTAGACAGTCCGCCATCCAGTACATCGATTCTCAATCACCATCTGACTGGAGGTCCTTCATAGATCACTAGATGCAGGCAGACATATGACAGGCCCTCTGTGACCAGTGGAGCAGTGAGGAGTACTCCGATAGGTGGCAGAGGATTTGACAGAACTGGATCGTCCAGCAGGATTTGATTAGGCACACGGGAGGCTCGGTCGACACACATTGTGACCGATAGACTGGTAAAAAATCTATACCAAAACTCTTCACTAGAATTGTAAAAATTCTTATATGCATGTTTTAATTAATTTAATTTAATTATTTACTTATTGTAGATACGATAGCTGAGTCATCCTCTAGACTAGCTACAGTTGTAGGAGGCCACATACCAGTCTAGGAGGACTGGTGACTATTTAGATTCTACATCGTGATAGATCGCAGTAAAAATTTAAAATTTTATTTACTAATTAAGTTATTATAGGATCTAATTTTTATATTAAAATTAATATATTTTTGAATTGTGCAGATGCATTACGTAGAGTACATTGCTGAGAGGTATGATAATGACCCATCTTCTCAGCCCCCTTTGACCTTGAGGGATGGCTTAGTGCCACCAGAGGGGTGAGAAGGACTCGGATTATAGGATTTGACCATAGCTTCGATCATTCATCAGCTCAATATCCTTTGGTGTCCTCAAAAACCTTGATGTCTCAGACCTGGAGCGATGCACACATGGAGGAGGTCGTGCAGAGGCTTCTGAGCCAACGACCTCAAAACCTCCTGGATGCCATCCGTGATACGATTGTGGAGCTTCTTCGAGATCTACAGTTGTGTGACTGACTGGGCTCATTGTTCCATCCATCATATCAGATAATTAAATTACTAAATCTTTTTACTTGTTTTAAGTTTTCACATTTAAAAGCATCATATATTTAGGTTTGAGTCCAAAAAAAAATTTTGGGGCTAAAAATTCAATCTAACCATCTAATCAATGGATCAGAGGTGTTTATAGCTCTATATCATTGAATAAAATATGTAGAAATAATCTATTCAAGAATCGAAGGAATATATCAAAAGATACGTCTCTATATCGAAAGACACATCTTCATATTGAAACTTACTAATATTATTTTATTTTTTTATTACAGGATGTTGAGACATCCGGCTCTGATCCATCAGTTGCTGGAGAGGAGCGAGAGGAGGAGGTGGATGATGATGAGGATTGGATTTAATTTTTTTTAATGTATTGTATTTTTTTATGCTGATTATTAAAAAATTATATAATTTATATTTTTAATATAATATAATTAATTTTTAATTTTTATTATCATATTATCTTTGCATTTTAATTATAATAGGTATTTGAAATCATCATTCATTGTGATTAATTAAAATAGATTTTAAAAAATATTTTTATTATTTTTTAAAAAATAAAATTAATTATTAATGATAGTATTTACGATAAAAAATATTATCACTAATACTTATTAATGATGGCATTAACGATGATGCCACCATCTCTAATATTTTTTTAAAAAAATTATTTAATTTAAAAATTAAAAAAATTAGAGACGACATTAGTGACGATATTTTTTATCGCTAATAATTATTAGCGATGGCATTAGCCATGAAAATACCATCACTAATATTTTTCTAAATTTTTTTAAAAATTTAATTTCAAAATTAAAAAATAATTAATGATGGAGTTCTTACATCACTAATACAGTCGCTAATAGTCATATTTACGATGGTGATATTTTTTATCACTAATAATAATATTTAACGATAAGATTTTTTTCAAAATGATTGTTACGATGGAATTAGTGATGGCGACATTATTAGTGTTGGAAAATATGTCCCAAAGTCAATTATTTGATGATTATGCTCATTTTATAAATTATATATAAATTTTTATTAATAAAGATTATTTGGTATTTTCATTAAAAATTATTCATCTTTGAACTCCTGTGCTATAATGAAGTTCTTAGGACTATAATTAATCGATAAAAGAGGATTTGTCATTAAATCTTTAAAAATATTCGCGACCAAATGATACGCTATTACTAGGATGATAGCGTTATCAAGTGTAGGTCATTATGTGCCATATAAGTTGGTTGTCCTCTTAATCAAGGAGTGTGGAGACACTGTTATGGCATGCAGATAGAATGTAGGGGTACTTCGCATCGAACATGACCATGTGCTGAGCACTTTGCTGTCAAGAATAGCTCGTGCAGGGTATGGGTATAAGTATCCTTCTAATCTGAGACCACTATGGTGACTTATAAGCAACTCACTATACTTTAGTACCGGACTATTTGAGTTTCTAACTTAGTGACAGAAGGTTACTGGGTGCAGTCAAGTACTTATTAAGTCGGTGTGTGAGTCAAGATGGAATTGACCCCTCTGAATTAGTAGGAGATATGCATCAGCATATTTTAATTTAGTAAAATCTTAGCCAGAATATTCTATGAAATGGATTTGAAAGGTTAAAATATGTTGCCCAGATATGGAGCCTAAAAAGGGGGGTGAATTGGATCTCTTAAAATTTTTAGTGATTAGTGCTCATAAGAAATGTGCTCAACTTGATGAGTGAGGTGAGCAAATTAACAATGATAAAAGATCAAATATAATTAACAAAAAAATAAGTATAGAGCACAACAAGAAAAATAAATACAAGCACAGCAAACACTAAGGATTTATAGTGGTTCGGTGCTAACTTTGCACCTACATCCACTCCCCAAGTCCCAACTTAAAAAATTAATCCACTAAAAAGATTTTCAATTACAACACGTCGGATTACACCAATCCTTACTGTCCAAATAAGAACGCTTATTTTTCGGATACAAGCCAACCCACAAACCCTCCAATTATAGGTTCGAATCAATCGATCCAAGTTTTGAAACCCTCCAAAACTCAAAACTCAAAGTATAACAGCAAATGAATAGAGTACAGAATTTTTAGCACAAAAGAGCTCCTTAAATGAGCATAATAAAATAATAAAAGCACAATACTCAAGGAGTAGAAGTCTTTGTTAGACATCCTCAGATGATTTGAATACTTGAATGCAGCTGGAGAGTAGTTGATGAGCTAATTGAATGCTTCTTTCTCTCTTTTTAGGGTTTTCTTTCTCTATCTCAGATTTGAGCTTCAATACTTCTTTTATTTTTTTGATTTCTTACATCTAGAAAGAATTTATAGTCTTCATTAAGTCTTGAGAGTATCTTAGAATCCGTTAAGAGTCATTGGAGTATATTTAATATATATTAAATGCATAAAAAATGAGCTGAAAACTAGCCGTTATGCATGTCTGCACCACAGGGGTCGACCCATGAGTCGATCCATTGGCAAGGGGTCAACCCATGGGTTGCTCCTTTTGGCCAGATAAAGAATCATGCTCTCTGTCTTGGTCTCAAGCTCTCTGGGGTCGACCCATGGGTCACCCCACTTCGTGCCAAAGGCCAAGATAGGTGCATGCCAGCTCCCCTTTGCAAAGGGGATGATCTAAAGGGTCACCCTATTCTGTTCCAATCTAGTTTTTTATATATTTAAAATATCAAAACTTACCAAAATACTACCAAATACTCTTAAATAGATTTGAATGAGCTTGACACTCCCAAAAGGCTTTAAAATCATCTCCAACTTGTAAAATCTTTAACTTTGGCACCTTTGAAGAAGCTTTTCAGACTCAATATTTTTGGACTACCTAAAACCACACCAAAGTATTCTCCAAGGATAAAAAACTCATTAGTAGTCCTCTCAAATGATTTGTGACCATCATAATTAATTCTTAAGGCAACAATCTCTTTCTTTTTGATGATGACAAAATATTTGAGTGTTCATAAAGAGAGACCAATAAAGCACAAAAGGTTGAGTTTTTAAAACACTTGAAAGTTAAGAGAACATGCCAAAAGTTGAACACAAGTTATAGAGAATCATGAGTTCCACACTATCAGCAAGTTATGATGTTTTAAACCATACTTTCTCATTTTTGATGAAAATTGCTTGTGAAAAATTAAAGTTTTGCCAAAAATTATTTCTAAAAGCAAAATTATCTCCCTTTCTTATATGAAAAGATAAAATAACCATTTTGCAAAAATACTTACTTTCTTTCTCTCCCCCTTTCTAGTCACATAACCAACTTGCAAAAATACTTACTTTCTTTCTCTCCCTCTTTCTAGTCACATAACCAACTTGTAAAAACTGTAAAAACTCCCTCTTTCTCTCTTTCTTATTTCTCCTCCTTTTTGACATCATCAAAAATGGATTAAAGAGAGTTTATAAATAGTAAAATTTTTAATAAGTGAGAGAAGTAGGTTATAGGCTACGGTCCTACAGTAGGTATCAAAGTAACTTTTAATTGAATAAAAATTTATTCATAAATATCTAAGAAGTTATAATCATAAGTTAACAACACAAAAGATGATAATATATAACCTCATTTAAATATAACAAAATAGGAGGTTACAAAAGTCAAGTACATGATCAAGTCACAATACATCCATATATTACCATACATATCTATAATCATAAAGTTCTCATACAGCTAGTAGTATGAGACCTAAAGCAGCTAATATAAAACACTATAATCATGATCAGGGAGACTAGGCATCAGACTTGTGATCAGAAGGAACAAAATAAGGGAATGACTCTGAAGTAGAATCACGATCACGTCTGCCTCGACCTTGACTAGATTATCTGGTCTGAGTAGAAGAGGTCGCAGGACGGAAGGCGATAGGCTGAACAAGGATAGGCTTAGTGGATACAGAGGGTCTGGACTGGAGCTGAGTCATAATATTATCTAACTGAGATAAGACATCTCTCACTGTAACTCTGAGCCCCTCAAGATCAGATGAAACAAAATCTCTCGAGTTTCTAATATCAACCTGGATCAACTCAAGTGTTGATCTAAGCAGGCCATGAAGTCTCTCAATCTCCTGAGCAAGATCAGCTAACTGAGATGAAGAACTGCTTCAGGTGCTCACTCTTGCTGACAGTGAAGCCAAGACCAGTCTGATCTCCCTCTTTATATCAAAAAGTTTACCACTGAACCTGAGCATAGAGCTCTCTATACTCTCCAATTTGGAGCTCAGGTCAGTCAATAATTGTACTAAGGAAGAGATATGTGGCACAATTAAAAAATTCAATGAGAAAGCAGAGAATAAGCTCGACTGAGGAGGCTGATATAGCTGCTGCTGCATCTGTTGAAAGATCTGCTGCTGAAACTGTTGGAACTGCTGAAGGAGCTACTTCTGGAACTGCTGCTGCTGGATGGAAAGAATGCCTACTACCCGCTCAGCTAGTAGTCCCATCTCATCCTCCCCCAATCTAAATGATGATGGCACGACATGGCTCGTAGATGGGGGTGCACTAACTGAAGGATCTGCCTTAGGTTCCGACACAAAATAAATATCAAGGCTCAGCCTGGGCTCAGGTGGTGATGAGGGATCCTCCCCCTCAGCACGCTCCTCCTCCTCCTCCACAACTATAGCACCTCGACCCTTAGTCAAATGACCATCCACTCTAATAAAACCCATACATCGAAGGGAATGGTCATTGTAAGTGTCAATGTTCAGTAGCCTGCACACAGCCTCCTCCTCAAAACTCACACCAAACTATCTAAAAACAACTATCTGAGCCATTTCATAAGGTAAGGGAGCCTTGGATCTATTCAAGGCCTCCCTCATGGCATCAATCATCAGAAACAAGAGATTCAGTGGAGACTCAGATATAACATGGTGCATCAGACATATATTCCATCCAGTCATCAGGTCATATCTTTTTCCTCTGGAAAAAAGATCTTAGAGATCATATGGTGGAGTAGTCTCATCTCCACACTTAAATCTTTTGCCTCTATCTTCATGAAATCTACAACATCATTTCTCCCTAGGATGGACCTGAGTCCATCCTCTTTCCTAAGAAGCTCATTAAGACAGCTTCCCTCATAAGGCATTTGAAGCAATCTATCCAAACTTGCAGCATTCAAGACAATCTTAACACCTTTTATAACAGATCTTAGAACTCCATCATTAAACACTAGGTTTGAGTAAAATTCTTTAACTAAGTCTACGTATACTAGCTTAGACAAGCAATAGAAGAACCTCCATCCTTATTTAACTATCTTCTCTTCAATTGAAAAACTGTCTCTTCTTAAGAAACTAAAATCTATCTTCCTTCCTAAAGCAACTTTTCTGGCAGAAAGAGGAACCTTACTTGAAATCCTGGGAGGAGAGGCTTGAGCTGGGATCTGAGCCGCCCTCTGTCTTCTTTTTTCTGCCTCTAGTGACTTCATAGATTTTCTTCTTTGGAGCAGCCACAACTTGGGAGCCATTTGGTACAGTGAAGGCCAAGGAATCGATCAAGAGAGGAATAAAGGGTGAAAGGATAATGGGGATGAAGAGAAATGAGGGATTTAGAGATGGAAGGTCTACGTTTAAGATTTTTGAAAGGAGGGTTTCAAGGGTTCGGTTAAGATCAAGAAAGAATGAGTTTTGATCATGGATCGGTCAAGAGAAAGTGTCTACCCAAGTTTTTATAGTAGATTCTAAAAATTTTTGGGCCGATTGAAGGTTGGATTTAGGAATTTATGGCTGATGGAAAGCTTGGAGGGGGGCTTTAATTTGGGACGAAGATGGAGGAAGATGAACAGTAGATGAGCCGACCCCTTTGAAATTTTAGCAAAAAGTTAAACGGATCAATCCATAATCATACCTTACGAACCCGTTTACCCGGCAATTGGGATGTCCCATGGGTCATCCCATTTAGGATTGGTTCAGGCGATGTAGAAAAAAATCAAAAACAAGAAAAAAATTGAAGAAAAAAAATTGGAAAAGACTTGAATCGACTTAAGATGATCTTGTAGAGCTCAGATAAATTTTGGTATGATTTTTCGATGAAAAATTTTAATAAAAAAAAATTTAAGATCGTATCTGAATAACTCTAATAATTTTTAATTGACTTGAAATAGACCTCAAATAAAAAGCAGGTACCATCTACATTTAAGATGATGAAGTAAAAAAAAATTTGAAAGGATTTTGAGAGAAGAACCATGATGAGAGATCAAGTAAAAGGATCTAAATGCCTAATTCTCTCCTAATTTCATAAAATCTATCTTCATTTAATGCTTTAGTAAATATGTCAGCTAATTGTTTCTCAATATTTATATATTCAAGCATTGCATTATTATTTTGAACATATTCTCTTATAAAGTGATATCTAATCTCAATATGTTTTGACCTAGAATGTTGGATTGGGTTCTTAGTCAAATTAATGGCACTAGTATTGTCATATCTTATGGGAATATCTTTAAATTCAATCTCAAAATCTATGAGCTGTTACTTAATCCATAAGATTTGAGTACCGCAACTTCCGACTGTAATGTACTCAGCCTCGACCGTAGATAATACCATCAAATTTTGTTTCTTCCTAAACTAAGAGATTAACTTGACTCCTAGATATTGACAAGTTTTACTAGTATTTTTTCTGTCTAATCTACATCCAGCAAAATCAGCATTTGAGTAACCTATTAAATCTATAGAAGATTGCTTAGAAAACCAAAGTCCTAAATTTCGTGTTCCTTTTGGATATTTGAATATTCTTTTAACAGTATTCAAATATGATTCCTTAAGGTTAGACTGAAATCTAGCACACATACATATGCTGAACATTATATCAGGTCTACTGGTAGTAAGATATAACAAAGAATCTATCATGCCTCTATAAAGCTTTGAATCAACAGACTTTTTATGTTCATCCTTATCTAATTTACAGGAAGGGGTCATAGGAGTACTTACACTCTTGGAGCTCTCCATCTCAAATTTTTTTAATAATTCTCGTGTACTTTTTTTGGGTGATGGAGATCTCTTCCTTCATTTGCTTGATCCGGAGTCTAAGGAAGAAGGTGAGTTCTCTGATCATGCTTATCTCAAACTTTTCCTTTATAAGCTTGACAAATTTTTGACACAGCTTTATTAGTAGACCCAAATATAATATCATCAACATATATTTGTATAACTAGTATCTCTTCATCTTTTCATTTTATAAAAAAAGTTGTATCTACTTTTTCTCTTGAAAAATTATTTTCTAATAAAAATTTAGTCTTTCATACCAAGTCCTAGGGCCTTGTTTCAAACCATATAAAGCTTTGTTTAATTTAAATACATGGTTTGGATATTTATGATTTTCAAAGCCTGGGGATTGCTCTACAAATATCTCTTCAGCAATATAACTATTTAGAAAGATACTTTGAACATCTATTTGAAATAGTTTAAAATTCATGAAACATGCATAAGCAAACAACATTCTTATAGCTTCTAATCTAGCAACAAGTACAAATATCTCATCAAAATCAATTCTTTCCTGTTGGTTATATCCTTTAACAACTAGTCTTGTCTTATTTCTAATTACATTACCATTTTCATCTAGTTTATTTCTATATACCTATTTTGTTCCAATTATTGGATAGTTTTTAGGTCTAGCAACAAGAGTCCAAATATTATTTCTTTCAAACTGGTTTAACTCCTCTTGCATAGCATTAATCCAGTTATGATCTTATTCAGCTTCATCTATTGTCTTAGGTTCTAAGTGAGAAACAAAAGCTACATAATTATATACATCTCTAAGAGAAGATCAAGTTTTTACCCCTTGTGCCGGATCATCAATGATTAATTTTTTGGGGTGATTATAGACATACCTCAATTCTTATGGAAGATCACTTGTACCTTGAGATTGTTCTTGAATATTTTGATCATTGATGCTCTCATCCTCATGCTTTTCCTCCAGCTAATCTTTATTTTGCTCATTTGAGTCTTTGATGGTGAGCTCTTTCATTCCTTCTTCTATGATACCCGCATCATCAGTATCCTCTCTCTTCTTTAATGGAAGATCATTAGTCTCATCAAAAACTATATGGATTGACTCTTCTACTACTAGAGTTTTTTTATTGAAAACTCTAAAAGTTCTATTAGAAGTAGAATAGCCAAGGAAGATAACTTCATCAGATTTAGCATCAAATTTTTCTATGCTATCTTTATCATTATTTAAAATAAAACAACGGTAACTAAAAATATGAAAATACCCTATGTTAGGTTTTCTAACTTTTCATAATTCATAAGGTGTTTTTCTTAAAATTAGTCTTATTAAAGTATGGTTTAAGATGTAATATGCTGTGTTGATAGCTTCTGTCCAAAAATATTTTGGGAGATTGCTCTCACATAGTATGGTACAGACTATTTTTTCAAGAGTTTTATTTTTTTTTTCTACTACTCTATTTTGTTGGGATGTCCTTGGTGCAAAAAAATTATGATCTATGTCTTTTTCATTATAAATTTTTTTAAAATTCTTGTTTGCAAATTCGATAAGGTGGTCAATACAAATTGAAATAATTGGTAAACCTTTTTCATTTGAAATTTTTCAGCAAAACATAGAAAAAATTGAAAATACTTTATCTTTAGATGCTAAAAATAAGATCCAAGTAAAATATAAAAAATCATCGATAATCACAAAACCATATCTTTTACCTCCTAAGTTAGTTGTCCTTGTAGGACCAAACAAACCCATATGTAAAATTTCTAAAGGTTTAGAAGTTGAAACTATGTTCTTGGGTTTAAAAGAAACTCTTGTTTGCTTACCTAATTGGCATGCATCATAAATTTTATCTTTTTGAATATTTATCTTTGGCAAACCAAAAATCAAATACTTTTTAATAATTTTAAATAGTATGTGCATACTAATATATACAAGCTTACGGTGCCAAAACCAACTAATCTCATTGATTTTAGCATTCATGGCCACAAAACATTGCATATTTTGCATGGAAAGATTATCCAAATCTACCATATAAATATTATCATGCCTATGTCCAATGAACCTAATGCTATCATCAAAAGGACAAGTTACAATACACATGGATGATTCAAAAATTACTTTATAACCTCTATCACATAATTGACTAATGCTTAATAGGTTATGTTTAAGACTGTCTACAAGCAAAATATTTTCAATACAAGTGAAGGGAGTGATACCAATGTTACCTATGCCGATGATCTTTTTTTTTGCCATTATCTCCAAAAGTGACCATCCCTCCATTCTTAGCCTCCAAGGTGATGAATTGAAACTCATCACCGGTCATATTTCTTGAGCACCTATTATCAAAATACCACTTTCGCTTCGTTGCTTAGGATGCAAGGCACACCTATACACATAAAATCAAGTTTTAACTTTAGGTATCCAAGCTAACTTGGGTTTTTTGGGGTTAGTCACAATGGTTCCTTTTGGAACCTATATTTTCTTAACATTTATACTAATAAATTTGTTTGACAAGCACTTATAAGCTTATATCCTATCTTGCCATATTTAAAACATGTAATGTTTGACAATTTATTCATGGATGCATTTACAAAGATATTTTTCAAAAATTTTTATTTTCTAAGAGTATTATAACCATGACCGACTTTATCATACGCTGCTCTTTGATTATCAATAATCATTTAAAGTTTATTTGAGCTTAAGATAAATCTATCAACTATTGGTTTCAATTTAGTTACTTCTTCCTTTAGCTTTTGATTTTTCTTTACAAGAGTCTTGTTTATACTTGAAATTTCTTTTTTTTTCTTTGATAGAGTTTGATATTTCATTTCTAATTCTTTATTTTTATTGGAGATCTCTTCTTTTTCTTTCGATAAAGTTTGATTTTTTAATTTCAGATCTTTGTTTTTCAGTTCTAATTTCTTTAAATCATCCAAAAGCTCATGAAATATATCTTACAGTTCATCATAAGAAAATTCATTTTGAGTTTCAGTGATTACCTCATTTTTATATGTCATAAGGCACAGGTTGGCTTCTTCATGAGATTCATCATCTGAGGTGGAGTCATCACTGTCACTCCACGTAGCCATCATTGCCCTTTTCTTCTTGAACCTCTTCGGACCCTTCTTAAGCTGGGGACAGTCCGATCTAAAGTGATCCGACTTCTTACACTCATAACAAATGACAAGCTATTCTTTCTCTTTTTCTTTACTCAGCTCCCCCTTAACTGGTGGTCTTCTCTTGGTTCCTTATATTTTTTTCTTCATAAATCATCTAAATTTTCTTGTGATTAATGTCAAATCCTCATCATCTTCACTGTTTTCAAATTTTTCTGAATCTTCTTCTTCTTGAGCCATTGATTTGAGGGTAATTGTCTTCTTTCTTTTAGTCTCTTCTTCAAAATGCTACTTCATAGTTAGCTTGTGGGTCATGAGAGATCCAAGCAGCTCCTCCAAAGATAGGATGTTTAAGTCCTTGACTTCTTGAATCATCATGACCTTTGCCTCCCACGATCTTGGTAGAGACCTAAGAACTTTTTTTACAAGGTCACTATTAGAATAACAGGATGCTTCTCCCAGGTCCTTCATAAAGAACTGAGATGATAATCAAACCTTTATTCTTAGTAATACAGGGATGTCATTTTTGATTAAGAGAATGTCATCCATATACAAAATAAGAAATACAATCACATAGTTGTTTACTCATTTATAAATGCCAAGTTCTTCTCCATTCTTAATGAAGCCATATATTCTGATAACCTTATTAAAATGCATGTTGCAACTCCTAGATGCTTGTTTCAATCCATAGATAGATCTCTGAAGCTTGCACACTTTGGACTCATCTATGAATATAAAATCTTCAGGCTGTATCATATACACATCTTCTTCCAGCTCTCCATTTAGAAAAACTATTTTCATATCTATTTGTTAGATTTCATAGTCCATATGTGCTGCTATCACAAGCATAATCTGAATGGATTTAAGCATTACCACAGGAGAAAATATCTTATCATAGTCAATACCATAATGCTGATAATAACCCTTACCAACCAAATAAACTTTATAGGTTTCCACCTTCCCATCTACACCCCTCTTTCTTTTGAAGATCCATTTGCACCCTTTGGGTTTAACCCCTTCAGGTGGGTCAACTAATGTCCATACATCATTGACCTTCATGGACTCTATTTCGAACTTCATGGCATCAAGTTTAATAGGATCCCCATCTCGGATCAAAAAATCATAGTATATGTCCGATTGATGCGATAGTCTATCAAATCACCTTAATGGTGCCTCTACAATAGATTTCGGATTTAACATCGTCAAATTTGGCTTTGTGGGTTTACTAGACTATGTCGGTTCTATCTGTTGAACTTTATCAAGTTCTACCTGTTGAACTTAGAGGTATTAATTCCTTTCTCAAGAAATTTTTTCTCCAAAAAGACTGTCCTAAGACTGACAAATATCTTTTGTTCATCAGCAAGATAGAAATAATATCCCTTAGTTTCTTTGGGATGAAAGAATAATACCCTACAAGTCAATTGCATATGGGATGCGATAGGGTATTTTTTGTAATTTAACTTTCAGACTCATCTAATTGATATTTATATTATTAATAAAATAGATATTTTTTTATTATATGCTACATCTTATTATTTTTTAAGATTATAATGAACCCCTTAGGTCTGAACAATAATTTTAGGACTGTAATGAGATCATACCGGTGAGACCTAAATCCTTGATAGCCATAACCTAAAATATTCTTAATCATTGGTACATTGAGTCAGAGATCAATAATACTGATAAGACTGGCATGTACTATGTATGCTAAAAAATGAAGATGGTTGATCTCACAACCACTTGTCTGGTGACACTAATACAAAGATATAGGTGCTCATTAAAGAATGAGTTCACTGAATTGACCTACGAGAGAACATCAGATGGAGTCTTATTGTCAACTCATGATTCTCTAGTGAGAGTTGTGTAAGTGATCCTTTGACCTGAGATCACCATGGTACCTTGTGCGCATGGATCCATATTTTGGTTCACTTCCTAACTTGGTTCTTTGATCTTTGTATGGGATGTTCTGGATATGGTGAAGTGTGCATGAAGATTGTGAGTGATCAATAAGACATCAGTCACTCCTAATAAGGAGAGCGAACATCCTATGTGATCTTATAGGTCGGTGATTCTAAAAATTTTTGGCCAAAGCAAGATAATTAGAAAAGAATTTCTAATATATCATCAACTGAATCATCACCTTCAAATTAAGATATATAAAGATAAGTGATTAGGTTTGACATATTTTCATACCCATAACTTATCTGAGATATTTTTGATCGAAGGATTGAATTACACGGTAACTTGCCACTAAAAGATATTTTGATAATTTTATATCAAAATTCTAAATCTTTTGGATAGTCATGACATGTTGCTAGATGTTAATATTGACTTATGGATTCATCAAAATTAAAAGAATTTAATTCAAAAATTAATTAAGAAGAGTCTTAGTTAATTGGGACCCTTCGGATGACCTAATCTAATCAGATTAGGATTACATCGAAAGTCTTGATCCATTGCTGGCTAGATTTGGAATCCAATGGGTCACACACTTTAAAATTTGATCTTAGTCTGATTTAATTAGAATTTATTTGAGTTAACCTAGATTAGTTGCCTTTGACCTAGTAAGCTTGGATCAATTTTGATTGGATTCTTATCCAACTTGAAATAGTTTCAAGTAGAGAAGGATTCCTCTACGCCCACCAGATGCCACGTCAAAAATGAAGACTCTTATTTTAGCATGTGAAGATGAAGAGTCCTTCATGAAGACTCTTATCTTAACGCATTTTCTTAATTACTCAACCAAAACTCTAGTGATTTAATGCCAAATTAAGATGGATTTTTTATGGCATATAGAAGAGGGAGAATCTTTCTATGTGAAGACTTTCTTGCCCCATAATTCTATATGGTATATTTATTCACCATGTGAGAATGTGGGGTGCCAACCTTTGGCGCCCCTTGGTCCCATCTCACATCTCTTGGTCCCTTATATATATGGGATATCCAATATAGCCCATGTTCTAGGATTTTGGGTGGAAACTAGAGATAAGAGGCATGTGAATCAGTAGAAAAATTTTGAAAAAAATTTGAGAAAAAGTCAAGGAAAAATTGAGTGGCAAATGTTGTAAGAAGGGTAGTGAGAGAATTAGCAAGTGTTGCTAGTGTGCCCTAGGGTTTGTTTTTTCCATGAGTTGAAGCCAAAAATCAAATCTTAGATTATGAGACATTTGGAGAGTGTCTTCTTGATGTGATCCTAGTGGTATGTTTGAAGGCAACTGAGTTTTGGCATGATTGTTCCTTGAGTTCGAAGCCGACAGTGTTCTTGAGAAGACAAGGCTACGGCAGCGCACCAGTTAGGAAGGATCTTGGTCAACTTTCATATGGATCACTATTGAAGGGCTTCTATTTTGGAGCTTTGTGGAGATCCTAATATGCCACTTTATCTTTTTGGTGAAAGTAAAAATTCTATCTATTTTGCATGCTTGTTTTGTTTGGATTGATATCGACAAGGTGATTTTAGGGTTTGAGTTTTGGCTCTATAGTTTTAATTGTTAAAGCTATTGACTTGTTTAGTTTTAAAATTTTAAAAATTATTTTTTACTGTATGGCTAAAACTCAATAATGGTATCAGAGCCACTCTTGTTTGATTCAATCAAACAAGTGCAAAGTAGTAGCATAGAATTGTTCTTGTTCATGTATTGCCAAATATTTTGCTTCAATTTTTTAGCATCAGTCTTTAAAATCAAAAATTATTTTTGACTTTATAAGTACTATAATTTTAAATTTTAATTATTAAAATTATAAAATTATGATAATTTAAAATTTATATTATCCTGGTAGTGTGATGCTTAAATCGATTTATGGTTAAGGGTGTTATGCATGCCTAATATGATTAGGGGTTGCTTTATTATTTTAATATGCTTGTCATATGTTATGACTTCAATTGCACCCTTATATAATTTTTGGCATAATTATATGATTGCTATTATGATTTGTGATTACATGCCGAATTGCATAATATGTAAAGTATATTTTATGTAGTTGTAGTTAGGATGTGCCGAGTTCAAAGATCTTCTTAAAAATTATATTAAGTTGTAATGTCAGGATTTACTTTTAAATAAAAGTTAAATTCTTTTGACTAATTGGTGTTGAGCAAAGTGTGAAAGATGGTTTTCTAATTAGGTTCATATGTTGGTCTGGCCAACTTTATTGGTATCTAAGAAAAGCTATGGGAAGCCTTCCACCTACTGACCTGGCCAATTTGATCTTATTAAATTTTGAACTTAAATTGATTAGTGATGTAGACACTATAAGGGCCTTTCTTCAAACTTAGTCGATAGAGTATGTCAAGATCTTAGTGAGCTTGTTATGCTATCCACAAGGCTTACTATAGAAATTGATATGATGTTGATCAAGTGCATCTTGATGCTTATGGTATATTTTGAATAGTGTTGCTTTGTTGTGCTATTCACAAGGACAGTATTGTTTAAGTATGACCATATGAGATTGAATAGTCAACTTAACTAGAACATTATAGTTTGTTGTACTATCCACAAAGCTATATATGATCTAGAGGCCAGAGAAAAAAATATTGAGAATTGTAGAAGTACAATTGGTAAAGAGTTATCTACTCTTGAACTCATGAATACTTGTTGTGCTATCTACAAGGTGTTTGTGAGGAATACAGATCTCAACCCCGCTAAGAAATACTAGTATATTTTTCGATTTTCATAATTGAGGGCTATGAATTTTGATAAAATAGTGAAAGACACAATTAGACAAAAGTCATGATCTAGTTGTGCATATCATCATGAGTTGTTTGCTTATATTGTGTTCTTATTATTGTAGATTAACTACACACATGGCATCTTCACTGTCACTTAGAGGCATACTAGATGCAAATAAATTGATCGGACCTAACTATGTGGACTGATTAAGAAACTTGAGAATTGTTCTCACTCAGGAGCAAGTCTCCTACATTCTGGATACACCTGCACCAGATTCACATAGAAAAGATACTTCTAAGAAGGAAAGGGCCACATACAAAATGTGAAAAGAGGACAGTGTGACTGTCAAATACATCATGCTTGCTTCGATAAGAAACGAACTTTAGAGGCAGCATGAGAACATTGATGTTCCCTCAATACTCCTTAATCTTAAGGAGTTATATGGAGAACAAAGTAGAACTGCTCGATATGAGATATCAAAGTAGTTGTTCTGTGTCCGTATGATTAAAAGCACCTCCGTACAAATGCATGTCCTGAAGATGATTGATTTGATCACTCGTCTGGGACAACTGGACTTTGCCATAGGCGGTGAACTGAACCAAAATTTGATCCTGCAGTCTCTTCCTAACTCTTTCTCTCAGTTTGTTATAAATTATCACATGAACAAACTGAACACTAGCCTGCCTGAGCAGCTGAACATGCTGAAGACAGCAGAGAGCCATTTCAAGGGTGAAAAGGCTTCGGTACTTCTTATCGATAAGATCAATAAGAAGAAAGGCAAGAAGGGTATTAAGAAAAAGATGAATCCTAAGGCTAGCATCTTCAAGAAGAAGGTGAAGAAGGTCTCTGCCAAAGATACTTGCTATCACTGTGGTAAGGAGGGCCACTGGAAGAGAAATTACAAGGATTACCTTGCAACAATGAAATCGGCAAATATTGCCAAAAGTTTATATATGATACAAGCTAATTTATCATTAAATATTTTATTTTTAGATTTTTGGATATTGGATACCACCTGTGGTTCACACATTTATAAATTGTTGTAGGATCTACATAAAATAAAGAGTTTGAATAAAGGTGACTTCGAGCTGTTCGGTCCTAGTGGAGAGTCCATTCAAGCCGAAGCTGTAGGAATCAGGATTTTGAAGTTGCCTTCAGAAAAAATTTTAAAACTGAAGATCTATTTTTATATTTCTAATATTGCTAGAAATATTATTTCTATACCATTACTATTGGAACAAGATTTTGAAATAAAAGCAAAGAACAATGGTTGTTCTATATATTTTTTTAACAAATATTATGGAAGTGCTTATATTGATAATGATCTTTTGTTGCTTTCACTTAATGATAATGTACTTCATATTGATAATATGAAGAAAAGAAAGAGAGAGGATGTGAATGTCACATACCTCTGGCATTACTAACTTGGCCATATAAATGAGTCAAGAATTAACAAGTTATACAAAGATAAATTTTTTGATCTTTATGATTATGAATCATATGAAACTTGTGGATCTTATCTCATGAGAAAAATGACCAAGACTCCATTTACTAGATATGGAGAAAGGGCAACTAACATATTGGACCTTGTACATACTGATGTTTGTGATCCAATATTGACTCAGACCAGAGATAGATACTCTTACTTCATCATATTTACTGATGATAGGTCTAGGTTTGGATATGAGTATTTAATGAAATATAAATCCGAAGTCTTTGACAAATTTAAAGAGTATCAAAGAATGGTTGAGAAATAAATTGATAAAAGTATTAAAGCTTTTCGATCTGATTGAGGAGGAGAATACTTGTCTAGTGAGTTTTTCGATTATTTAAAATAGAATAGAATACTTTCTCAGTGGACACCTTCTTATACTCCATAATTAAATAAAATTATGAAAAAAAAGAATCGCACCTTATTAGATATGATGCGGTCCATGATGTGTTTCATGGATCTTCCGATATCTTTCTAGAGATATGCTCTCGAGGCTGCAGCGTATATTTTAAGTAAAGTGCCTTTAATCTATTTCTAGCACTCTATATGAAATATAGAAAGGAAAAAGATTCAATCTTAAGCATCTTAAGATTTGGGGTTGCTCGGGTTATGTAAAAAATATTGATGGACATAAGCTGGATGCTAGATCAGAAAAATACAGATTTGTAGGTTATCTCAATGAGAGTATAGGATACTACTTTTACAATCTTACTCAACAAAAGGTGTTTGTTGGTAAGCATATTATTTTCTTGGAGAAAGAGTTTATCCAAAAAGGAAACAGTGGCATGTCTATTGAACTTGAGAAAGTTCAAAACCTATAATCCATCCAGGATTCACAAAATTATTTTTAATTAGATATGCCCATTGTTGAGGTACAGCCACTACACACATCTCCTCTCCGAAGATCAAGTGGAGTACATAATGTACCACTTAGGTATGGATTTCTCATTGAGAATGACAATACATCCCACATCATTAAGAATGATGATCCCATGACCTATTCAGAAGCCATCATGAGTAGTGACTCTGATAAATAGCTCAAAGTCATGAAATCTGAAATGGACTCCATGTATACCAATCAAGTTTGGACTTTGATTGATGCACCTGAGGGTGTGACCCTAATAGGCTACAAATAGATCTTCAAAAAGAAGATTAGAGCAGATGGCCAGGTGGAGACCTATAAGGCAGGCTAGTGGCAAAAAGTTTCAAACAAAAATAAGGTGCTAATTATGAAGAAATTTTTTCGTCGTAGCCATGCTCAAGTCTATTCGGATAATACTTGCTATTGCAGCATACCATGACTATGAGATCTGACAGATGGATGTCAAGACTGCCTTTCTTAATGAAAATCTTGAGAAAAAAGTCTATATAACTCAGCCAAAGGGATTTATCTCTAGTGAGAGAATAAATCAAGTATGCAAGTTGAATAGATCTATTTATGGATTAAAACAAGCATCGAGGAGCTGGAACATCTGCTTTGATGAGACAGACAAATTATTTGGCTTCATCAAAAATATGGATGAACCTTGTGTGTATAAGAAAACTAGTGGGAGTGCTATTATCTTCTTGATTTTGTATGTGGATGATATACTGCTCATTGGGAATGATATCTTGATGTTGCAATCGATCAAGACATGGCTATCATAAAAGTTTTCCATTAAAGACTTGGGTGAAGCATCCTATATACTTGATATAAAGATCTATAAGGATAGATCAAAAAGAATGCTTGGCTTGTCCTAGTCTAGGTATATTGATCTTGTGTTGAAGAGGTTCAACATTGAGGAAAGTAAAAGAGGTTACTTGCCCATAGGTCATGGCATACAACTTTCTAAGAAGATGTCTCCTAAGACACCTGAAGAGAGAAATACAATGAGTTCTATTCCTTATGCTTCATCTGTAGGATCAATTATGTATGCTATGTTATGTACCAAGCCTGATGTGGCTTATGTCTTGGGCATTGTAAGCATATTTCAAGCAGATCCCGAGAAGGATCATTGGAAAGCTGTGAAGAACATACTCAAGTACTTGAGAAGGACTAGAGATGTTTTTCTTATATATGGTAGATCTGATTTAAAACTGAAAGGTTATACTAATTCTAATTTTTAATCTAATCTGGATGATAGTAAATCTATATTTGAATATGTGTTCACTCTGTATAGTGGTGCAGTATATTGAAAAAGTTTCAAACAGCAAACTGTTGCTAACTCAGTCACTAAGGCTGAGTATATTGCTACTAGTGAGGCTGCTAAGGAGGCCATCTAGATGAAGAAATTTATCACAGAATTGGATGTGGTTTCAGAGATTGAACAACTAGTGCCCTTTTATTGTGATAATACTAGGGCAGTTGCTCAAACCAAAGAATTAAGATCTCATCATAAATCCAAGCACATCCTAAGATGGTTCTACCTCATTCGGAAGATAGTCGAAAGATGCGATGTAATCATGGAGTGAGTTGACACCAACAATAATATAACGGATCCGTTCACTAAGACCTTATCAATGCAGCAGTTTGACGACCACCTTGATAGCATGGGCATCAAGTTTAGGGGCGATTGACTTTAGTGTAAGTAAGAAATTGAAAAAATAATATCCTACAAGCCAATCACATATGGGACATGATAAGATATTTTTTATAATTTATCTTTCAGACTCATGTAATTGATATTTATATTATTAATAAAATAGAGATTTTTTTTATTATATGCTACATCTTATTATTTTTTAAGATTATAATGAACCCTTTAGGTCGGGGCAATAGTTTTAGGACCGTGATGAGATCTAAATCCTTGATAGCCATGACCTAAAATATTTCTAGTTATTGGTATATTGAGTTGGAGATCAATGATACTGGTAAGACTGACGTGTCTTATGTATGCTAAAAAATGAGGATGGTTGATCTTACAACCACTTGTGTGGTGATACTAATACAAGAATATGGATGCTCATTAGAGAATGAGTTTATTGAATTGACTTATGAGAGAATATTAGATGGAGTCTTATTTACATGTCAACTGATGATTCTCTAGTGGGAGTTGTGTAAGTGATCCTTTGACCTGAGATCATCATGGTACTTTGTGTGTATGGATCCATATTTTGGTTCACTTCCTAACTTGATTTTTTGATCCTTGTATGGGGTGTTTTGGATATGGTGATGTGTGCATGGAGGTTGTGAGTGATCAATAAGGGATCAGTCACTCCTAATAAGAGGAGCGAACATCCGATGTGATCTCATAGGTCGGTGATTCTAGAAGTCTTTGGCCAAAGCAAGATAATAATTAGAAAAGAGTTTTTAATGTATCATCAACTGAATCATCACCTTCAGATCGAGATACATAAAGATAAGTAATTAGGTTTGATATATTTTCATGTCCATAACTTATTTGAGATATTGTTTGATAGAAGGATTGAATTACATGATAACTTGCCACTGAAGGATATTTTGATAATTTTTTATCAAAATTTTAAATCTTTTAGATAGTCATGACATATTGCTAGATATCAAACTTGACTTATAAATTTATAAAAATTAAAATAATTTAATTCAAAAATTAATTAGAAAGAATCCTAGTTGATTGGGACTCTTTAGGTGCCCTAATCTGATCAGATTAGAGTTATGTCGAAAGTCTTGATCCACTGCTGGCTAGATTTGGAATCTAATAGATTATACATTTTAGGATTTGATCTTAGTCTAATTTAATTAAAATTTAATATAAATTTTAAAGATTAATTAGATATGCTAGCACATTATATTAATCCAAGTTCCTAAATTGGTTTAGATCAAAGAGTTTGAGCTAACCTAGACCAGTTGCCTTTGACCTAATGAGATTAGGTCAATTTTGATTGGATTCTTATCCAACTCAAAATAGTTTTAAATGGAGAAGGACTACTCTACTCCCACCAGATGCTACATCAAAAATTAATTGCCGCCCCACTCATTTTAGTGTGTGAAGATGAAGAGTCTTTTATGAAGACTCTTATCTTAACATGTTCCCTTAATTACTCAACCAGAACTCTAGTGATTTAATGCCAAATTAAGATGGATTTTTTATGGCACATAGAAGAGGGAGAGTCCTTCTATGTGAAGGCTCTCTTATGCCATAATTTTACATGGTGAATTTATTCACCACGTGAGAAAGTGGAGCGCCAAAGGTTGGTGCCCCTTGGTCCCATCTCACATCTCTTGGTCCCTTATATATATAGGACATCCCATATGGCCCATGTGCTCAGATTTTGGGTGAAAACTAGAGATAAGAGGTGTGTGAATCAGTAAAAAAAATTTAAGGAAAAAAAAAGAAAAATTTAGTAACAAAAATTGTATGAAGGGTAGTGAGAGAATTAGCAAGTATTGGTAGCATGTCCTAGGGTTTGGTTTTTTCATGTGTTGAAGCCAAAAATAATTGAAAAATATGACCTAAAGCCAATCATCTAGGTTGTAGATGATTGTGCTCCATATAAGTATATGAGTTATAAAATGATAAATGTTATCTAGCAGATTCATCATAAGGAATACATCTTTCAAAATAGAACTCATATGTTATGATGAAGTCCTTAGAACTACTTTCAAAATAATAAAAGAAGATTTATCATGTGATTCTTAAATCTTGCTCATGACTAAATGATACAATTGTTACAAGGACAATAATTATATTGAGTGTAGGTCATTGTATGCCATATTAATTGGTTGTCCTCTTAACCAAGACGTGTGGTAACATGGGTATGGCATATGAGTGATATGTAGGAGTATATTTCACTGAGCGTGATCACTTTCAGAGCATTCTACTATTAAGGGCTACTTTGATAGGATATGGGTATAAGTATCTCTCAGACTTGAGGCTGCTTCGGTGACTTGTAAGTAACTCACTATACTTTGATACTGGACTATTCGAATTTTTAATTTGATGATGAAAGATTTTTAGGTACAGTCAAGTACTTATGAAGTCTGAGTATGAGTCAAGATGGGATTAATTTCTCCAAGTAAAATTAGAGATGATGCATCATTGTGTTTCAATTTAGCAAAACTTTGATCAAAGTAATCCTAGTAAGGAGTCACAGGATTTTTAAGATTGAGACACAACGTGGACCACTCTTCTTAGGTTGACAGTTTACCCTCAGTCATCCTTGAGCATCAAGTGTCAAAGGGTTGTGTTATATGATAACTATATCCATATGGGTTCTAGAGTGTTGCTGGGCATACATTCGGCCTATCCGGATGTTGGGTCCCATTGCTAGATGGTTACATCAATTAGTACAAGAATTGTTCTTATGCTACCGACTTAGGTTCGAACCTATGAAGTCACACATATAGAAGTACCTGTTTGATCAAATGGTTGATCAACGATTATAAATCATTAAAAGATTTAATTATCAATTTAATTGATGATTAATCCTTTACAAAGGTTGTAATAAATTATTTATTAATAGTTGATAAATTAGAAGAATAATTAATTAACAATATGATTATTAATTGGCTCAATTTGATTGAGCAATAAGAATTGAATTAGATCTAATTAAATTAAATTCAATTAGATTGACTTTGGATTAATTAGATGCTGTCCTATTGAATAACAGGGCTTATTCCAATTGATCTCAGGGATGCATGAATGTGAAATTATTTTTATATAGACTTGAATTGCATCTAAACCTATTAGATAATAGGTTTTGATTTGATCAAATATCATTTGATAATAGGCTTGATTGGATCAAGTCCTATTATTAAATAGCTTCCCTGATATCCATCAAGAATTAATCCCTGGATCAATAGGATTTTAACCTAACTAATTATAAAATTGATTGGGGCCTAATAATTGGGCTAGGACCCAATTAGTTAGTTTATTATAACTAATTCCTAAGTTAGTTAGGTTTAGATCCAAGAATTAGTTAAAATTTGACCAAGATCTTGAATCCTATTTGGAATAGGACTCAACCCAACCAACCCATGTGATATAAGATCTCCACGTCACACCTCCCTTTCAACATGAAAAATCTCTCACGCCCCTTTGTGTGCCCTCTCCTCTCTTCCGTGAAGAAAAGAAGGCATCCTCCCTTCTTTCATGTCGCCCAAAAAGAAAAAAGTAAGAGTCTTATGCATCTTGTCTCTCTTCTTCTCCTCCTTTCTTGAAAGGTTTTTGAAATATTTTATTATTGATTTTTTAGCATCAAATAGAGAGTTCTTTTCTGGTTTTACAGCAAAAAATTGGAGAAGAAAAGTTTTTTCCAACTTCTTCCCAACGAGAGAAAGAGAAGGAAAAAGAAAGGTTCTTCTTTCTTGTGTGCAGCCTTGAAGAAGGAGTTCTTCTTTCATATTTTTTTTTATTTTTTTAAAATAAAAATTATATTAAATCTAATTTTTAACATAAAAATTTAAAAAATATATATCAAAAAAATTTGATTGGATGTTTGGGGCTTCTTGGAGTTCTAGATCAAAGAAGAAGATGGATCTTCTTTCTTGTGTGCAGCCTTGAAGGAGTTCTTCTTTCAGATTTTTTTTTAAGATAAAAATCAAATTTAATATAATTTTTAAAAAATAAATTTAGAGAATAAATATAAAAAAAAATTGGTTGGATGTTTGGGGCTTTCTAGAGTTTTAGATCAAGAATAAAAAAGGAGAAGAAGAGAGAAGAATGGTTCTTCTCTTGGATCCCTCTTTTGAGTTTTTTTAGATCTCAAAATTTTATATGATTTCGAGCATAAAAAATTAGATTAGATCTAATTTTTATCATAAAAAAATAGAGAAGAAAAGTTCTTCTTAAGGGCATGAAAGGAAGAGAGAAAAGTTCTCTCTTATGCGTGAAAATTTGAGAAGAAAGGATTCTTCTCTTGATCTCTATTATAGAGATCTGATGCATGGATCCAGAAAGAAAAAGAGAAGGTCTCTTTATTCTTCATCTTCATTATATTTTCTCTTAGATCAACAAAAGGATGGTATCCTCGCGAGTTAGCACTTTCAGAGAGATCGATCAGTACAAGGGCTTTGTGTGGATATCCGTAGAGGCCGAATGCGTGTGCGGCTGTCAAGCATCATAAAAAACTAAATATTATGAATTTTAGATGTGATGATCTGCTACCCACACTCAGATATGAGATTTTGATCTCAATAAATTTTTAGATGTATTTTAAATATGAATTAGATATAATCTAATTATACTTAGATATATTCTGTACTTGTTAAATTTTAGATTTCAGATGTGTATACATGCATATTAGTTTATGTCATAGATCTTATATGATGACTTAGATTTGATCTATACATGCATTATAGATTAAATTATTTAATCTATATATATTCTGTTGTAAAATTTTTGAAAATACATGCACATCACCCACCACGCTTCCCTTCAAATGGTATCAAAGCCAAGTTCATTATGAAATAAACATATATGCATGTAGAGTTGAAATCTAGATTTAGCAATGCATAAGATGTATTATGATATGATTTTAGGTATGATGTAATGTAAAATCAGATCTAATACACTTTAGATTTGATCTAAATTTTTGTATATATGATATGTGAATTAGATTAGATGTTCTGAGTAGCAAAGCACATGGATTGGATAATCATCAGACCGTCCGATCATAGGAGCAAGTAGGGTTACATGACCCTCTCTTCTCATTCAATGGGGTGCTTTTCGTGATGTGTAGGGGTGCCACTGTGAGGTCTCATAAAGAAGAAAGCAAAAAGAGAAAACTTACATTCTTACAAAATTCTAGATCTTGAATTCCTAGGTATTGTTGTATGTGATATAAGTTGTGAAGAAACTAGTTACATCTAATCTTGATTAATCAAAATTATTTTAATTTAAAATCATAAAAATTTAGATTTGATCTAAAAGATTTTATGATATAATATAAAAAGTTTACATAAAAAATTATTTCAAAACCTTAACCATGTTGATGCAAAAACTTAATTGAGAATTAAGTGTTGAACTGAATAGATCTAGAATTGTGATTTGAGATCTAATGATGTTGCATAAAATATGGGGTATGGGTTAGCTCAAATCAGATTCTTCTCTTTAATTGGGTTAGACCTAAGATTAGAATCAAAGACCTAATGGACCAAAAAGAGTAGTTGATCCAATCTAACCAATAGTTGATTTAGATTAGATTAAAGATACTCTAGATCAAAAATAATAGTTGTAATTGATCGAGTCTATATCTTTGATTAAACCAAATGGACCTTGATTGAGGCTCAAAGGTTGAGCCCGAGTCATTAGACTAATTAGATCGTTAAGTGACTCGAGTTGACCCATGTTGTTAAGGTTAATCAGTTTGACTGATTTAGGTGTCCTGGATCGATTTATCGGTTGGACCGACTTATCTCTAATCCTTTACATGACTTGGTGAAGTCAGTGAAAGAATTTATGACTTGTAGGTTGACTGATATCTTTTAAAAGATTTAATTAAATCTTTTAAATTATTAGATCCATAAAATAAGCTAGTTATAAGAATAACTAGATCATAGCCTCCCATTAAGGTGAATGATAATGGGTCCATCACTTCAGATTGACATTGCAGATGCCATCCGTCTGGTGTTCTCTCTGAATGATGAAATTATCATTCATCATATGATGACTCTATGAACTATCTGATGGTAGTCAGATTGATCGAGCCATCCTCGGGCCTGATCATTCTTTGGCTAGTATCACTGAATAGGTTCGTGTTAATGGTTGAACCTAACCGAAACTTTCAGTGGAGGCCCATCACCTACTGAAATGAAACCTGGGGCAAAATTAAATACTAGAAGTAGTTTGGAGAAATAATTGATTGAGAACCTATCCATGGATGCATATGGGTTGACCGAGCCATTCTCAGACTTATATGCAGTCTGTGTGGATTCTAGTTTTCACTAAGGAATTAATGTAATTCTTCGAATTGAAGGTAAAGGCTATCAATTCGTATAAAATAGTGAGAGAATCTTTAGACTAAAATCCAAGTCTTTAGGCTTAAAGTAGTTCATATACTAATAGATCAATTGTTCTCTTTTCAGAAATGGCTAGAAAATTATCACTCTCTTCACTGTCAAGCAGTGAAAATATTATCAGACCTAACTTTGATAGCCGTATCAGAAGTTGAGTATAGTTTTTGGGCAAATTGATTAAGAAGTCTCAAGCTAACCTAAACAGGCTTAAAAGAAAAATCAGTAAATAGTTTCTGGTCAAGATAGTTATATGATAACTTCTTAAAATTTTTTTATTGGTAATACTACTATCTGGGTATAGGATATTGATAGTGCAAGTCATATTTGCAAAAAGTTGCAAAAAACTTCAGGATAGTATAAGGTTTGAAAATGGTAAGAGAGTTCTAAATGCAAGACATGAAAGTTTGTTCTAGTCTTAATATTAGGAATCATCGAGCTTGTTCTCAATCCTGAAGATGTCATTTTAAGTGATTGTCACTATTGTCCAATCTTATTGATGGTGTCCATAAGAATGATTATTGTGATATCATTGTGAATGATACTGCAATAATGAGTGGATAATTGAGAATGACATAAATTCAGTATCATAACCTATTAGTATAATGTACACGTCTCACTAGCACCCTAGATTAGATAATGTCACTAAAGCCTACCTTTGGCATAGTTGACTTACTCACCTTTTATTAGAAAGGGTGAATGAGCCAGCAATGTTCTGAGTTTGGTACATATTGATATATTTACACTCATGAATATTAGTACCAGAAGTGGGCTTTACTACTTTATTAAAATATCTGACGATCTATCTTGGCATGGGTGCATCTTGCTTATGAAGCACAAATTTGAATCAGTTGAAATATTCAAACGATTTCGTAATGAGGTAAAAAAATAAATTGTAAAGAGTATTAAAACTAATTGGTTTAATCGATGAAGTGAATACCTTTACACTAAATTTTTGACATATCTTGAAGAGAATTAGATTCTCTCTTAATGGACCTCTCTTGGGATAATACTATTTAAAAGGATGTCTGAAGGGAGGAATAAAATCTTGTTAGATATGGTTCGATCCACTGTGGGGTTTGCTGGTCTACCTGAGGTTATGTTTTAGAAACTACTTGATATGTGCTTAAGAACGTTTCGAGCAAATTGATCACCAAAACTCCATATGAGATATAGACTTGGGTAATTTGATACTCACTTATCTTAGGTTTGGGATGTCGAACTTATGTGAAATATTCACAAACTAACTAGCTTGGATCTTGCTTTGATAAATATTATTTTAGAGATATTTTTGCTACCTTTCTGATGGATATGAGATGTTTATGAATCTTAAAGCATTCTTTTTGAAAAAGAAGTTCCTTAGTAAAGGAACTGATACCGTTAAGAGCAAGCTTGGTGAAGCTTGATAGTAGAGGAACCAACTTTGATACAAACCAACAGAATCGAAGTTGACTAGATCAAATCTGGAGCCCGATGTAACGACGTCTTTGAGTAGATACGGTAGAGTGCCGTGTTAGTCAAACAGATAGTTTGATTTTTAAGTTTGAAAAGGAGATTTGATCTTCCATATGGATGCTGTACAGGGATCTAACTTTGAGAAGTGGCTTGGAGTCATTAAATCTAAAATGAAGTCCATCAAAATTGATGATGTATGGACATTCGTTGATTCACCTGAAGGGATAAGACCCATAGGGTGTGAGTGGATTTCAGATGGATAAGAGGCACAGACAGAAAGGTGGAGATCTATTAATTCTGTCCGGTTGCCTAAGAATTTCATCAAAATTATAGTGTTAACTATGACGAGATATTTTTCTTACAACAATCCTCAAGTCCATTCAGATTAATTTAAACTTCTCAAAGTTGGAATATACGTTTTGAACATATGACTTCGTTCAGAATGAAGATGAATCCTATATGTACAAATAGGCTAATTATTCTGTAAAACTATTCGTTGTGTTATTTGGATGAAATTCTCTTAATCGAAAATGACATCCCTACATTGCAGGGAATAAAAGTTTAGTTGTCATCTCTATTCTCCATAAAGATTTGGAAGGTTATGAGAACCATCCTTAAGTATTTATGAAGTACCAAGAACCAATGACTCGTTTATGAAAAATCTAACTTAAAATCTATAGAATATTGATTCTAATTTTTAGTCAGATCGAAATGATAAAGTTATGTCAGATTGTATTTTTATCCTAAAAAGATGAGCGACATGCTGGAAAGGTTCTATGTAGTATTTAGTAGCCAATTTTATTTACGATACAGAGTTTTTTGCAGTATTTGATACTGGTAAAGAAGTCATTTGGTTATGAAAATTCATTAAAGAGCATAGAGTGGCACCCTTCACTGATGGTTCAGTCTTTCTGTATTGACAATAATACTAGAGTTATAGCTCAAGCTGAAGAATTGATGTTCCATCTATGAACCAAACACTTTCTGCATTGCAATCACCTTATTCGATAAGATCGAAATAAAGTCGATCTTAGGAAGATCAACCAAAAGAAGAACTTGACCAACCCATTGACTAGAGCAATCGGATCTGAAGAGTTCAATTATCTAAAATGGAATATGGGTATTTGATACCGATCTAATTGACTTTAGTCTAAGTGGGAGTTGTTGGAAAATATATCCTAAAACCAATCATCTAAGTTGTAGATGATTGTTCTCTATACAAGTATATGAGATATAAAATGATAAATATTATCTAGCAGATTCATCATAAGGAATACATCTTCTAAAATAGAACTCATATGTTATGATGAAATCTTTAGAACTACTTCTAAAATGATAAATGAAGATTTATCATGTGGTTCTTAAATCCTGCTCGTGACCAAATAATATAATTATTATAAGGACGATAATTATATCGAGTGTAGATCGTTGTGTGTCATATTAGTTAGTTGTCCTTTTAACTAAGACATATGGTGACACAGGTATGGCATATGGGTGATATGTAGCAGTACATTTCACTGAGCGTGGTCACTTCCAGAGCACTCTATTGTCAAAGGCTGCTTTGATGAGATATGGGTATAAGTATCCGTCAGATCTGAGGCTGCCTCGGTGACTTGCAAGCAACTCACTGTACTTTGATACCGGACTATCCAAATTTTTAATTTAATGATAAAAAATTTTTGGGTACACTCAAGTACTTGTGAAGTCTGAGTGCGAGTCAAGATGTGATTGACCACTCCAAGTAAAATTAGAGATGATGCATCATTGTGTTTCAATTTAGCAAAATTTTGATCAAAGTAATCCTAGTTAGGAGTCACAAGATTTTTAAGATTGAGACACAATGTGGACCACTCTTCTTAGGTTGACAGTTTACCCTTAGTCATCCTTGAACATCAAGTATCAAAGAGATGAATTATATGGTAACTATATCCACATAGATTCTAGAGTATTGCTAGGCATACATTCGGCCTATCCGGACGTCAGATCCCATTGCTAGATGATTATATCGATTAGTACAAGAATTATTCTTGTGCTACCAGCTTAGGTTCGAACCTATGGGATCGTATACATAGAAGTACCTGTCTGATCAAATGACTGATCAATGATTATGAATCGTTGAAGGGTTTAATTATCAATTTAATTGATGATTAATCCTTTACAAAGATTATAATAAATTATTTATTAATATTGATAAATTAAAAAAATAATTAATTAATAATATGATTATTAATTGACTCAATTTGATTGAGCAATGAGAATTGGATTAGATCTAATTGAATTGGATTCAATTAGATTGGCTTTGGATTAATTGGATGCAGCCCTATTGAATAACGAGCTTATTCTAATTGATCTCAGAGATGCATGAATATGAAATTATTTTTATATAGGCTTGGATTGGATCTAAATCTATTAGATAATAGGCTTTGATTTGATTAAATACCATTTGATAATAGGCTTGATTGGATCAAGCCTTATTATTAAATAGCTTTCCTAATATCCATCAAGAATCAATCTCTAGATCAATAGGATTTTAATCTAACTAATTCTAAAATTGATTGAAGCTTAATAATTGGGCTAGAACCTAATTAGTTAGTTTGTTATAACTAATTCTTAAGTTAGTTAGGATTGGGTCCAAGAATTAGTTAGAATTTGATCAAGATCTTGAATCCAATTTGGAATAGGACTCAACCCAACCAACCCATGTGATATAAGATCTCCATGCCAGACCTCCCTTTCAATATGAAAAATCTCTTATGCCCCTTTGTGCACCCTCTCCTCTCTTCTGTGAAGAAAAGGAGGCATCCTCCCTTCTTTCATGTCGCCCAAAAAGAAAAAGGTAAGAGAAGGGGGCATCCAAGAGTTGGACGCCCCATATCCTATGCATCTTGTCTCTCCTCTTCTCCTCCTTTCTTGAAAGATTTTTAAAATCTTTTATTGCTAATTTTTGGACATCAAAGAGAGGGTTCTCTGTTGATTTTATAGTAGAAACTTGGAGAAGAAAAGTTCTTCCCAATGAGAGAAAGAGAAGGAAGAATAAAGGTTCTTCTTTCTTGTGCACAGCCTTGAAGAAAGAGTTCTTCTTTCAATTTTTTTTTTATTTTTTTTAAATAAAAATTAGATTAAATTTAATTTTTAATATAAAAATTTAGAGAAAAAATATCAAAAAAAAATTGGTTGAATGTTTGGGGCTTCTTGGAGTTCTAGATCAAAGAAGAAGATGGATCTTCTTTCTTGTGCGCAGCCTTGAAGAAGAAGTTCTTCTTCTAATTTTTTTTTTATTTTTTTTTGAATAAAAATTAGATTTGATCTAATTTTTAACATAAAAATTTTGAACAAAAATATAAAAAAATTTGGTTGAGTGTTTGGGGCTTCCTAGAGTTCTAGATCAAGAAGAAAAAGGGAGAAGAAGAGAGAAGAATGGCTCTTCTTTTGGATCTCTCTTTTAGATTTTTTTAGATCTCAAAATTTTACATGATTTCTAGTATAAGAAAATAGATTAGATCTCATTTTCATTATAAAAAATTAAAGAAAAAAAATTCTTCTTAAGGGTGTGAAAGGAATAGAGAAAGGTTCTCTCTTATACGTGAAAATTTGAGAAAAAAGGATTCTTTTCTTGATCTCTATTGTAGAGATCTGATGCATGGATCCAGAAAAAAAAAAGAATTTTTCATCTTCATTATATTTTCTCTTAGATCTGCTAAAGGATGGTGTTCTCGTGAGCTAGCACTCTTGAGGAGATCAATCAGTACAAGGACTTCGTGTGCATACCCATAAAGGTCGGATGTGTGTGCAACTGTCAAGCATCATAAAGAATCAAGTATTATAAATTTTGGATGTGGTGATCTGCTACCCACGCTCAGGTATGAGATTTTAATCTTAATTAATTTTTAGATATAATTTAAATATGAATTAGATATAATCTAATTACACTTAGATATGTTCTGTACTTACTAAATTTTAGATTTCAGATATGTATACATGTATATTAGTTTATATCATAGATCCTGTATGGTGACTTAGATTTGATCTATGCATGCGTTATAGATTAAATTATTTAATCTATATATATTTCATTTTAAAATTTTTGAAAATATATGCACATCACCTACCACGCTTTCTTTCAAAAATCAAATCCTAAATTATGAGACATCTGAAGAGTGTCTTCTTGGCATGATCCTGATGGCAAGTTTGGAGGCGACTGGGCTTTGGCATGATTGTTCTTTGAGTTCGAAGCTGGCAGTATTCTTGAGAAGATAAGGCTGTGGTAGCACACTGGTTAGAAAAGATCTTGGTCAACTTTCATGTGGATCACCATTGGAGAGCTTCTACTTTGGAGTGTCATGGAGATCACTAACATGCCACTTTATCCTTTTGGTGAAAGTAAAAATTTTATCTATTTTGCATGCTTGTTTTGTTTGGATCGATATCGGCAAGGTGATTCTAGAGCTTGAATTTTGGCTCAATAGTTTTAATTGTTAAAGCTATTGACTTGTTTAGTTTTAAAATTTTAAAAATCACTTTCTGCTGTATGGTCAAAATCCAACATGGGAAATCCTATAAAATTATATTTATCAGATCTGGCTCTGAGTTTGTCTGTTTTCAAATATTTGATATAAACTGGACACCCCCAAATCCTAAAGTGAGAGAGCCCTGGCATACATCCCATCCACATCTCATGTGATGTTTTACTTACAGATTTACTAGGAACCTTATTAAGTACATAGCAAGCCGACTCGAATGCACATCCTTAAAAGGAGATCAACAGATTAGAAAAGCCTATCATGAATCGAACCATGTCCAACAAGATTCGATTTTTTCTTTTCGACACATCATTATGCTGCGGCGTTCCAGAAGATGTCCATTATGAGAGAATGTCATTCTCCTCAAGATATATCAAAAATTCACCAAAAAGGTATTCACCTCCTCGATCACATCAAAAAGTTTTAATATTCTTTTCAGTTTATTTTTCTGCCACATTACAGAATTGTTTGAACATTTCAAATGATTCAAACTTATGTTTCATCAAGTAAACATACCTATACCAAGATAGGTCGTCTGTGAATGCAATAAAATAGTGGTATCCTCCTCTAGCACTAGTGCTCGTGGGTCCACATACATTAGTATGTACAAGATCCAGAACATCATTGGCTTGTTCATCTTTTTCAATAAAAGATGATTTGGTCATCTTTCTAAGTAAACAAGACTCATAGATAGACAGTGATTCATAATCATTATCATCAAAAATTTCTTTTTGAACTAACCTGTTCATCCTATTTTTATTAATATGATCTAGCCTACAATGCCAAAGGTAGGCATCCGTGACATCAACTATTCTAGGATATTTATTAGGTGTGTACATTACATTCAATCATAATATAACATAAATATCATTGTTCAACTGTCCATGTATTATAGTAATACCATTCAAAATGATATCACAAAAGCTTTTCTTTATTGAAATTTCATAATTTACTTTGGCCAAAAGGCCTATAGAAATGATATTCAATAAAAAAGTAGGACAAAAATAATAATTACTAAGAACAATAGAATGAGAATCGAATACAAACTTGAAAATTTCTAAAGCTAGAACTAAAACTGATCTTCCATCTTCAATGTTCAAAAATCTCTCGCCATCTCCAAATCTTCTATTGACCTGAAGTCCTTGCAATGAATTATAAATATTAATAGGACTATCTGTATCTAATACCCAGATCATTGTATCAAAAATTGAGAAGTTACAAGGTATTATCATATAATTACCTTATCCAGCAATCGATTGCTTTTTCTTCTTTGGCCTGTTCGGGTCAAGAGAAGCTATATATTGAGGATAGTTCCTCTTTCAGTGACCCTGCTTCTTGTAATCGAAGCACTCTGTCTGACTTTGGTCGGTCTTGGACTTGAACTTTTGGGTATGACTCCCAGTACTTTACATTTTTTTATTCTTCTTTTTCTTTCCTTTCTTAAAGGGATGACGTCCATCTGAAAAAGATCCTCCCACTATATTCACCGTCTCTTTGTGAAGTTGGTGATCCTTCTCAAAAGTCTGTAGCAACCCCAACAGACCATGGTAGTTGACTATAGATTTCATCATTAAAAAATGACTAAAAAATGATAGGTAGGATTTGGATAGGGAGTTCAAGATCACATCCTTCCCAAGCTGTTCATGCAAGAAAAAGTTGAGCTTGCTCAATCACTTGATCTATTCGATCACGTATAATACATGATTGGTGACTGATGCTTCCTTCCTCATCCGAGCATTGAAAATGGTATAACTAGTCTTGTGCCACTCAACATCATTAAAAGTACCAAAAAAAATCTCTCAACATCTTGAGCATGTCTTCTGACCGAGCCTCTTCAAACTTTTAACTGAACTCATCGTTCATGGTAGCCCGCATTATACAATGCACCATGGTGCGGTCGTTGAGCCACTTCAAGTAAGTGTCTCAAACTATACCACAAATATTAGGAGTAGGCTCCTCAGATGTCGGATTTATAATGACATACAAGATTCGCTCATGCTCCAAGATGATTTTTAATTTTTGATACCTGTTATCGAAATTGGATCTCGTCCATTTCTCACTATCCAACAGTGATCGAAGCGACAAGTTTGAAGCCATAACTGCATAAAAGAAAAATCAAAATTTCATCAGTATATGAATTAATTAAGTCTAAAGATACAGACTTTAGTCTAAAAGTTCTCCCACTATTTTATACGAATTGATAGCCTCTACCTACACTTCGAGGGATTACCTTAATTTTTTAGTGGAAACTAGAATCCACATAGAATGCACAGGAGTCCGACTTTGGCCGGCTCACCCATGTGCATCTATGGATAGGTTCTTTAACCAATTATTTCACTAAACAATTTCTAGCATTTGGTTTAGCCCCAAGTAACTTTTTAGTTTACTTTGATCTTCTCTGTAAGCTCTGATTAGGTCCAACCATTAACATGATCATACTTAAAAATCTAACTACCAAATGATCAGGCCCAACTTTAGTCATCCAACCTGACCACTTGCCAGAGAGACTCAACCGAGTCATCATATTATGAATGATAATTCCAATAGTAAATGAGCACCAGACCTTTGAGCTTCCAATGATCATCATACTAATGAACCCATTATCACTCAACTTAATGGGAGGCTATGATTTAGTTAACACTATAACTATCTCATTTTAGGGACCTAATAATTTAGAGGAGTTAATTTATGAGTTTAGAGAAGAGAAGAGATCAATCAGTAAACCATAATCCTCCTACTGACTTCACCAAGTCACTGAATCAGATTAATATCATGCTGGTTGAAATGGCACCTAAATCAGTCACATTGATCAACCTTAATGGCATAAGTCAACTCGAATCACTTAGCGATCCAATTAAAATATAACTCATCAAATTGATCAGGTAAGTGAGATTGGTGGAAGGGTATGCTAAGCTTGCCTTAGACATCATCAAAATGATCAGGTAAGCTACTCTCAATTAAAAATCATCGGTCAAAATGCCAAACTTATCTTAAAAACTAATTAATTAATTATTTTTGATTTGACCAGCCTAATGACTCGAGTTCAACCACTGAGCCTCAATCAAGATCCATTTGGTCTAATCAAAGATATGGACTTGACCATTTACAACTATTGTATTGGTTCTAAAGAAAATTTGATTTAATCTAATTCAATATTTGGTTAGATTTAATCAATTTCTCTTCATGGTCTATTAACTCTTTGATTCTAATCTTAGGTCTAACCAAATTAAGAGGACCTGATTTGAGCTAACCCACACCCCCATATTTTATACGATGTTATTAAATTTTAAAATCATAATTCTAGATCTAATCAATTTTTTACTTAATTTTTAATTAAGTTTCAGCATCAACATGGATTTAGATTAAGTTTTGAAATCTTTTCTCATGTAAATATTTTATATTAAATCATAAAATCTTTTTAGATCAAATCTAAATTTTTTGTGATAATAAATCTTGTTAAAATAATTTTAATCTTTAAGATTAGATGTTGTTATTTTTCTTTTAACTTACATCACAAACAACAAATCCTAGGATTTTAAGATCTAGGGTTTTATAGAAAAGTAAGTTCTTCTTTCTGCGTTCTTCTTTGTGGGACCTCACAGTGGTATCCCTACATACCATAAGAGCATCCCATTGAATGGGAGGAGAGAGTCATGTAACTCTTTTTGCTCCTATGATCGAATGGCTTAGTGATTATCTAATCCAAGTACTTTGCTACTCAGATCATCTAATCTAACAAGTACAGAACTGATCAAATATCAGAACTAAAAATAAAACTTATTTAGATCTAATCTAAATAATATAAAATCAGATCTAAAAGCATATGAAATCATATCATAAGAAATCTGGTTCTGATACTAATTGAAGGAAAAGTAGGACAATTCTATGAATGCAATTTTAAAATTTTCACAGCAAATTTTCTGAGATTAAACACTTTAATCTATTTTACATGTATAAGATCTAATCTAAACTATCATATCAAGATTTATGACATGATTTAATATAAATTTAAAATTTAAAAAAAAAAATTTGCATCGATCTAATCGATGCTGTAGACTAGATCTAACCCTTAGATGTATCAAAACTAATCCAATGAGTTCAAAACTCATTATCAGATTGTGAGTTGCTAATCTCCATAAGTATTTCACATGGGAAGGAGTTTGTTCAAGTTGCTCGTAGCTGTACTAAGGAGTCCGGTCTCTATAGATCATCCACATGAAGAACGGATGCTGATCAGGCTCTTCAGGAGTGCTAGCTCGTAAGGATCTTCGAAGACTGATCTACTTCTTCTTCCTTTGATCTCTTGGATGCTCCAGAAGAGAGAAAGAATCTATGGAGAAAGGGAAAAGAGGAGAGAACTTTAGAGAAAAAATAAAATTCAACCAAGAATACCTATGGGGCATCCGATTATTGGACCCCCCTTTAAATAGATGGGCATCAAGATTTTGGGTCAAGATAGGGACGCGAAAGACTCCACACCACATCCATATGTAGTATCCCAATTTTTTCAAAAATAGGTGATGGTGTGAGAAAAAAAATTAGATCTTTCTCATGCTAACAAACTCTTCAAAGAAAATAAGAAAAAAATTATTTGGTGCCACCATTCTTTCCAAATATAACGGATCTCTTTCTTTCTTATTTTCTTATCTCTAATTCAAATCGTATTCAAATTAGGAAGAAGATAAGGATCATGACTCATCATGCTTGCCGCCCATCCTATCTGTACCTTCTCTTCTCACACCCAAAAATCACATGCAAAAATCTTTTTGGCATTGAGAAGAAAGGCATGGGTCCAGGTTGGTGCAAGGGAGAGAGATAGAGTCCCTGCCAGGTGGGACTCTTCATTTCCAATTTGATTCTAAACCAAATTAGATCTGTTTTGAACCTAATGAGAGAAAAAAATCTAAACTAATTAGAAATATAATCATCTCAATAAATTTTTAACCCAATTAAAAATTAACTGAATTCAAGTTCTGATTAAATCAGAAACAAGTTTTTCTTGCAATTAGGCTTGACCAAATCAAATCCAATCTAAGTCAAACTGAATCCAATTCAATTAGATTTGATCCAAAACTTTTTGCTCAATCAAATTGAGTCAATTAAAAGTCTAATTACTAATAAATCTTATTAATAGTAGAGTTCCAGTCCAGTGGGACTCTCTTCCAGAGTCCCAGTCTAGTGGGACTCTACACTAAAGTCTCAATTCAATTGGACACTTCAGCTATCTGATCAGATCAAATCTTTTAATGTGTATGATCCCATAAGTTTGAACCTAAACTGGTAGCATAGGAATAAATTCTTATGCTAATCAATATAACCATCTAGTAATGGGACTCGACATCCGGATAGGCCAAAAAATTGCAAAGCAACATTCTAAAACCTATTGGCGTATGGTTATCGTATAATTCATCCCTTTGACCCTAATGCTTAAGGTGACTTAGGGTTTGACTATCAACCCTAAAATAGTCGATCACATTATATTTCAACCTTTCAAATCCATCACATGGATTATCCTAGTTAAGATTTTACTAAATTGAAATACTTATTCAGAGGGGTCAATCCCATCTTGACTCACGCACCGACTCAATAAGTACTTGACTGCACCTAGTAATCTTTCATCACTGAATTAAAAATTCAGATGATCCGATATCAAAATACAGTGAGTTGCTTATAAGTCACCATGGTGATTTCAAGTCGGAGGGACACTTATACCCATATCCTTCGTGAGCTACTCTTGACAGTAGCATACTCCGTAATTGACCACGTTCGATGCGAATGTACTTCTACATTCCACCTGCATACCATACCAGTGTCTCCACATTCCTTGATTAAGAGGATAACTAATGTATATGGCACACAACGACTTATACTCGATATCGTTATTGTCCTATTAACAGCATATCATTTAGTTGCGAATATATTTTAAGGACTAAATAACAAATCCTTCTTTGTCGATTAAATATAGTCCTAAGAATTTCATCACAACATAGGAGTTCAAGAAAGATGGACAAAATATGATGAAAAAACTAAATAATTTTTATTAATAAAAATTTATATATATTTTATAAATATGAGCACAACTATCAACAGGCTGATGATTGGCTTTGAAATATAATTCTCAATAGAAGATCATCCTGGAGCACAAAAGAATCTGGTACATGCTTACGGATCAAGTACCCAAAGAACCTACAGCCAACACACTCCATGCCATGAGAGACATTTACTTGAAGTAGCTCAGTGACTGCACGACTGTGTGTTGCATTACAAGGGTAGCCATGAATGACGAACGAAATTGTAATTTTAAGGATATACAGCCAGAGGATATGATTCAAATATTAAATGAGTCTTTCGATACTCTAGAGAATACGGAGAGGCACAAAACTTCTTGCACAGTGTTCAATGCCTGTATGTGAGAGAGGACTTCAGTCATCGATCATGTATTATACATAATTGAGCAGATTGAATGCCTAAACAAACATAGCTTTCCATTACATGAACAGTTAGGTAAGGATGCTATTCTCAATTCGCTACCAAAATCTTATCTATCCTTTTTGAGTCATTACAGAATGACTAAGCCTGCAGTAAACTATCATAGTTTGCTAGGATTACTACAGACATTCGAGAAGGACCACTAGCTCTAGAAGGAGCTGGTGCATGTGGTGGGAGGTTCGTCTGTAGGTCATCGATCCTTTAAGAGAGAAAAGAAGAAAAAAGTATAGAAGAATCATGCCACCGATCAAAAGCCTAAGCAGAGGCAAAAGTCAAAAGTCAATAAGAGCCAGATAGAATATTTTTTTTGTAAGAAGCTAGGCTTTTGAAAAAAAAATAATCCTACTTATATAGCTACCCTTGACCCAAATAAGCCTAAGAATAAGAGAAACAAGCAATCAATTACTTTACAAGGTACTTATATGATAACTCCTTATAATTTTTTTATTTATGATACTACTACCTAGATATTGGATATCAGATGTCCGATTAATATATACAATTCATTGCAAGGACTGCAGGTAAGAGAAAGTTTAGATAAGGTGAGCAGTTTCTGAATGTTGGAGATGGAAGACTTGTTTCAATCCTGACTTTAAAAACTATGCAGCTTGTTTTCGAGCCTAGTAGTGTCATCTTAGATGATTATCATTATTGTTCTTCTTTTTTGATGAATGTCATCTTTGAAAGTCTTTTGGTCAAATATGATTTTAAGTTTTTAATAAAAGATAATTTTTGTAATATCATTATGAATGATACTACAATTATGCGAGAACAATTGAGACGGTATTTACATATTATCACAACCTATTGGTGTAATATACACATCGAATAAATATCCTAAAATAGATAATGTCAGTGGCTCCTATCTTTGGTATTATAGGCTAGGTCATCTGAACAAGAATAGGATTAACAAGTTAATTAAGGAGGGTGTCCTTGAAATTAATGATGATGAGTCATTACCGACCTGTGAAGCCTATCTTCTTGGTAAGATGACCAAATCACCTTTTAATAAAGAAGATGAAAGAGCCAATGATGTTCTAGGTCTAATACATAGTGATATATGTGGACCTATGAATATAGGCACTAGAGGAGAATACTACTACTTCATTATATTTACAGATAATCTATCGAGGTATGAATATGTCTACCTTATGAAGCATAAATCAGAATCATTTGAAATGATCAAATGATTCATGGTGAAGTAGAAAAATAAATTGAAAAGAGTGTTAAGACTCTTCAGTCAGACCGAGGAGGCAATACCTCATCAGTGACTTTCTGACATATCTAGAAGAGAATGAGATTCTCTCATAGTGGATCCCTCCTAGAACACCATAATATAATAAGATATCTGAAAGAAGAAATCAAACCTTATTAGATATGGTCTGACTCATGATGGACTTTGCGAGTCTGTCAATCTCTTTTTGGAGATATACTCTTGAAACTGCCAGCTATATTCTTAATAAGATGTCAAGCAAATCTATCGATAAAACTCCATATGAGATATGGACAGGATGTAGACCATGCTCTCACACCTTGGGTCTTGGGGTATCCAGCTTATGTCAAGCATTTAAAGATAGATAAACTTGGACCAAAGTTTGATAAATACTTATTTGTAGGATACCCAAAGAAAATTAAAAGGTACTACTTCTATCTCGCTGAAGAACAAAAGATGTTAGTTAGCAACAGGACAGTCTTTTTGAAAAAAAAAATTCTTAGAGAAGAAACTAATGCCTGTAAAATTAAACTTGATGAAATTTATGAGGTAGAAGAACTAGCACATACAGAACTGAATTTGATTGAAGAATCAAATCCTGAGCCAATAGAGACATCATTGAGGAGATCTGATAGAGTACCGCATCAACCGGATAGATACTATATTTTTTTGGTCTGAGATGGTGATCCTATCAAACTAGATGAGAACGATGAAGATTCGATCACCTATATAGAAGCCATGTAAAGGTCCAACTTTCAAAAATGGCTAGAGGCCATGAAGTCTGAGATGGAGTCCATGGAGATCAATAATATATGGACACTAGTTAATCCATCTGAAGGGATAAAACCCATAGGGTGTAAGTAGATTTTTAAAAGAAAAAAAGGAGCGGATGGGAAGATAGAGACCTATAAAGCCCATCTAGTTACCAAAGGTTACCGTCAGTGTTAGGGTATTGATTATGATGAGACGTTCTCTCCTATGGCAATGCTCAAGTTCATCTGGATTATGCTTGTAATAGCAGCACACTTAGTTATGAAATCTGATAAATGGATGTCAAAATCACTTTCCTAAACTGAGAGCTAGAAGAAAAAGTGTATATGATATAATCTGAAAGATTCACATCCACATACGAATCAAAGTTATACAAACTAAATAGGTCCATCTATGGACTGAAGTAGGCATCTAGGAGTTGAAACATGCGTGTTAATAAGGTGATCAAAATGTATGGCTTCATTAGAAATGGAGAAGAGCCTTGCGTCTACAAATGGGCTAACGATTCTATAGTCATCTTTCTTGTACTGTATGTAGATGACATACTGTTAATAGGAAATGACATCCTAGCTTTGCAGAGTGTGAAGTTGTGATTATCATCATAGTTCTTCATGAAGAATTTGGAAGAAGCATCCTACATCCTAGGGATAAATATTTATAGGGATAGATCTAGAAGGTTGTTTGGATTGTCTCAATCCACGTATATTGATACCATATTGAAATGATTCAACATCGAGAATTTCAAGAAAAGCTATCTACCAATAGGCCATAGAATTACTCTCTCCAAAAAAGATTATCCAACAACATCTCAGAAAAGAGAGCGTATGAGTAGAATATCATATACTTCGACAGTAGGATCTATCATGTATATCATTACATGTATGAGACCGAATGTGACTTATTTACTGGGGGTAGTGAGTAGGTACCAGTTAGATCTGGATGAGAACCATTGAAAGATTGTGAAGACAATCCTTAAGTATTTGAGAAATACTAAAGACCAGTAGCTTATTTATGGAGATGCTGATCTGAAACTTATGAAATATACTGATTTTAATTTTTAATCAGATAGTGATGATAGCAAAAGCATGTCGGACTACATATTTATCTTAAATGGAGGAGCAATTTGCTAAAAAAGTTTCAAGCAACATACTGCGGCCGATTCTATATGCGAAGTGGAGTATATTGCTGTATCTGATGCTGTAAAAAAAGGCAGTGTGGTTGCAAAAATTCATCATCAAGTTTGGATTTACACCCTCTATTGATGGCTTTGTTCTACTGTACTGTGATAGCACTGGAGCCATAGCTCAGACGAAAGAATCAAAGTCATACCAGCATACCAAGCACATTCTATGTCGCTATCACCTTGTACAAGAGATCGTGGATTGAGGTGACATCGAGCTGCAGAAGATCGATGGAAAGAAGAACCTAGCTGACCCCTTCACTAAAACTTTGGGGATCAAAGAGTTTGATGATCACAAATGAAAGATAGGTATTAGATACTATCCTGATTGGCTTTAGTCCAAATGAGAATTGTTGGAAAATGTGTCCTAAAACTAATTGGATGGATGATTATGTTTCTTTTGTATATAAATTATTGATCAATAAATAAAAATTATTTTGATATTATTCATCACAAAGTTACATCTTTCTTATAAAAATCTTGTGTTGTGATGAAGTCCTTAGAACTATGAAGTAATCGATCAAGTAGGATTTATCGTATAGTTCTTAAATATGTTCATGACTAAATAATACGTCGTTAAAAGATGATGATGTTTATCGAGTGAAGATCATTGTGTGCTATATAGATGGGTTATCTTCTTAAGCAAGGAGTATGGAGATACTGGTATGGCATAAGGTGAGATGTAGGGGTACATTATCACTGAACAAGTAACTACCTGCTGAGTACTCCATTGTCAAGAGCAGCTCGTGCAGTGTATGGACATAAGTGTTCCTCAGATTTAAGATCATCAAAGTGACTTACAAGTAACTCACTGTGCTTTGGTGCCATACTATCTGCATTTCTAATATAGTGATGAAAGACTATTGGGTACAGTCAAGTACTTACGAAGTCTGTGTGTAAATCAAGATAGGATTGACCTCTCTAGATTATAAGAGCTGATGTATCACTATATTTTAATTTTATAAAATTTTGATTAGGATAATCTATGGGACAAATTTAAAAGATTGAAATATAATGTGGATGACTCAGTCAGGATTGACAGTTAACTCTAGATCATCCTAAATCATTTAGGATCAAAAGGATGAATTATACGGTAACCATATGCATGGGTTCTTGAATATTATCTTGTAATTATTCAACCTATCTGGATGTCAGAAACTATTACAAGATGGTAACTTTAATTAGTACAGAAAATGATTTTTTTGCTACTGACTTAGTATTCGAATCTATGGATTCACGTACAGAATCAAGCAATGTAGAAAAGAATTGATCTATATCTGTATGTTCCATTTGAAAGCACATTACTTGATTGAACATATATACTAACTTGATTGAGAATTAAGTTATGGGTCATATGGGATTAAACAATTGACTATATCAAGCTAGCACTAGATATGAGGTTTAGATTCAATTTTGAAGATGAATAAGATTTGATCTATGATCCAAGGAGTCTATGAGAGATTGAATTTAAGTATAATTAATTTTAGATTAGATCTGATTTAATTAGACTTAATTGGATTAATAAATTCAAATTAGACTTGATCCTAAATTCTAAGACAGTTTAGGATTGACATCTTTTCGAAATTATTTTGAATCGGATTCGAATTGAATTTGAATTGATCCATATTTGGATTAGATCTTTAGAGTCTACTTTTACTGAGACTCTCTCTCCTCATGGCCAACTAGGAGGTGGTGGGGTGCTGGTTGTTGCCACCCTACACTTGGGTGTAGACGTGGGTGCATGAGGGTGCCTAGTTAGGCGCCAATCCTTTCTCCTTTAGGACTCCTTCTTTAATAAGTTATGGATTAATTCAAAGTCTGATTGAATTAGAAATTTTAGTCTTATGAATCATAAAAAATTATCTATAAATAGGGAGGACATCTAACTATTATAGCATAACACTTAGATTGTGTGCTAAGGTAAGAAAGAGAGAGAGAGAGGAGGCTTAAAGAAAAGTGGGCAGCACCCTTCCCTTGGTGTGTTCCCTTTGGGTGTCCCACCTTCTCCATGGTGTGAAGCCTCTTGGGCATCCCCTCTTGGTGGTGTGAGGTGTCACACCAAAGCTTCTCTCCCCTCCCTTGTGGCCTTGCGAAGTGCTTCAATCCAAGGCTTTATCTCATTTTTCTGTGAAGTTTGATGTGCACGTAAAGTAGAGGGTTTGTGCATTCAGACTTACACGAGGCTTTGGATTCATAATCTTTAGAGATTTGATCTCTATTTCACTATGAATCAGGTTAAGATCTAATCTTTATCAAGTTGTTATAGAAAATTTTTAGATGCACCCGACTATCCACCCCATTATCCAAAGAGTCAGGGTTCTCCTCCCTTCACCTATCCCATTCAGAAAATGTATTAACTCTAAAGATCAATTACAGTAATCAAACGATATGCAAGGGGCCAAAAAAAATTTTGAGAGTATTTCTCCTTAGTTCTCCCCACATGGCTGAAGATATATGGGGAGAACTAAAAGAAAATATTGTCTAAAATTTTTTGAAACCCTCAGCATATCATTTGATTACTGTAATGATCTATAGAATTACTTGCATTTCTCAAACTATCCATACCAGATAATCAATTGATCAATATATATAATTCTTCCATCCGTATAAAAATAAATAAATATACGGATACAGTAGAATATGTACATTAATCAAAAGATGGGTCTATGATTCCATGCAATATAATTTTTTTAAAAAATTAATACCTAATTAATTACTTAAATTAACACCCAATTATGAGATGCCGTAGAATATGCACTCGACCTTTGTGTGAGGACTAGCTGCTCTGGACACCGGATGGGATCCGAGGCCCGAGTGCATAAGGCATGCCCCGACCTTGTGTTTGCAATGCTGCCCGGCACCTTCCATCGGTCCAAGCATGTAGGGTGCACGAGGGTTGGATGCCTTGGATGCTAGTTGGGACCCTAGGCCCGAGTGCGCAGGGCATACCCTAGCTCCATGTTTGCAATGCTAACCAGCATTTCTTCTTGGCCTAAGCATGCAGGGCATATGGGGGCTAGATGTCTTGGATGATAGCTGGAATCCGAGGTCCGTATGCGTAGGGCATGCCCTGACCCCATGTTTGCAATGCTGCCTGGCACCTTTCCTCAGTCCGAGTGCTTTGCATGCCGTGACTTAAGTCCCATGCTTCTAATTAATTAATTAATTAATTAAATATCTAGCTAATTAATTAATTAATATTTAATTAATTATTTTTTAATATCTAATCATACTTAATTAACATAATTTAAATAAAAAATTAACTTTTAGTGATGGCATTAGCCGTCGCTAATGCCATCACTAATACTCACAGCAGTAGGTGGGCTGGCACGTAGGGACTGAGGTGCGGGTTGGCACACAGGGACTGAGGTACGAGAGGATGACTCGGGGACGAGATGTCAGCTCGGGGATGCGGCCGTAGAGATGAGGGCATGCGAATGGGACCGCAAAAAAGCAACACAGGTTGGGGCCACGGGGTCGGGTCGGTAAGGCAGGGGCCACACGATCGAGGCCGTAGGTTGGGGGTAGTGGGGCAGGAGCTGTAGGGTCGGGCCGGCAGGGTCGGGGTGGTGAGGTCGGGGTCGGCAGGGTTGGGAAGGCCATGGACATGGCTGAAGCACGGGCTCGAGGCTGTGGGATGCCAAAGCATAGGGAGGGGGGAACCATCGGGAAGGGGCGTAAGGGAGAGGGAACCATCGGAAAGGAGGCATCAATGAGGGGGAGAAAGTTGGGAAGGAGGAGGCATCGATGAGGGAGGAATCATGGGAAGGGGAGGGGATAAGTGCAAAAGTTTTTTTTTTCTCCCATGGGTCAAGGGGTATTTTTGGCAAACTATTAACGACAGCAAAGGTAGCCGTCACTAATGTTGTCGATATATCTTTAAGGGAATTAGTGACGGCAATCCTTCACTTCTAAAAACTAATCATCATCACTAATACTGTTAAATATTTTTTCATAATTTTTTAAATATTTTTTTTTAAATTATTAGCGATGGCAATTCTTTCGTCTCTAATAGTAGTAGATAATTAATTAATTTAATTATAATTTTAATTAAAAAAATTTTAAAATTTAAATTTTATTAGCAATGACTTTTGCCATCGCTAATTGTCATAATTCTGTCACTAATACTATAAGCGACGGCTAATTTTTTGGATCATTTTTATGGTGGTTAAAGACTATTATTAGCGATGGCTTATTTTTTATCGCTAATACCGTCACTAATACTTAAAATTCTTATAGTGTTATTTTCAAGAAAATATCTATTTAGAAGAAAAAAGAAATATATGAAGAAATATAAGTATGAAAGAAGGCCAAAGAAAGAAGCTTCTAAGAAGGTTACTAATAAAGAAAAATATTTTCACTATAATGTTGATGGCTATTAAAAGAAAATATCTTGTATATCTGAAAAGCTTAAAGAAAAAGAAAGGGGACACATCTTTAGAGGGTATATCAGATCTGCTCATTATTGAAACTAATCTTACAATTTTTTTTACTTCTAGTTGGGTTATAGACTCTGATTTGAGTACTCATTTGTATACTTCAATGCAAGATCTAAAAGAAAGTAAAGGACTGAGGAAAAGTAAAGTGACCCTTCAGGTTGGCAATGAGGTAAGAGTTGTCGCTGTGGCCATGGGCATTTATTCTCTATGATTATTATCTGAATTTATTTTGATACTTAGAGACTATTATTATGTACCTGCTGATAGCATAAATTTAATTTTTATTTCATCATTAGTGTAGGATGATAAAGACTACCATATGAATTATTTTAGAAATAAATTGATTGTTTGTTGTTTTATGATTGACAGTCTCTATCACTTACATATGGATGTATGTGTGAATATAAAGATGAAATAAATCAGAAATATATGTGTCACCACAAGCTTGATCATATTGGAGAGGATAGAATAAATAGATTGAAGAAAGATGGGCTCTTTGGCTCGTTGAATTTCGAGTCGTTTCTAGTTTGCGAATTCTGTCTTCAAAAAAGGATGATCAGACTACCCTTTATGGGACATGGGGAGAGGATCACTGAGATACTTATCTTGGTACACATCGATGTATATAGCACATTTGATGTGCGACTAGGGATGGTTATCTTTACTTTATTATCTTTATCGATAACTATTAACAGTATGGGTATATGTATGAAATATAAATCTGAAACCTTTAAAAAATTTAAAGAATTCAGATATGAGAAAAAAAAATAAATTAAAAATTTCTTAAAGTTCTTCGATCAGATCGAGTAGGTGGATATCTTAGTGGTAGTTTCTAAACTATCTCAAAAGAAATGATATAGTCTCATAATGGACTCCTTCTAGTATACCTCAACTCAATAGAATATTGAAAAGGAGTAGAACTCTATTAAATATGGTCCGATCCACGATAAGCTTCACAAATCTTTCCTTGTTTCTTTGAGGACATGCTTTACTTTCTAAAATTTACTGAATAGAGTTTTCTCTAAGTCTATTCCTACCATACTGTATAAGATATGGCATGATAAGAAATCAAATCTTGATTATCTCAAGATCCGGAGATGTCTGGCTCATGTTAAAAGATAATAGGTGGACAAGTTAGAAGCTAGATCTTTGAGAGCTTATTTTATTAGGTATTCTAAAGAATCTTTGGGATACTACTTTTACTTCTCAAAAGATCACAATGTGATTATGAGCCAGCGTATTATATTCTTAAAAAAATAATTTATCCAAGATAAAGGTAGTAGAAGAAAAATTGAGCTTGAAGAGAGAATCTCTAAAGAGCAACGAGTCATAAAACCTATTCATGTTGAGCCAGTACATATCGTACCTCCTCCATCTCGTAGATTTAGTAAAATCTTCTGTTCTTCTGAAAGATACTTAGGTATTCTAGTAGAGGGTATAGAGGAAATATTCCTCCTGGGAGATATGGAACATGAAAATGATCCCAAAGACTACTACGAGGTAATGTCAAACATCAATTCTGAGAAGTGGTTGAATGCAATGAAGTCAAAAATTAACTCGATATATTCTAACCAAGTTTATACCTTAGTAAATCCACCAACAAGTATGGTACCTATTAGATGTAAATGGATCTACAAAAGAAATATTGGTTCAGATGGATAGGTAGAGACCTATAAGGCAAAGCTTATGACGAAGGATTATAGTCAACGCAATGGCATTGACTATCAGAAAATATTTTTTATCTATGGCTATGCCAAAATCTATCCAGACACTACTTGCTATTGTGGCATGCCATGATGAGATCTGGTAGATGGATGTGCAAGCAGCAATGGACTAAACCAAGCATCTTAGAGTTGGAACACTCATTTCAATGATGTGATCAAATTGTTTATAAGAAGATCAGTAGAAGTTGTCTCATTCTCTATATTGTATATGGATGACATTCTTCTGATTGAGAATGATGTTCTCATGCTAATTCTGGTTAAAATATGATTGTTTAAGGAATTCTCTATGAAAGATCTTAGAGAAGAATCCTATATTCTGAGAATAAAGATCCATGAGATAGATTTAAAAGGATGCTAGGCCTCTCACAGAAGATGTACATAGAGAAGGTACTGAAGAGGTTCAGCATAGAAAACTCTAAGAGAGATTTTTACCCTTTTGACATCGAATTGATCTCTCTAAGAAAATATGTCTCAACATATCTGAAAAGATTCAACATATGAGCGAAATCTCTTATGCTTCGACTATAAGAGCCTCATGTATGTCATGATGCATACACGACCTGATATAGCTCTTATTATGAGTGTCATGAGAGACATTGGTTGAATCTAGACTAAAAGCACTAGATAGTTGTGAAGAACATTCTTAAGTACTTAAGAAGGATGAAGAATTTATTCTTGATCTTTGGAGGAGGATCAAAGTTAAGGATAGAAGGATACGGTAGCTCAAACTTCATGTCTGACCTTGATAGTAGAAAGTCTATATCAGGATATATTTTCTTATGCAATAGAGATTTTGTGAATTGAAAGAGTTCTAACCAACCAATCATTACAGATTTCACTATGGAAGCTGAGTACAATACTGCTTCTAAGGATGCTAAGAAAGCCTTCTAGTTTAAATAGGTTCGTTGCAAAATTTGATGTAATATCATCAGATGCCATAATACTGTACTGTGATAACAATGGCGCCATAGCTTTAGTTATGGAGCTCAGGTCTCATCAAAAGACTTAGCACATAGAGTGATGATTTTATATTATTCACAACTATCTCAAGAAGAAATACTTTGAGGAGCATAGAGTAGATCTCATAGATAATGTGGTGGATCCACTGACTAAACCACCTAACTAGTAGAGGACCAAAGTACATCTTGAGAAGATGGAACTTAGATAAATGGTAGATTGGCTTTAGTGTAAGTGAGAGATTGTTAGATATATACCCTAAAAGTCAATCAAGTCGACACATTTATTCTTTTTAGGATATAGTTTTATACTTAATCTTATTATTTATTAATAAAATGGATAGTTTATTTTCATTCATGTTATGTATGTATCCATGAATTGTTTAAAAAATTAATAAGATGATGACACATATTTTTAAGAGTTGAAAATTTGAGACATGTGTTATTGATGATTAATTTCTGAATTACTCTAGATCGATGGATCATCATAGGGACGGTGATTGATCCGATAAGATTAATGCACAAATCACTTCTATTCAGATAACGAGTCTCAAATCTATAGTGTGAAAATATTAGAGTAAGAGTGCAGGTGGTAGTTTGAGAACAAGACTATCGAATATGACTAACATGAGAAGTCACTTGGATGTTCACTCACTCATCAGTAATTTTTTTGATACTGTAGTGATGTGACTGGTTTTTTGACCTATGGTGCCTTAGCTATTCATAACAGGATTACTATAGTTTGACTGTACATACATTTGGTCCCTAGCCATTCAAGTCTTTGGTGTGTAGATTGGCTGTAATAGGTTCATTGTAGGAGTAGGGTATAAATCTGAATGGGATCTATCGATCTTAGTAGATAAGAAGTAGTCCTCTATGATTTATGAGATCAAGTTCTGAAAATTATGACCATGGCAGGATGAATAATGGAAAAGAATTTCTATAAGATTTCACAAGATGAACTCAAGTTGAATAAATCTTACATATAATGAGTTTTCATAATCTCCATCTTGTCGGAACTCACAATAGAAGAACTGTATCACACAGTAACTATACCTAAGAGGTTTATTTTTTCTATTCTGTTGGATTGCTACTATATATTGTTGGTGTCATTAATGGATTGTGCGACCAACGAAAATTATTTTAATGGTAAATAAATCTCATTTGGTCAGTTGAAATTGCTCCAATCCACTGAAAAGAGTTTCAATGATATTTGTAATAGAAATCATAGCATATCTCACTATCAGATAGAATAGAACTTATGGGATCACACACATAAGAGGTTCTGACTGATCAGATAGTTGAATTATGATTTTGAATTGCAGTCAGATCTGATTATCAATATGATTGATGATTGGACTAATTTGTAAAAGTTAATGAGAACACTCGCTAATAGTTAGTGAGTTAAAGGAGGATTTATTTATAATTATTATTATATTATTTTTGATTTAATTAAATAATTGGGGTTGAGTCCTAGTCAAATTAAATTAGATTTAATTTAATTGGACTTGATTTGAGTTTGACTCAGATTGGATTTCATAAGTCTAAAAGATAAGACTCAATAAGTAGTTAACTTATTAAGAACCCAAACCACATAGAACTCTATCAATAAAGGTGACTAACCTGCAGAATGACTCTTCCCTAGATCTCATGCCTCATGGAATCACTATGGATTTTTGGAATCACCAAGGTAGCACCTAAAGAGTTCTAATGCACAAGGACTCTATGGAAACCCTAATGAGGTGTTGGGATAAAAAACACGGACTTGTGATTAGCGCCTCCTCTTATTAGATAAGAGGATGAACGGCGTGAAAAGAGAGGGGGCATGCGTGAGTTGGTTCAAGAAATAAGAGAAATGCCCCTTAAAGAGAGTCCTCTCTCAAGACTCTCAACTAAACCGTAGTAGGATTAAAATTAGCTTTCGGATTTAAGTGTGGGTGCCTCCTCTTGGTTGTTAGTGTGAAAACAAGAGAGACAAGTGGCAAAAAAAGAGAGAGGTGCTAAAAAATCTGAAAAGAAGAAAAAAGGGAAAATTGAAATAGTTTTGGATGCCTCCCTTCTCTTCCTCTTTCTCTTGCACTCCAAAGTGTTGGACGTTCTAACATTCAAGCCTCCTCCTCCTTGACACGTCCAAGAGTTGGATATTCTAACCTACACACCTCTCCTCTCCCATCTTCCTCCTCCTCTAGTTATTTGATGTTCTCTTGAGAAGAGAAATAAGAGAAAGAGATTTAACATCAAAGAAAAGTGATTTCTACATGGGAGCTAGCATCTCGATGAGATCCAAATCTTCTGATCAGATCAGCCTTGTATAGATATCTGTAGAAGTCGGATGTATTTACAGCTTCAAAAGAACCTTCAAGACACCCATCGATCATTGAATTGCGGTGAACATCTATCCACATAAGTTGAAGATCAGATCTTACTCTCTATTTTATTTTTATCTTAATCTTAAATCTACGAAAGATTTTGGTGTTTTGAGATACGATCTCATACATGCATGTTCAGATTTAAAGGTTTTAATCTATTTTCTTTTCACTGCAATTTAAAATTTTAATGTTGCATGCTATTCAATTTTATAACAATAATAAAATGGTATCAAAGCATAAGTTTAAGGTTACCAGGGACTATGACATAAGTAATATCAAAATTTAGAATTATAATCACTATGGATTGTAGCAAAAATGATTCATAGGGTTTCTCTTTTGATGGATAGTTTATATCTTGGGTTATAATCTGAGGGATTAAGAAATTTATGATTTTACTGCTTTGGAAGTTATTTAGAAAACCTGAGATATTCAGTAAATTAAATCAGAGTACATAGCCAAAATATGATGGTTTAAATGAAGGTTTTAGGGTAAAGGATTTAAATTTCTTTTCTAAGTAAAGAAAGTTATTTAGGAACTCAAGGATAAGATAAGAAGTTTGTATTCTTAAGGTTTTTACTTTACAGTATGCTAATTTCAAGGATGAATTTCTTTAAAGAGGAAGAATGTAAAGACCTAGACTCTTTGACTTTTTTCACACGAATCGTAAAGCAAACGAAAGTAAAAAATATTTTGGCCCCATGCACTTAGTACATGAGGTGGAAGAGGACTTCTGATGGAGTTCATCTCCTCTCCCAAGTCCGATAAAAAAAAAGAGTTTGGGGCAAATCAAACTCTAGCGAGAACCGAAGCTCCCATCTACAAATCCCCTTCTCTTCCTCTTAGAGTCATCCTTCACCATGATCCACTGCTAGCGAAACCCTAGTGTTTCCTTTGACTTTATATCGAGACCTTTTGATGATTTATCATTGATTTCCTTGCTGGAACAAGATAATTAACCCATACCTCTCTTCCATCTATATCTCTGCATCCCTTGGTCATCATTGGTGGCCTGATTGCCATAATTGGTTTACAATTCTACCCATCAGAGAGTTTTCTATTTTTATTTTTTTTTCTTCTACCAAACTAATTGTCGTCGTCGAATGCAACCTTGCCTTGGTCACCGAGAGCTGGAGCCATCCCCTACTAGAGCCACACAAGGCATCATTGGAGAAGGCCATGGCCAAGGGAGGTGGGTCAGCTTAAGACCCATTCCCTTGTTTTCCATGGGAAAAAGGAAGAGGAAAACAAGAAAAAGAAAAGAGAGGGGAAGAAGAAAAAAAAAGAAAAATAAAATAAAATAAAATAAAATAAAAAAAAAATCTCTCTCTTCTCTCTCCTCTCTATCCTTTCTCTACTTTCTCTCTCTATAAGTTTCTCTTCCTATTTTCTCTCTAGAATTTTTTTTTTAGACTGCTTCTCTTCATGAATTTTTCTCTCTCTAAAAATCCTATGGACTAATAGAGGGTCCAAATGTCTAAATATGCTCAGGTTGACCAGTTAACCCTATGAAGAGTTTTAGAGCTATAGTGTTAGGATCATTTACTTTGCTTTTCTGCTATCCATAATCATCTATGAATTTTATGCTTGATCTTGATCATGTAGAGATATACTTATCCATACAAGATGTCAAGCAGCAATACCTTGATCTTGAGTTTATAGATCGAAGGGTTGATCAATAACTGTATTTGAGTCTAAGATCGGTAGAGGTAAGAATCTCTTTACATGATCATATATATATATATATATATATATATATATATCATACATAATGATTTTGATTTTATTTGGATAAATGATTCTACATTATATACGTATCACATGTTGACTATTTTGATTATTGGAAATATGATATCTGGTATTTTAAAATTAAACAAGAAATGTAATATAACTTATTGAATGATCTTTTAATTGTGTAAGAGGATTTGGACTAGCCATAATGTGGATTATCGGTCACAAGCCAAATCGTGGCACCTTGGATTGCTAGTCTTGGACCGAATCATGACACCTTAGTTTTTCACTATGGGTCGAAGCGTGGATATCTTGTTTTGCCATCATAGATCAAAGTGCCAATATCTTGATTTACTATTGCAAGCTGAAGTGTGGATACCTCGATTTACCACTGTAGGGCAAACTATGATCATTATAGATTGCCACCACAAGCTAAAGCATGTTTTATAGTTTGCTAGTCATAGATTGAAATGTGACTATGATTAGTCCAAATTGAAAGATGATGGTTGATTTGGAACCTATTAATGAAACATAAATGATAAGTCATAAGAAATTGTTCATGGTATTTGTGATGGATTTATGATAATATATGATTCTTAATATATGTTTATATAACATTAAGTTATATTGCATGCTTGACATGAAATTTTTATGACTTATGATTCCACTTTAATATTGCTCATTCATTATTTTTGAATTATTATTATTTTAATATATGTATGATAGGATTCTTACTAGGCTAGCTATAAAGTTCATAATCTCAATTTTCTCTTTCCTTTCGGACTCATAGAATGCATAGCATTGGATGGTTGAGTGTGCAGTTCAAGTGCTGGAGTCATGTTATAGACCTTGCATGATCTCTGGGGTATCACTATAGAGTTTATATAGTTGTATCACATGGTTGACCTAGGTAACAAGTTCAAGATGTGACAGATAGGATATCGATATACTAACACATCACCCCACTAGCAAGGTATTAATATACCAACACATATCCTCCACTGGTAGGATATTATGTATCAGTGCACAAGCTCCACTAGTAGGGTGTCGATATAACGACATAGCCCATATTGGTATGGTATCAGATACCAAGTTAGAACCCCCATTGGCAAGGTTTCGATACATAGTCCGACTCTGAGTCAATATTTATCTGGAATTTAATCATTTTTTTGATAAAATCAATTATATATTTTAGTCGAACAATACACAAAACCATTTGGAATCAAAAGTAATCGATCATAATCTATAACAAAATCAAACCCTTTGACAATATCTCAACTAATATTTTATAATAAGATAAAATAGCAAGTAAATGTCATGCTTCACATTCATAAATCACAAATAATATAACTCAAAGTTCAATGATATAAGTATCATATAATTTATCAATAAATCTAAAAAAGGGGGGTTAGATGACTTACATCACTTGTACTCCAATATATCTAAATAATTGTTAAAAAAAAATTTCAAAATTTTCAAACAATAGATGATGTTGCAGTATCCCACTTTAGATATCTTATTATCTAGGCAACTACATCTCTATATAGGATCAAATCCAATAATTAAAAAAGATATGAATAACTAAGAAAGAGAGGATCGACAGATAGTCGCACTCAATAGTCCAGTCATCTAACTTCATCTAATCAAGAGTATACTCGGATATAAGTAGTTCAATAGAGATTGAGAATGATTAAGTCAGCGGTGTCTGACAAGACTCAAGGTGGAGGCTGGTATGTCATTCGATGATTTATGATCAGTTTGATCAAATAACTTTGTTTAATTAAGATCACTTAAGATACAAGAATTTGATAGAGACCAACAAAGGCTGGATCTTGTGATTCTCAACGAGGACTTGCAGATATACTACTAGATCAATAGGATGGTTTAAAGTCTTTCAATCGAGTCAACCTGGATTCAATGCGACAAAGCTGCAGACCCTTCATTAGATTTATAAATCAAGTAGAGAGAGAATGTCAGAAGAAAGAAATGAATAAGGTGAAACATGGCTGATCAAGCAACACTACCTGACATCCTGACTAATTTGATTAAGATGATTTAATCAATCAATGATTGAACTAGTATACAAATAATTCAATAAAAATTATAGATAATCAAACATTATGATATCCAATCTAGCCAAGGTAGGTGCTGCCATGTCATCCAATGACCATGGGCCAAGATCTTTTCATTGAGATCGATCAAGGTCATTGAAAGAAAGTGCTATACTAGATCAATCCTAAAAAAATATTCATAAAGAGGGAGAAAAAATCTATAGAAAAATATTATAGATAAAGAAAACAGGAAGAGATTAAGTGATCAGAAGGGAGAGGAAGGTGAGAGGAAAGAGGAAAGAGAGAGAAAATCCTTTTCTTCCTTCCTTTTCTTTTCTTATCTTTTTTTTATTTGCTTCTTTTCTTTTTTTCTTCCTTTCTTCTTCTTTCATGGTTTGGGCGAATAGGGGATTTTGCTGAATTCCCTTCTTCTCCAAAACTAATAGAGTCTCACCTTATGTAAAGATGGTGGCCGAGGATGTGGCCCATGGTGGCATAGCCGATGTCCTTGGTCCGATGATCAATAGTGACGAACAGCACTAGCAAATCAAAAAAAAATAGGGAAAGATAGGAGAAAATAGGACTTGATTCTTCTAAGAAAAATCTAGCGATAAACCAGCCAAAATCAAGGCTGCAAAAGTTGAAGAAGAGGGAGAGAATGGTCTGTCAAAGATTTCTAGCCTTCCCTTATTTTTGCCACTGGTGCTTGGGTCGTGGTGCTGGTGAGCATTGTTTAGTGAACACTTGGAAATCATCATCAAAATCCTTCAAACTCCAGTGTTGGATTCCAAGGAAGAGTTTAAGGTCCCTAATAAAGCTGAGGGGAGGCTAAATTCTTTCTGAAATCGACTTCCCTCCAATATGATCGGGAGAAAAAAGACTCCCGAGTCTTCTTCACCGTATTTTTTTCTTTTTTGTCTGTCATGCTTTAAAATCATGCTAATCTTTTGGGCCTTTTTCTTGGTGACTGGGCAAGTCAGGTGGACTAGGCCTAGTTCGATATTGATCTCTTTTGGGCTAGGTTACCACACATTCATTTAATAATCATAAGTCTCAATATATGAATCACAATAGCTTTCACAAAATCAAGAAAAAACCAAGAGATTTTGCAATTGCCTAATGAAAGTTTTCCCACTAGAACACATAGCATTTCATATTGTCATGCTTTGCATATGACATTTAGATCCAATTTAAGTCAGTATTTGAGTATAATCCATGAGTAAGGCTAGCAGCATGGTGGACATTGATTGGACAAAAATTTGTTAACCATGTAGTTAAATCTTCCTTTTCTTCAAATTATTCTCAAGTGAATAAATTAATTAAAAATCATTCAGTTATTTATGAATCTTATGATTAATTTATCTAAAACTTGTTTAACACTATTGATTTGTGGAAAATTGTAAGTTGCAAATTAGTCTGACATACCAGGCGACTAATGATGGTGTTTTTCGAGAAATGAATTTTCTCCTCCAATTTGCTGCCAAAGGGGAACAAGCACTGTAACATTTGTAAGAAGGTTCATAACATGAGTTATTATCATGACTGACTACTTGCAGCAATGGGACCAATTACCTTGGAGAGAGAAGATAGGATATATGTAAAATCTTAGAGAGATAACATTCCTTAGAGAGAGAAGATAGGATAAACCAATTAAACTAAAGTACCTTTGTCCAAATATTAGGGATGCACCTCAAAGGGCTCCGAGAACCTCCTCCTCTCAAAGGAAAGAAATAATAAAATTCAAAATATAAATAAATAAGTAAACGCCATGTTTTTCTTGTAGCTTTTCTCTTTATGAACTTACATAATATTGTGGCATTATTAGATGCGCTGAAGCATTGCAAATCAAGGTTGGGATCTTAAAGGTAGGTTTTTGCCATCCCGGTGTAGGGTTTTTTTAGGATGCTGATCAGTTTGTCTACTTTGATTTACATTGTAAGAAAATAGTGATCATCTCATAATAATGTGATCTAGACAAAATAATGTGATTTATTTCTTTTTTTGATGTAAGTGGGGAAAGGCATTTCCCCTAGAAATTATATTAATAAAATCTATAGTTTATGTACAACTGTCTGTTGGAATGATTTACATGAGATTAGAAGATGTGAGGAAGGAAGATTGAAGGTTGATACTTTGAACGGTGAGAGGTAGGGTGTCCTACTGGAGAAATCACCATTGAATTTTATTATGCAATTTCAGAATTTGACAATATCCTCCCTTTTAATCACTGATGTCTAGTCAGCCAGAAGCGATAGAATTTATTTTGCTGTTTCAATTGCTGAGAGAGCTTTAAATACGAAGAGTCGATTGTTCCACCCTCTTTAAATGCACCAACAAGTCATTGCATCAGCAATCCAACCAGGTGTCTTACGTTTGTTCGGATGCGTTGCCTGCCCAAGCTCCAAAATTTACGATAGTTGTCGTGATCGCTGTCGGAAAAAACTGCAATATACTATCTCAAAAACTTTTTCGATTTTATATAATTAAATAAAATATTAAAAAATAATAATACTTTTTATTATAATTTAATAAATTAAAAAATTTATGAAAAAAATATTACAATTTTGATATAAATTTTTTACTATTAAGAATAATATGATTGCTGCATGTCTCCTTTATATTAACTGAAGGTTATAGAGATATATCATCAAAAATAAATTTTAATTTTTATAATAAAAATAATTATCATCAATAAAATTAGTTCCAACAATAAATAGAAATAAAATGTAGATCTTATCAAATATATGAATTTTAAAATAATTAATAGAGAAGACTATTCAAAGATCAAAATTATTTAACTTATAACTTTTGATGTTCAAAATAATATACTGAAATTTCATCAAAATCGAAATACAATTAACCATTCAATTATTTAATAAAATAGCATCAAAATTTTTTTATTTTTTCTTCTCTTACCTGTTGCCATCGTTTCTATTTTTATATACCGTATCTCTCATGCCCCCAACAATATGTGACCTACAACTATCACATTTTTTTTTTAATTTAAAAGATTATGGATCCTATATAAGGAGCCACACCAACAGTCGTGATGTGGAACTCAGCCAATTGAGTTTTCCCAAGAGTGTATTCTAGAGATCATAAGTGTATATGTATTTTTGAAAGGATCAATCAAGGAATAATCGAGTACACTTTGATCTATACGGCACACAAGTACAGTGAAAACAAGATCATTTTGTAGAGAAAGATCACTAGAATAAATATAAAATGTAAATAGGAGAGATGATCAAGTAAAAAAATAAGAGAAAAGAAAGCACAGATTGTTGGCCTATGTCCATGGATAAGACCTCCTCAATATTTTTCTATTACTAATCCATGATACAAAAAAGTACAAAATTAGAGAAAAAAATAAGAAACTCACATAGACTCTATTTTATAAAAGAAAAATATCCTTTTTCTCTCAAAAGAGTCTCACACCACTCAAAAAAACTCACTATTTGCTGCTCTCGGATCTCTCTGTGCACTTTGTACACTATTTGATTGCGTCTTCCTGTGCCCTTTACATAGAGCTCGGAGTCACAAGAGAACTGGCCCAAACCATGATAAAATAGGACTCCGATTCAAAGCCAAAATCAAACTCTTTTCCCTACCATCGAATCTGCATCGCACGGTCCAATAAAGCACATAAAACCAGTTGAAAACATGCCCAAAACAATTTGGAGATGTATTACCATCGTCCGATCTGAACCAGGAAGAAGAGGAGTCCTCTGATCGTGCCAAAGATGTGGACCACCACCGCTTTACATGGTTAAGAGGGATATCAGAAATCCGATCACGTGTATGGCGAGTTATCATCTGTCAGATGGCGCTCAGATTTGGTAAACCGCCGGTGGACCGCACTTGATCCGCGAAATGCCGTGTGCACTGGTCTACCCCACACTTGCTTGGGCTTGGGCCATCGCCTCCGCGTGCATGCACCCATGCACGTGGGCCTAGGCCGCTTGCTCGCATACCTGTGCGTTGGGCTGAGCTCGCATGTGGGTCTGGGCCGGGCCTGGCCTGGCTGTTGGGTCTGGTTTTGGGCTACTTTCACATGAGCTCCATCTTATCAATTCTTCCACTTGAAGATATGTACCAAACTCAAAAGAATGTTATCTCTAGAGTTCTTGCCAATCTCCCACTCACGTAGCTTCAAGATCGAGAGAAGCTTTGCTCCAATTGAACTTTCCTTGAGTCACCGGCTTCATCAATACATCCGCTGGATTTGTATCAGTATGAATTTTCAATAATGAGACTAGACCATCATCAATTACATCTCTTACAAAGTGATAGCGAATGTCAATATGCTTCGCTCGAGAGTGAAATGTCGGATTTTTTGCCAAGTGCAATACGCTTTAACTATCACAATTTACCCTCATCACATCCTGCTTCATCTTGAAGTCTCTAAGAAGCCTCTTAAGACAGACAGCTTCTTTACATGCATATGCCATTGCAATATACTCTACGTACATCTGTCATTGATAATGTCACAACTAACTAAAGCTTAGATTTCCAGCTTATAGCACCCCCGCTTTAGAATATATATCAAAGTCTTTCAAGAATAGTCATCAATGAAGGTGACGAAGTAGGAACATCCACCCAATGATCTATCAGGCAACTCCCAAGTATATGAGTGGATTAGCTCAAGAAATTTCTTACTCTGCTGCTGTGATAAAAAAAAAGATATTTTTTTATTTACCATAGATATAATTTTCATAAAATTCTAATGGTGCTGACTTGCATCCCAAAAGAAGCTCCTTATTTGATAATAATTATAGCCCACGCTCGCTCATATATCTCAAACGTCGATGTCAAACCATTGGAGACACCATCTTTGTACTTGCTACTACCGCCTCTCCTGCTTAAGTCTCACCCATCAATTTATAAAGATCACCTATTTGTACTCCCCTTATCACCACCAAACACCCTTTGGACACCTTCAATTGATCTTTCTCTCTGACAAACTTTAAGCTTTGCTTATAAAACTTTTCAAGTCATAGTAGACTCTTGCGAAGTGTAGGAACATGTCGTACATTAAAAACTATTCGAACAATACCATCAAACATCTTGATCCGAACATCTTCCACTCCAATCACAGGATAAGTTGTATTGTTATCCAAATAGATAACTCCTCCATTCTATGGTTTGTATGTGTGAAACCACTCTCTAAAAGGAGTCATGTGAAAAGATGCCCTCAAATCTAAAATTCAATGACATGCGAGCTCAGATCTCTCCAATACCGTCAATGCATCTCCGTCATCTGAAGTAGCCAAACCAATTTTACTTTTCGCTATATTGTCTTAGAAGTTTTTCACTTCAGATTTTGTATCAACTCTTTTAACCTGACAATCTTTCTTTATATTTCTGATTTTTCATAATTCCAGCATTTCACCTTTTTCTTGCCCTTAGATTTACATCTCATCTTCCCTCGATCACCACGTTTCCTCTCGAAAGGCCTACCTCGTGCTACTATGGCCTCCCCTAAAGAGCTTTCTTGGCTAGATTTTCATCTCATCTTTTTTTAAACAATCATGCAACAACTGACTCCATCTTGAGGGCTTCAACGTGACTCAAGTTCATAATAAGATTATCCCAAAACTCCGATATAGAGCAAAGTAAAATGCTAGCCTTCTCTTCATCTTCAATTTTGACATCTAAAATCGCAAGCTTGCTCACAATGAAATTGAATACACCCAAGTACTCTTGAATTGATACCCCGTTCTTCATCTTTAGATTGTATAATTATCCTCTTAAATAGATTTTATTTACCAAAGACTTCTCTTCATAGATGTTCTTTATTTTTTTTCAAATCTTTTTTGCAGTAGTCTTGACCTCGATATTGAACAATATCGAATCATCCAATACCAAATAGAGGTTCGCCATTGTCAGCTTATCTTTCTCCTTATATTGCCCATCCGTCATCGCTTGAGGTTTGCATTTCTTTTCTTTCACAGCAATTTTTCAACCATCTTTGATCAATACTGCTTGCATCTTCATCTTTCAAAGTGCAAAATTTGATCCATCAAACCTTGGTATCTCGTATTTTATTGTCGTCGCCTTATCCTTCATTGTTTCAAATCAAATTAGGTACAAAAGAATCTTCTTACTCTGATATCAAACTGAAAGGACCAGTCGAGAGGTAATCAAGCATACCTCTATCCACATGGCATACAAGCATAGCAGAAACAAGATGTTTTGTAGAGGAAAGATAACTAGAATAAACGTAGAACGCAAAATAGGAAAGATAATCAAGCAATAAAAATAAAAGAAAAAAAAGCACACCAGATTTATGTGGTTCGGCTTGATTGTTGGCCTACATCCACAGGCAAGACCCCCTCAATGTTCTTCTATTAATAATCTACGATATAAAAAAGTACAAAATTGAAGAAGAAAATAAGAAGCTTACACAAACTCTCTTTTACAAAAGAAAACACCCTTTTTCTATCAAAGGAGTCTCATGCCACTCAAAAAAACTCACTGTTTGCTGCTCTTAGATCTCTCTATGCACTCTGTACACTGTTTGATAGCCTCTACCTATGCTCTTTAAATAAAGCTCGGAATCACGAGAGAACTGGCCCAAACCATGACAAAACAGGACTTCGATTCAAAGCCAAAATTAAACTCTTTTCCCTATCATCAGATTTGCATCGCATGGTCCAAAAAAGTGCCTGAAACCAGCTAAAAACATGCCCAAAACAATTCAGAGATGTATTGCCACCATTCAATCTGAATCAAGAAGAAGAGGAGCCGTTCGATCGCACCAAAGATGTGGGCCACCACCACTTTACATGGTTAAGAGGGATATCAGCCATCCAATCGCGTGTATGGCGAGCTCCCATCTGTCGGATCATGCTCAGATTTGGTAAACCGCTGGTGGACCGTGCCCACTCCAAGAAATGTCATGTGCACCGATCCGCCCTGCACCTACTTGGGCTTGGGCCGTCGCCTCCGCGCGCACGCGCCCGTGCATGTGGGGCTGAGCTCATGTGTGGGTCTGGGCTGAGTCTGGCCTAGTTGCTGGGTCTAAATCTAGGCTGCTTTCACATGGACTTCATCCTATCAATTTTATCATCAAATAATCGACACACAATGGACATGGTGCGTGTCATTTACTCCTTTTTTTTTTTAAATTTTCAGCTGCATCTTGTTCTAAAAGTGCAACCATCCAAAGAGTCTAACCTTTTTCAAGATTGTCATCCATCGGTAGCTCTTGCCGAGTATGGAGCTAGTTCCCCCATCCATGAGGAAATAGTAACCTTGCTTGACAGGATACATCCCCAACGTGCTCCATCTCCATCTCTTAAAATATCTATCTTGAACATCTACAAATCTATGACTTGATCACTGTAGATGGTAGAGGTTGGAGGGCTTAGGAGGTTACCCGCCTGTTTAACAGATAGCTAACTGATAAGATTTTTGCCATCTCAATTTCTATACACTGGAGCCAAGACTTGAGGGTATAGGGATGGTCTTGTTGTCCTAAGGTTTCTGTCAAGAATCTCAATGAAATAAGCAGACCAGTATCAGATAGGAGGATCGATGTGGTTTGTATTTGGAGAGTGGCTGCCCATACCAGGATTAGGCTCTTTCTCTGAAAGGTTGCCTAGGACCGGCTTCCAACTCGGATACTTCTCAGAGATAGTGGTATGGAGGTTCCGACTATCTGCCTAATCTGTGGGTTAGAGGAGGAGTCGATGGAGCATGCACTCCTTCACTATCGAAGGGCGAGTTTAATTGATTTGGAGGATGGTAGGTGACTAGCCATATGGGGCAATCACTGGCCTTTGGCTTCCTCCCTTCCTGGATACGATCTGTCGAAGCACTATCAAGGGTTTATCTGAGGATAGTAGGATGGCATATGTTGCCTATTAGATTTGACTGTCTAACAATAGTCTCGTGTTTGATGCTGAGATTATGCCTACATGATATGTACTTAAAAAAGCCTATTGCTTAGTTGTGAAGTACTGCCACTTCGATACTACAGGCCCGAGGCTTGACGTTCCAAGTTTTTAAGACTTTATTGTTGTGCCTGCAGTGACTCGGAGGGTTTTATTCATTTTTTGGGAGCCCTTTCCTTCAAGGTTTGTTAAGGTTAACTTTGATGATTGTGTTAGAGATGGCAGAAGTGGTTCGAACCATGTCATTCGAAACCCAGATACTGAGCTATTGGCAGCAGGCGGCTCAAGCTCTTTGAGTGCCATCCCCGGTGTAGAGCTTCGTACCGCTTAGGCAGGCATCATTTGCACAAGATAGGAGTTGCAAGCTAAGAAGATCTTCATTGAGGATGACCCTGTCATAGTCATCGACTGGATCTGGGATAAGGTGAAGCATCTAGATATTCATGCATTTCTTCATGATATCTAGAGGTCCCTTTGTCACTCCACTAAGATGACTGGCATATTTATCAGGAGGTTAACAGTGCTGCGGATTGGATTACTTCCTTTATTGCCGAGCATACTGGAGATTGGACCTAGTGTCAAGACAACATCTGCTCTCGGGCTTTGAAAGATATTTTATATTTTGACTTCTTAGACTGTACTCGCATTAGAATAGTGTGATTGCCCATTTGTACTAAAAAAATCTGTTACTGCAAGACTCTGGAGGTGAGGTCGGTAATGAACCGAGCTGAAAAGCTGAGAGTTGCACCGATATGAGCTGCGAACAAAACTTGTAAAAGAAGTCCCAAAACCGTGAGATGCCCTCTGATTTAGGACCTTCCAATGCTTAAGTCAGCTGGGGCCTTGAGCATAGATAGTGAAAATGGAAAAGTAGAAACCAAGAAACGAAAGTTTGAGTAGAGAAAAATGAAGAGAATTCTGATTTCATTTGAGGAACTTAGGAAAGTTGTCTCTGTTTACTCAGATTTGACTTATTTTTCGGAGAGTACTTTGTCCGTCTTTATATAGAGAGAACTTGCTTAGATTTTAAGAAAATATTATTAGGCCGTTAGAGATCTGTTAGACTATTAGAGATCTATTAAACTATTAGACCATTAAAGATCGGTTAGGCTGTTAGAGATTTGTTAAGCCGTTAAGTTGTTATAACAGAATAGCCAGCTATGTAGAGATCGTAGAGTGACTGTCCACATGGCAATGAGCTGAGATACAGTTGGAAGACAGTTACCATTGAGCTGGATGACAGCTGTCAGATAACAGCCTATACTTCTAGTAGCACATCGGTAAGAGATCGATGTAGAATAACTGATATCAATAAATATTTGAACTGGACGTCATGCTTTAAGTGTCAGTAATCAGGTCGGCCAGAAAATGAATGCAAGATGATGAAAATCACAATCAAACCGAGGTAGGTGTCCCACTCATTAGCAGTTTTGGATTAAGCTAATTTAACAAATAATATTGAAGAGGTAGATCGGTCTTGGATCGATGCGATTTGAGAGAACTTTTATCTCATATAACAATCTGCTGCCACGTGTCCAGATAATGATGTGGTCGGATAATATACACCAATAAAATCTATCTTTGATTAGCTGAACATTTCTAAGAATCGTAGACAGTTCGTGAAATTCTATTGTTACAATGTTATTCAATGGCTCTCTAAAGTTCTCCAACCAATTCCTCTTTCTTATGAAGCTTACAATGGCGCTATGTTGATCCTTTGCTAGAATAAAGAGATTTGTAAATTGCTTTTGAAGAGTTTTGGTTCCAGCAAGATGTCTTGCCAAACCGTGATTTGCTCACCGTTCCTGTAATCGAGATGGTGAATTCTTTAAAGAGCCAATACCTTGAGAATTCCTTGTCAAAAAGGTGAGGCTGCTTGGACATGATAAGAAGACGGAATTAATGATCATTTTTTTTTATGAATAAATATTATTAAAAAATTAATTAATTTTTTTATTAATCAATTTAATAATATTTTATATTTTTTGAAGTGGATAAATTATTTTTTATAGATAAATTTATCCATAAAATGAGAAAAAAATTTAATCCATCTAGAATGTGGATAAATCATTTTTTTCATTAGTCAGTAAAATAAGTATTTAATTTTATTTTTAAAATATTCGATTCTCATTTTCAATACCTCCATCATTCAATATCTAATAACTCGCATCCATTTTCTTCAAATTTAAAAAGCATAAAAGATACTATGAGAAATATAGATAAATTTTATCAATTTATTAAAAAATAATAATAATATAAAAAAATATGAATAATAAATTTTAAAATTATTTTTTTATATATAAAAAATATTGATGATTTTTTTATTTAAATATTATTTAAAAAATATTTATTAAAAAAATATAAATTTTTAGATAATTTTTTTATTTATAAAGGGATGATTTGCTATGGAAGTAAAGCATTTGAATGAGTGATTGCCATGGCGTGGGTTGTTTGTCATAGTAAAGCCGCCACCATTTTAGGAGGGCTTTGTTGAGGACCTTTGGTGCCCGGCACCCCCAGGCTTTTTGATTGACACGTCATGCTATAGTTGGCCATGCGTTTTATCTTGCCATTTGATTGCTGTCCATGCCAGAAGAAGTTACTGTAGATTCTGTCAATCCTCAGGTTGATTCCCACACATAACAATATGCATACAGGAGATAGACATGGCTCTCAATGCCGCATTGCGAAATTCTTTGTGCATTTTCGCATTGCGACATTTTTGTGCATTTTGTGCGGTGTAAAAAATCGTACATTGCATGCCGTGATTAGATCATGTGCATAGCTAGAAAAATAGTGGGAAAGAAAAAAAAAAAAACAAATATCAAATCCACATTTAATCTAATCATGATGCACGGTGTGCGGTTTTCTACACCGCGTGTGGTATATTAAGAATTGCTCATGCCGCATTTATCAATTGATCCATAGTTAAGACTAGTGTTTGACTTTGGATCAAGCTATAGGTTAAACCAGGTCGGATTCAGATTTGGATATAGAGCCCATATTTTTCTGGGCTGACCCGTGTATATCATCGCCCTGAACTCGGCCGGAGTCTGAATTTAGATCCCAGCGGTAGCTTCTCGTAGCCTAGTTCTGATAGAAATTTCCCTTCTTCTCTCGATGAGTCTGATACTCACAGAATCTCCTAGGGTTCTGACGTTCTACTCTCCACCTTCACTTGCCGTGGCAATACCGACACCAAAGCGTCTGGAGCTAGTGATGGTCATCGCCTTTCGAAGGCTTTGCGCGGCTCCTCGTCCGCTTCCCGGGCGGCAAGGGTTTTTTCGTGCCCATCCTAGCGAAGCGTCGCTGCGAAACCGCCATTATTCCGATTGCTAGGGTTCTTCCCGCTCTCATAGGACCTGAAGATCCGGTACGGGAGTGGCACGGGAGGACATCCCAGTTGAGCCACTCGATAATGAGCCTGTCGGCGCCGAATGTGGGGTCTTATCGCGCCGGTAGCGGCGCGAGGATCCCAGGCATTGCTGACGCCAAAGAGGTTGAACCGACGGTAGCTAGTCGCAGGAGCATCCGCTGATCAAAAGTCGGCGGTGGCAGGATAGGGGCCCAATGGCCGGGGTCCCCAGCCAGTGGCCGGAGCGCTCTTAATTGCTGGTTTCTTTAAAGATGGGATTGCAATGGAGGAAAGTACAGCAAAAGAGGTTTTATTTTGCTCTCTCCTCTCATGTTCGATCTTCGTGGACAAGTGTTCATCGGTGGGAAGCATTAACATTCTGGATGCTCTTCTGGAGCATTCCCAAGTGGACTCTGGCCCCATCCACAATTTGAAAAAGAACAATTGAATCAGGTCATATTGTTTTATTCCTGCTGAAGTGTTATTTATAGAGAGCCGTAGCTAAAGATCACATGAATATGGATTTTCTGGCATCTTCTTTCAGATGGGTTGTGGGAGTATCCATCATAGTGAATATCCTACTGTTGCTGTTATTGTTAGATATCAGAGCCCACTATAGTAGGGGAGCAAACAAAGTAGGAATCTTATTGCGAAGGTGACCATTTTATTTTATTTCAAGGAAGATTGATCCCTTGTTTCCCTTTTGGAGAACCTTGAGAACGCTCAACAGGTCATTGGATGAAATTTTTGACAAGCAGATGATTGGCTGGACTAGCCCAATCGAGCTTGGGCTAATCTCCGGCCCCGGGTCGAGCCTTGATTTTTCAAAATAAATTTAGGCCTAACCCTAACACAAAGCTCAAAAAATATGTCGCATCAAGTAGGGATAAGGCTTGGATCAGTCCGGCCCAATTTTAGCCCTGTCCATATTGAGAGGTTGAATACTTGCCCCTTCCATCTCGACATTTTCCTTTCAATCTTATCAAGAACAAATCCTACCCTCTTCTGAGATTCTTGCTATATGAAGTGGGATGCCTAATTATTTATTTGCTAGGAAATTCTGAAGTGGTACATCCAAGCCTTGCAGCATAAGCCGAAGTTTCCTCCTTCAATATGTTGTTTCCCAGTAGCTGCATCTTATGAAAATTGATCTTCAAACTCAACAAAAGCTCAAAGATATATAGGATGAATTTAAGGATATAATGTTAATGTTTGAGCTTCTTGCTCTATGAAAAATCAGCATGTCATTAGCAAATTGGAGATAATGAAATTTCCCAATGGAGTTGGCTAGGCCAATCCCGAAGAAAATGTTCTCAGCTGCTACAATCTTGGATGTCTTATTGAGGAAATCAACAACTAAGTTGAAGATTATGGGTGAAAGAGGGTTTCTTGCTTTAGACATTCTTTTATTTTGGAACCATCTCCCTAGCTTGCCATTTGTGATAGTTGAGGAGCTAAAGGTGTGAAAAAGTGCATTTATCTGGTATATCCAATTAGCTCTGAATCTCCTTCTGTTCAGAACTTCTAGAAGGAAGTTCCATGGAACACTATCAAATGCTTTTTTAAAATTAAGTTTACATAGAAGAACATGATCTCGGTTGTGGTAGCTAAGCTCTCAAAGATCACTCAATTTTTCATGAAGGATGATTGTGCATCAGAGACCAAGGATCCAATGACCTTATTAAGATGAATTGATAGAGCCTTGGATAAAATCTTGATGAGCCTATTCTCCAACTGATAGGGCGATAATCTCTAACTGTCATGTTATTCTCCTTCTTGGGTATTAGTGCGATGTAAGCATAGTTGAAGCAACCGATGTTCGTTGAGGCATTCTGAAAACCTTCAAATAGTTTAATAATATCCTTCTTCTGCGAATTCCAATATTTTTGAAAGAATGAGTTAAGGAAGGCCTTAGGCCTAGGTGCTTTATCCTTGGCTAAGCTGAACACTACTATCCTCATCTTTTCTTTAGTAAAAGCCTAGTCTAGGTCAATTATATTGGATGACATTTCAGGATATGGTTTCTTCGAACATGCCTACACATGGCCATCACCCATTGATCCCATAAGGTGTAATAGTTGTAAAATGCTTGTTGAATGTTGCCTTTGCTATTGATCAACATGCCTTCATTATTGATTCCAATGATTTGGTTTCTTCAGTACCTATTATTTGTGCTTATGTATTGCCTAGATAGACAATCCAAGAGATGAGAGGGTTGTGTGTGCTTAATTCAAAGTGTACAAAGTGAATGTACTATGGAAGCAATGAATTAAAATTATAAATATACAGAAGCAAATGACAGCATAAAAGAAATCAGAAAGAGAACATACAAAGTTTTATAATGGTTCAACAAACTTACCACCTATGTCTACTCCTCAAATACTACTCTCTTGAAAATTCTACTATAATCTCTTTAAAATTATAGTATAATTATTTTACTCAGATTCATAATCAAATCCAGTTAATTTGATTAATGAAAATGGATGCGTGTCGTAGCACACCAAAATAAATCCTACTCAGTACTTTGTAGATAGGGTGAGTCGGGATATTATCCACAAAGATGTTAATTGATTGTTTCAAAAATGTAAAAGAAAAAAATAATAGATTGCAAGAAACTAAGAAAGAAACAAGAAAATTACAATAAAAATATTTTTTTCATTATTCAAATAAAGAAGCATATATAAAGAAAAAAATTAAAGTGCGATATAAGATAACTAAACCAAGTTGATCTTCTAACTATACCTGATGGTAGATGTGCTTTTTTGAATCTTTTCATCTTCTTCCATGCAGACAGTGGCAGAATGGCTGAAAGACTTGGTATAAGAACTTCAAAAAAGAAAGACAGATGGAAGTATGAGAATATGAAAAAGAAAAATAGCGGCACTAGACTTCTTGAGATATGAAAAAGAGATCTATGGAAGAGTATGGTGGCGTGCTAGAGTTAGTACCTTCCTTAAACTTATGGAGAAGAAAGAAAGAGGAAAAGAGAGGGTGGCAGCTTAAAGAGAAACTTAGACGTTGGTTTGATAGAGAAGAGAAGGAGGGGATGATCCCTACAAGGAGATTCATGTCCCTTTGAAAGAGAAAGGGGCATGTATTTATAGAGAGGAGAGGCTCTAGTTTTTTTTAGCAGCACCTAAAGGTACTGTAGAACAAGAGGAGGGAACTAGGGTGTGGAAATTATGGAAGGGAGTTAGTTTGGTGTGTAAGAAATAAAGGATGGCATGAGATATTTGAGAGGAGGCGCACGTGAAAGTAAGATGGGGCGCAAAAGGGGTTTTGTTGTAGCATTGGAAACTCTAGGGTTTCATGAGAGGGGTGGTGGCATGAATAAGGATCATTAGATCTTCATGTTGCTTCTCCTCCATCGATCAATAAGTCACGTTTACACTTGGTTCTTCATGAAGAGTGATCTTTTAATCTAAGCCCTTGATATTTAAGTCATATGCATATTTGATTCCATGTAAAAGGTTATCTTTTAATCTAGATCTTTAATTGAAAAGGTTGCATCTGATCTCTTCATAAATAAATCACATTTACATTTGAATAGGAGCTGATTGCCTGGTTCCCTCGAATTTGATCCTATTTGAGTCCAATTTGAATTGTATGAATCCAAACGTTCAATCACTTACAAAATAGACTAGAGAATATTAAATTCTTAATAAATAAAGAATAATTAAATAAAATTATGTGCCTCTAGTAACTTAATTCAAATATTCATCACATCTTCCAACTTAGCTTTTACTCATCCTCGAGTAAAATAGAGATATTAATAGTATGTACTAAATTATCCTTGATTTGAAAGTTATCCTAGGCATTCCTAACAGTAGTGATACTCAGTCAGACTGTTAAAGAGGTACTTCATTAGATTACTAATTTGATACAGTTAGTGGTTGAGTGTTAGCCATAGAAATTATTGGAGATTTTTTTTTACCAACCTCCACTCTACTCTTTAAGTCCTCTAACTTGATGTGAGCTTGATTTATTGTCTTCTTATAATTTAGTTCTCTTATTATCTACTATCTTTTTTTTTTTTCAAAAAAAATCTAGTACAATGTCTTAGTCTCTTGAGCCTTCCGGCTGACCTTTGTAGCAAGCTTTTGACCAATAACTTTCAAACCAGTTGGCTTTAGGGCATTAGATATAGAACACTCCTCGGATTTACTGACTCGAGTCCAAAAAATATTATGGATGAGACTGACTCTATAGCAAGTCTCTTGGCATCCCTACCTTTTGATGCGAACCACAATGCTTAGGCGAAGGGGCTTGATTACTCAGTGAAACAATACTTTTTTTACAATAAAAATATCTTAAGAAAAACTTTTGCATACCTCGATCTTTCCACCCATACCCCTATGAAGCAGATTCTTCATTGAGATAGATAGGAAGAGGATTTTGGAATTACTCCAAAATTGGTTTGATCTAAATCCTATCATTCATTGGATTTTCATAATAATTTGCCTCTCAGTGTCTCTAAAATTATCTAGATCGTTAATCATTTATTGATTAGGATGCCTGATTAACTCCAAATCAAGATAAAATTTATGTACATAAAACTAATTATTTCTGACCATACTTGAGGACTCAATTAAATTAGTTATTCTTCCTTCCAACTTAATTTTTATTATCTCCAATGGAAGAAGAGAATCATAACAGAATCAAAATAAAATATAATAAGGAAGGATACCACTTGAGTGTGATGTGTGCATCATTATTAAGAGGTCCTTCATCATTAGGGGTGGTGTGTTCTTGACTCTAACTGATGTGAACGTGGCTCTCCCCCTAACTTGGCTAATAGCATCACTCATCCACTTCACCATAGAAATTTAACTTAGCTAATTATCTTTTTAGAGATTCGATCCTACAAAATAAAAAAAAAATTAAAAAAAATATTGTATAAGCTGGATTGCCTCCCAACAAGCACTAAGTTTAGTATCTTCAGCCAAACTTTTATTAAGACTACTCTTAAAAAATTAAGTTACCTCTCAATAAGCACTAAGTTTAACGTCTTCAGTCAAACATTATAAGTGAGTCTCACTTATAACCAACATGGATATGTTCCTCAAAATTTCAAAAAAATAAGATCAATCAAGAGACCTTATCATCATGGCAGTAAAATATCCATAGAATGCTCTACAATAATTAGCCCAAACCAATAAAGTGTATTGGACCAACATGCAATATCAGGATCTAAAAATATGATCATAATTTTTATGATGACCAAGAAGGGATTGTGTTTATTGGGCCGAGATTAGGGGTGGTAGTTTAAAAATTTCTTCAACTATATCTTGTTTTACCACAATTTCTTTTGTAGGTATAATCTATCTTGGTATCATCTCTTTCTAATCTATAGCATGATATTTTTTTAAATTAATATTAAATATGTCTCCATACATCATTTTAACATAGTAAAAAATTTTGGAGACAGTCTTCAAAAATAGTGCCAAAAATAAAAAATACAGTCAAAAAAATCTCAATATCATTATCCCTTATTTTAGAGATCTCCCACCCAACAGATTCTTTATACACTTTTAGAACACCTAAAAGTTAGGCTTTCTGGTTAGGGATCATTGGAAGGGTGTCAGTGGGTGCATCAGGAAGTCGCTTCAGTTCTAGAGCAGATGGTGATTCTAACAAGAGAGCTATTAGAGGGCTAGATGATGGCTCATATTTTTTGATCCAAAGTAGAGAAGTTTCAAAGTAGGACATTTCTACTAGGTCATTTATTTCTATGATGTGCCCAACTACATTAAAATCGTCCACCTTGAAGTGAGCTAGATAAGGATCTAATGAATCTTGGGGGAGAATTGTGGGTGTAGCTTTCTTAATTATATTATTCATTTATGGTCTTTGAAAAATCTCAATTAATTCTATCATTTCATCAATTTGTCCTCCCTTCCCATTAAAAGAAATAAGTGATTCTAAAGCATTGGAGAATGGAACCATAGGTAAGTAAGGTGATGATAGAATTGGTTCATCCCACCATTCTGATTCTTCCTATATGTTTTCGTCTTAGTCGAATTATCTATGTTAATCTTTTTGGTTGTGCAGGGTTGTTCCATGACCATTTTATTTTTGAGAGTTATAATCGATCATTCAGAAAAAGTTAAAGGGACACTAAAATTTTTAACCAGGTATTGTCCCTCAGGATCACTCTCAGGATGACTGACAGCTCATTTTCCTCCTCCCTACTGAGAGCAGTGGCTAGTTGACCTATTTGGATCTCCAACCTTGCAAGTGTCTGGGTGTGAGAGGGGAGGATTTATCGGATGTCTTCCTCGAAAGGACTATAATTGGGTACAGGCTACGAGGTATACTGATGCTGGTTATAGGATGGATTCCTATACTGTGATTCTAGATAATTATGTCTCTATGGAATCGGGTTGACTTCTATCCTGTCTAATACTTACATAACCTTCTCTTCAAATGATAGTTTATAAGTAGTTGAAAAAGGTTGATATTATGAATAGAACATATCGTAATCAGGCACATCTACGAATGTAAATCTTTATAGTATCAGAATAACTATTGATTGTGGTTTTTATTAAAAATTTATTTGAACCCCCCAGCCTGGATTGTAGTCGTTAAAGTATGGGTTATTTTCTAATTCGTAGGCTATTTAGATTTGATCTTGATGAACTTGCTCATACATAAACTTAAAAAATTGATGTACAGCTGAGCATTCAACTTATTGTGCAGGAAGAAAAGATGTAGAGAGAGTGTTTGATAGCTAGTAGGTGAGCTAATTTATGAGATAGCTCATCTCCTCTACTATAGAAATCCTTATTTCTAGCACAGGTCTTATTTATCGGATTGTTCTGATTGTTTTAATATGCAATCAAGGGGTCTAGATTAAAACAATCCCTTTTTGATTTTTTTTTTTAAGAGAGAGAAGAAGAAGAGAAAAGGAAGAAAGAGAGAAGTTTTAAAAATGAAAATCTTAATAAAAAAATCTTAGACCTAGAGAGGATAGATGAGAAGGTTATTTTTAATTATTTTTATTGATTTTTTGAATAGGTGAAGCAATCAAGTTAACTCTGTCCTAGGATTATCATAGATCTAGACAGCTTCTAACTATTCCAAATACACCATCAAACACGTCAAACGCGAACCTAATCAAACAATTGACCAAATAAGTATAAGGTTGGTGGGAGTCTCTCCATTGCTTCCTTATATACCAATTAAGTTGGCCAGATCAGTGAATGAAATCAATTAAAGGACCATCTTCTTTCGGGATGTAATCTCTGAACCACTTTTCTAGACACCAACTGATCAACTAGGCCCGATCTGATTCAACTTTTCGGGTCACTTATCCTATTGAGCTAAAGTTTCTTAAGGGCTGACATCTAGTTAATTCTAATTAAGAGGCTTAGGTCAATGCGCATGTAGGATGATGGTTTGTGGGCCAAGAGAGGGTCATGAAATCTTCACCTTATATTATTTATGAGTTATACCCTTAAGATATTTTATCGAATTATGCAATGCAACAAAAAAGGATGTCTAATAAAAATAAGAAGCTTTGAAGCTTTTAGGGTTTAATTAGTTTCTCTATTTTAGTTTAATATTATGTGGTGTCTTTATTTTCTTTTTATGTTATGTTATCTTTAAGCAAGAAGAAATAAGAGATAAGTTTTAAATTAGGTTAATTAGGTATGAGAAGATCTAGAAAGTCTAAAAAAAGAACTAAATTAAGTTAAGAATATAAGGCAACTAGATATCCTATGATTAAAGTAAGAAATTAAATCTACTATTCAAAGCAGTTAATTAAAAGGCAAAAATATTTTTTTTTAATCTAGAGAATCATTAAAAAGAAAGTAAATAAAAAGCAAGTCTAAAATAAGCAAAAAGTCAAATCTATATAAAAGGCAGAAAATTACTTTACTAGAAAAATAGTAAAGCAATCTAAAGCAAAAAAATAAAGATATAGAAAATAGTAAAATTTATTTTTTTATACATATTTTATAGATTTTTTTTAATTTTTTTTTTAAATAATCGTATCAAAATCTTCAACAATGGTGCTAAAATTTGATGCGTGTGGTAGTACATCAAAATTAATCCTACTCACTACTATATAGATAGGATGAGTCGGGATTGTATTCGCAGGGATCTTAGTTGATTATTTCAAAAATACAAAAGAAAAAAAATAGATTGTAAGAAATTAAGAAAGAAATAAGAAAATTATAATAAAAATATTTTTTATTGATCAAATAAAAAAATATATATATAAAAGAAAAAAAATAAAAGTACGATACAAGATAACTAAACTAAGTTAATCTTCTAGCTGTACCTAATAGTAGATGTGTTTCTTTGAATCTTTTTATCTTCCTCTATACAAATAGCGGCAAAATGGCTGAAAGACTTGGTATAGAAACTCCAAGAAAGAAAGATAGATGAAAGTATGAGAATATAAAAAAGAAGGATAGCGACACTAGGATTAGGACCTCTTTTAGATTTGATGAAAGGCGTGCTAAAGTTAGGATCTCTCCTAGACTTCTTGGGATATGAAAAAAAGATCTATAAAAGAGTATAGTGGTGTGCTAGGATTGTACCTCCTCTAGACTTATGGAAAAAAGAGAAAGAGGAAAAGAGAAGGTGGCAGCTTGAAGAAAAACTTAGGCATTGGCTTGATGGAGAAGAGGAGGAGATGATCCCTACAAGGGAGTTGATGTCCCTTTAGAAAAAAAGGGAGCATATATTTTTAGAGAGGAGAGGCTCTAGGTTTTTTTTAGCAGCACCTAGAGGTCTTGGCATGTAAGAACAAGAGGAGGGGACTAGGGCGTGGAAATTATAGAAGCGAGTTAGTTTATGGCGTGAGATATTTGGGAGGAAGCACATGTGAAAGTAAGATGGGATGCAAAAGGGGTTTTGTTGTAGTGTTGGAAACTCTAGGGTTTCATGAGAGGGGTGGTGTTATGAATTAGGACTATTAGATTTTCATATGGCTTCTCTTTCATTGATCAATAAGTCGCATTCACACTTGATTCTTCATGAAGAGTGATCTTTTAATCTAATCTCTTGATATTTAAATCATGTTCACATTTGGTTCCATGTGAAGGATTATCTTTTAATCTGGACTTTTAACTGGAGAGGTTGCATTTGATCCCTTCATGAATAAGTCGCGTTCACACTTGAATAGGAGCTGGTTGCCTGGTTCACTCAAATTTGATCTGATTTGAGTCTAATTTAAATCGTATGAACCCAAACTCTCAATCACCTGTAAAATAGACTAAAGAGTATCAAATTTTTAATAAATAAAAAGTAATTAAATAGAATTATGTGTCTCTAGTGACTTAATTTAAGTGTTTATTAAAAATCAACCGAAACTACTCCCCTAAGCCTTGCTTTAGTTTATATAAAGATATAATTCAATTAAAAGCTTAGATAGACCTTTCTTTCATTTTTTACTCCCAGTAGTTACTTGTTACAGTAGAAATAGAATGAGAGTTAAGAATCCCAAACAAAAAGCTCCCAAAGAGTGAAGTAAAAAGGTTGTTGAAGATTGAGTGAATGTCGTTAAAGAAGCTTGGCAATTCATTTGCTTTTTTTCTTCTTTAAAACCTCTAAAAACTCAAAAATTTGGTTGTTGGGAAGTAATAACACTCTATTGAATGAACACAATTTATTTTAGGTTTTCTCTTTATTTTCTTTCTTCTCTTCATCCTTCAATGTGTTTGGTGTGCATTTAAGGCTCTTAGAAGGTCCAAAAATAGGTTTCTATCCATTAGAGGGCTAGAAATAGCAGTTGGAGAAGTTTTGTATAATTTTGTAGCTTCTACAGTGCTAACAATTGGAGCTATCTAACATAGTGGAGTTGACTCGAATTAACTTAGGATGAACTCAGAGTTGACTTGGGATCGACTCAGAGTTGACTTGGGGTTGACTTGTAATTAGATCTATTTTGATACCTCTCTATCTTGTCCGAGAGAGTCAACTCAACTAACTTAGGGTTGATTTGAATTTGACTTAGGGTCGACTCGAAATTTGAAGCAGTTGGCTCAAGAATAGGTTTGAAAAATACAGCTTTCTATTTTGTTGTAAGAAAGTCCATATGTAGAGACTTGGAATTGACTCATGGTTCTATGCCACTTGAGATCTTGCATGTCAGAGTCGTCTCTTCGAATTTTAGGATCAACTCTTGACCTTAACCATCAATTTTCTCATAATATAACTTCTCAAACTTATTTTTCTTGCACTTAAACTTTTGCAATATTTCTAAATTGATTTTAGCTTCCTGGCATTTTCTCAATATATACTTTAACAAACTATTAGTTATATCTTTTTCAGCTACCCACATTGCCCCTACTTTTCTTCCTCTTTCTTGGAGCATAGATAAGAGTGCCATTGCCATGCATGCAGGGCTAGCCACAATGCCAGTGAGCCTCCATCATCCTCGCTTTTCCCACAAGCCTATCTTATTGGTTAGTTAATCCAAGACCCTTCCACCTTCTTTCTTCTTCCTAAGGTTTTTCTACCTCCACTAGTCACTGTCGCTACCGCCTGGAGCACGGTGATGGCCATGCTTCATGAGCTCCATCAGACCACCTTCACTTTTTCCCTAAGCCTTCTTTCTTTACCTCCTTTCTCTACCTCACTCTCTCTCTCTCTCTCATTTTCCTTCTCTTCCCCTTGTGAGCGCTTATCTTTGGCTATCTCATTCTCTCTCTCTTCTATGTTCTTTCTCTTTATTCCTCCCTCTCCTGCTTTATATTTCTTATGGCTTGAAAAATATGACCCAACCCATATTCAATCCACTATAAGTAGGTTTGGATTTTGGTTAAATAGGTTCAGATCATAAACAAGACTACTCGTTTAACTTATTTAATATTTGGGTTGGATTTGGATTTCAGATATTTGATCCATGTAACCCATTAAGTATTTAGGTCAAGTCGAGTCAAGTAACCCATTTAATCCATTTAGCTCATTTAAGACAAGTTTAACTGGTTTAAAATCTGTTTAACCTATTTTATTGATATGTGCTATCTTCTCGCGCTCTCTATCTATCCAAAATTTGATCCATTTAACCTATTTAACCAGTTAAAAGCCTACTTAACTTGTTTAACTTGACTTGACCCATTTAATAAATGGATTATGTGGGTTAGATTGGGTTATCTATTTACTAAAGATTTAGATCTAAATTTTTGACCCCTTTAATAGATAGGTCAAGTTCAGGTTGATGAATTTTTTATTTGACTTGCATTTGATCTAACCCTTATTCCACCTGACTTAATCCAATTTCCATCCCTAATATTCCTCTCTCCCCACTCTCTCTCGGATAATTAGCATAAGGCTAAATCCCATCTTCTCACACTCTCCCTTTGTCTTTCTCTCTCAGCCTCTCTACTTCTCTCTCTGTCTCTAAACAAGTTTACTTATTTTTATGCAGATCTAGAAGAGCATGAAGTACTAGATTTTGGAGGTGTATCGGATTCTAGGAGCCGATCCCACCATCGAGGTAATTATGGTCCCTTTCCCACTATTCTTAGATGCCGGATGGCATCATAAGGACTAGATAAGATGTGAAATATGCATCTGGATCCTAACCATTGATCAATAACTTTAGGGGTTATGATCCCTAATGTGGATCCTTTATAAATTATAAAACGTCCGATAGACCCCATGAACATAATGATATGCCAAGTTTTTCTTTTAGAATGATGCCTTTTTCTTTAAAAAGAAATTAAACCATTAGAAGATCTTTTTGATCGGTAGTGCCTAACCCAATAGGAGTTTCTTGTTCCTTATTAGTTGTGTAGCATCTCTAGTATCTTTTTATATTATGATATACTTTATATGTATTAATATTTGATTGTGAATGTTATTCATGGATCAGTATATTATATGTTGTGTACACTCTGCATAAGTTTTTAATTCCAAAAATATATATAATTAAGCATGATATGATTTATTAAGGCACCAAATTGCATTATTATTAGATTGTGATATTATTGATTTTCTTTCCTTGCAATGATTTGCTTTCTAAATTGATAATGATCACACAAGTTAGGATCTACTCTCTCCTTTTGGGCCTTTTATTTGATGATCACTAGTACATGTCGATTAGCAGCATGTTGTAGTCAAAAACTAGTTCCCTTTGGATGATGCCAATAATGCAATTATTGGCATATGCTATCGCAAACTTATTTTCTCATATAATTTTTAAGCTAGTTTCCTTTCAGGCCTTCAATGAGGCAATCACTAGTGTATGATGATTGGCAGCATATTATGGCCAGGTGCTACTCTCTTTCAACTTACCATAGGACAATCCTGGTTATGGTTGTAAAGGCTAGGAGAGAGTACGAATTGTTACATTCACTGATTTAGAATCTTTTCTTTTACCGAATGCATTAAATGTTTCAAAATGTATATTTTATATTTCAAAATATATATTTTATATTCTTTAGCATGCTTTTAATTATAGTTCAAACTTTTATATTATAAAATTGATATTCTATCAGTATCATGCTTGATCGAACTAAAGATAGAGGTGATTTACTAAACTTTTTTTAGCTCCTTTTTATTTTTTTTGCCTTTTCAGATGCCTACATTTAGTGTAGATGTAATCATAGGCCATGAGCAAAAAAGAGGACTGGGACTAGAAGCAACCTCTTTTCTTTTGTAATAAATGTTGATGAAATCCATATAATAGAACATGTTGGAAAACTAATGTTAGATATTGAATTACTGATAGTTATTATTCTATATATGAAAGCATAGTATTTTAGTTTATTTGTGATACTACATATAACTTTAAGTTATCTTAGGCCTTGCATGTCTTATGGGTCACAGCTATAGGAATGCGGTCATCTGTTAAATACCTGCTAACACTCGTTGGGATGTGGCGGGATAATATAACTTCAAATTTAAGGGTTCCAGACATAAAATACAAGCATCCAAACACTAGAAATTAAAGAGCTACTTCCTGCTGGGCTTCACATATATCTAGTTGCAGATACTCAAATAGTAGCTTAATCAAATTTTATGTGTTTGCTTCTCCAAACTTATTCTTCTTGTTCTCGATTTTGGTTCTACTACTACAGTATGCCTAACTATACTTTGAGAATAGTCATATTCTCTATATAAAGTTCAGCCTTTCTGATATTCAACTTGTTACATATACTTCCCAAAGTATGCCCACAAATTGGCTATCTAATAGCTTGTATATCTGTTTTTCTAAACCACTTAGACCAAGATCAGCCAATGTATAGGTCATATTTTTCAGTTTTAGTGCAGCGCTTAGATTTTGTGACTGCTAGAGTCATCTTTATGAATTGACACAACACATTATTGTGTGTTTCCCTGTTTTTTCCCTTAATTGAAAGGGAGGGGAATACCCACCCCACCGTGAGTGTTTATATCTAGATGCTGATATTGGTACTGAGTCACTGTCCTTGTAACATATTCTTCCTCTTTGACGGGTTCAGCAGCATACGAATCTGAAGCAGCCACTTTGAGGACAATCATTTTTCTTTTGTTGAAAATTTGATGATGTACTAGCATTGGTTTTGTGCATATCTAACAGCTTTAAAATGCTCAACATCCATCCATTGATCTGTTTTTCAGTGGTCAAGCATCATGTCTTCCAACAATTAGTCCCATTCTTTTTATTTTTTTTGTGACAAATAAGTTACCAATTTTTATTGTCTTCTTTGGCCTCTTTTGTATAAAGAACACTATCAATTCAGACATGGGTGTCCATGCACAAACATACGCATGCGCACACACACAAAAGGAAAATATATTATACTTCTAGAAATTCAAACCAGTCTTGCATGTTGTCAGTATGAACTTCAATATGTGCAACCAAAAGTAGTGTAAAACAGAAATACTCATGCCATGTAACAAGTAAATCATATTGCTGACATGAAACTTGCTAATTTAATTGTTGTAGGTGTCAATGTTAAGCCTTTGAAGTTCAATCGAAAAATGTTAAACCTTTGAAGACTTGCCCTGAAGTGACCAGATATTAAGCTTGATATAACAGCATTATTAAATGATGTTGATCATGGAAAATTAGACAAATCCCCTGATCGAGGACCCACACAAAAGGGAAAGATATTATGCTTTCAGAAATTCAGATAGATCTTGCATGTTTTCTGTACACACTAATGTTCATATGCAACAATGAATGGTAGCCAACAAAAGTGCCCATGCTGTGTAGCAAGAAATTTAATGGTATTGCTGAAACAGAACTTTCTAATTTAATTGGTGTAGGTGTCAACAGGAAACATTTTACCATGACTTGCCATCCTTTAATGACCAAATATTGATCTTGACATAGCAAGGTATGTCTTGAATGAAGTTGATGCAAAATTAAACAAATCCCCCGAGAGGATGCACACAAATCGGAAACATATTATACTTCCAGAAATTCAAATAGATGTTGCATGTTTCTGTATACACTTTACTGGTCATATACAACCAAATGCAGTAAACAATAAAAAAGTCCATGGTATGTAACAATAAACTTAATTGTATTGCTGAAATAAAACTTGCATATCTAATTGGAAGTGGTGTGAAGATTAGACCTTTTGACATGACTTGCCATCCTTCAGCGACCAGACATCGACCATGATGAAGCAGAGTAGGTATCAGATGAAGTGGATGCAAAATTAAACAAATCTCCTGATGGAGGGCAATATACCGGGACAGGCATTTTAGGTGGCAAATTTGGTATTGGAGCATCAAACTTAAGAACATGAATTGCTTGCCTTATGGAAGGCCTTAGATTTGATGCTGGATGGGCACACCATAACCCTACAACCATCAAGCGCTCCATTTGTTACTCATCAAACTCCATCTTTAGTCTTTCATCTGCTGCGGTCAAGTACATCCTTCTTCCATAAAGCTCCCAAACCCATTGTACTAAATTTACTTTACCATTCTTTTCCTTATCTTCAACGGGTTTTCTGCCACATGCTATTTCTAGTATAACCACTCCAAAGCTATAGACATCAGATTCTTTACTAGGTTTTCCTGAAAGAATCATGGTGCACCTCATTTAGTTCATAAAAAATAGTTTTGTACTTATGATTACTCATAGTTAATTTGGCTACAAAGACAACAGCTTTTTTTTTTCTAATAATTTGATATGTAAGTAGATATATGTTGAATCAAAAAAAAAAAATGTAGGTAGATATATGAGCAATATCTGACCAGTTAATTTAGACAAAACCCCCATCCTATCCTGAATGGTTCCACAAGGGATTTCCACCTTTCATTGGGTTAACGTGGTTTCTATTTTTAATCATGCCATTAGTAAGGAATCTAGAGTTGGCATGCATTCAAAGGTCTTTTCACTTATGCATATAAGCATCTGTGGGAGCATGCTTTGCCAGGCTGAGTTTGAGGACGTCGGTACGAAATCAAGTCAAATTGCTTGAGAACATACCTTGTGTTGTATCAGAGAATCAAAGAATTGCCGGATGACTAGGATTCACAAAACAACATAATTGTTGGATGGATGAGGTATTTCTTGCTGTGGTTACGACACCAAAAAGATCTTGAATACTTATAAAAGATTAAAGAATCCAAATAATATCTTCTAATTAGATTTTTTGAATGATGTCCTAAGTTGTTACATATAGAATGGAAAAAATTTTAGTTGGACAAAGTCTATCGGCTTAATGATGGACCAATTCAACTACAAAGCAACACGCCTAAATCCAAACAAAAAAAAAATGGAGATCCTTTATATATTAGAATAACCTACAGTGACATATGAGGAAGAAATTGGCCTCGTGCTGAAAATATTCAAGTTAGGAAATCTCAGTTTGATGGTGGGGGTGGCAATTTTTTTTCAATCCGATGGATATCTAATCCGATCCGATCCAAATGAAATGGATTTTATCTGATCCGATTAAGAGATGGGGCACATATAAGTTTTAGAAAAAATATCCGAAGTGGATTTGGATCAGTTATAGATAATGATATGCCCCACCCCAATATATCTTTTATTCAAATTTCAAAACCCCCCACCCCCCTCCTCTCTCTCTCTCTCTCTCTCTCTCTCTCACACTCTCAGTCAGCAACCGACGGGTCCCCACCCCCCACCCCTAGTGGTAGTGGCTTGATGTCGGAAGTTGGAACCCTAACCATCGTCTAAGCTTTCATGTTCGGCCGCTCCAAGCCTCCCACCTGATTAAGACTCTTAAGGATAGAAAAATTAGAGAGAAAATGGGGGAAAACATTGGAAAATCAACAAAAAAACAAAGGAAAGACAGAACAAATTAACAAGTAAGACCTTTTTCCATGTAGATTGCTCATTTTTTCCTCTTCAATTTTTTTTTCTTTTCATTTCATTCTCTTTTTCCGAGATCTATAGGGAAGGAGAATACCTGAAGGAGAACAGAGGGGTACTTTAGGTTTCGATTGAGATTTTTTCTCGAGTGTATGGGATTTTGTGCGAGTTGTGGTGGTGTGAGTTGGTTCCGATCGGGGAAGGATAGCATCTGAGAGGAGATCGAAGGGATTTTTAGATTTTGGTTGGGGTTTTTTCATGAGCATATGAGATTTTGTTCGAGTTGTGGTGGTGCGATTGAGTTGGTCCCTTAGGTTTTGAGAGCTTAATCTTGGTGGAAGCATGACATTTTGTAGAGTTTGGGGATGGCCGATGGAGCCGTAGGTGGTGGTGGGATGGTGGCGGAGATGAGAAAAAGAGAAGGAAAGGTTGATTTGGATATATTCGATTTGATCCGGCTCATTCTTAGAGGCCAATTCAATCCAACCAGAAATGGGTATGATAGGGGTATGGATATAATTTTTTTCTATCGAGGTGGAAATGGATATCGATACCCATATTTGTCCGGTTGCCATACTATTTGGTTGTGCGTTAAACATGTAGATTTCCGCACAAAAAAAAATGCATGGATTTCTCTCTTCCATCAGGCATCGGTCCTCTCTGAACAAAAATCATATCGGGTTGGCACTATAAAAAATCATATGGGGCGGGCTTTACAATGTACCATGTATCTTTTAATATTAATCTTAAAGTATAAGTTTAAAAGTCAAAGACTTGTTTTACTGACGGAGTTATTAGTCACATGATTAAAGCATTCTCTTCCTTTCTCATTTTCAACACATAGTAATACATATTATATGACTATATGATACATATTAAATATATAACTAGGTGATACATACGATAAATTTTTTTGATACACAATAACGATTCAATATACACCTACAACTAAATTGATACATAGTTTACCAAACTTAGTATTCACTATTACATAGTATATAACTAGTTAATACACATTTAGCAAAATATTCATACAGCATCCCAATATACACCTCTAGATAAAGTGATATATTATTTTCAAAATATAGCATTTATCAGTACAAAGTATATGAGTGAATGATACATACTAGATAGCTTATTGATACATATTATAAATTTTTTTGATACATATCCAATAATGACTCAATACACATCTTGAGGTCTTTTCTCCTCTTCCAAATCCTCTTTTTCTAAGATCTTTAAATCTTAAAATTTACGAAAACTGTATATCATTTCACCTAGAGGTGTGTATTGAAACATCAAATGAATATTTTGCTTAGTGTGTATTAACTGACTATATACTATATATTAGTGAATATTAAGTTCGATAAATTATGTATCAATTTATCTGTAAGTATGTTTTAGATCGTTACTAAGTATGTATTAAAAAATCTTCTAATATGTATCAATAAGCCATCTAATGTGTATCATTTACTGATGTGCTGTATATTGATAAATGCTATATTTTGAAAATTATGTATCGCTTTATCTAAAAACATATATTGAGATGTTGGATGAATATTTTACTCAGTGTGTATCAATTAGTTGTATACTCTATACTGATTAAATTAAATTCGATAAACTATGTATCAATTTAGTTGTAGGTGTGTATTAGATTGTTGCTGGATATGTATCAAAAAAATTTACAGTAATATTTTTTGATTAATATATTTAATATATATCATATGATTATATATATATATATATATATATATATATATATATATATATATATATCGTTATATATTAGAAATAAAAAAAATAATATTTTAATTATAAAATTAATAATTTTATCAAACTTTTTTTTTTAAATTTATATTTTAAAATTAATAATAAAAGACACGTGCTCGTTGCGAAATCCATTCCGGATGATGTTTTATAGTGTCCGCCCCTTATGATTTTTGTTCGTCCTCTCCAACAACATTACAACACGTGTCACGGAGAGAGGGAGGTGGTGGGGAGAGCAGAGCATTGAACTCCACTATGAAAGTATATAGCTTACGATTGCGGACTTTTCTTGGTGTGTAGGTCCGTTTGTTGTCCTTTGGTATCAGAAAGTAATTCATTGATGACGCAAGTTACAAGGCAGCAATTGATGGGACGGGTTGACATAAAGAGACAGAACCAAAGAGATAGAAACGCCAATAAAATAAAATGACCCTCCGATTAAGAAAGAAAATTCAAGATTCTCTATATTCAATTACCATCGGAACTGATGCGCATTAACTTTTTAACACGCAGAACTGATATACTGTGGAGAACAATGACTGGTACGATAAATTTTGAAAATATCAGGGTTTGCTTTCTTCTTTTCTCCTCCAATTCGCGATCCACTTTGGTGTTTCTCCATCTCCAATCGGAATAGGAGCCATGGATGGGAGGGGGCGACGAGGGGAGGTGAACGACACCGGGGGAGGCGGCGGGCGAGGGAAGGGGTTGGTTCGGGAAGGAGGCGGCGGGATGGAGCTGGTGTACGAGGGAGAGGCGATGCAGGGAGATCGACGGTGCGGGGGGGAGGTGGACGGCTTAGGGAGAGGCGGCGGGCAATGGGAGGGGGTGGCACGATGGAGCGGGTGTATAGGGGAGGGGAGCGGCTAGGAGAGGAGGTGGGCGGCGTGGAGGGAGGTGGATGGCATCAGGAGAGGCAGCGAGTGAGGGGAGGAGGAAGCGGCCGATCCGGGGAGAGGCGGCAAGGAGAGGGGGTGCCGAGGGGAGGGAGATAAGGGGAGAGGGCGGCGTGATGGAGATGAGGGGAGTCGATCGGTTTTCAAACAATAATAATAAAATAAATTTATTTTTTTTGGTAATAATAAAATAAGCCGGTTTGGTGATTTGCCCAAATTAAAATTTTTTAATTGTGATTGCCTAATCAGTGATTAGAAAAAAATAATTAACAAGCACCCGAGCAACTCCCGATAAAAGAATCCTCGGTCACACAGTTTCCTGATCTTCTGGTAAAATATGGACTATAAAGCACGTGTGCGTCTTGGACCGGGCTAGGCTTATCAGTCCACGAGTGGAAAAGTAGAAGAAAGAGAGGACCCCTTGGTCATACGTTTTGCCTATAATGTATGTGAGGTGCATTTCTACGAAGAGCAATGTAGGAATCGTCTAACATAAACATGGCATACGCTAAAAGAAAGCAAACATGCAAAGAAATTAAATGCCATCATTTTTAACCAAAATAATAATAATAATAAATGCAACCATTTTTGGTTTTAAGTATTGTTAAAAAGCCGTTCTCCAAAAAAAAAAAGTGTAGTTAAGAGACCTTGCTAAATGCGTTATAATGATATATATTGCTCATACCTGTAACAGCATATTCTGGCGCAATATATCCCCTGGTCCCCATCAAAACCGTTGTTGGTGGGTTGCAATCATGATCCATGAGCCTTGCCAATCCGAAATCACCAAGCTTAGCATTGAACTCTGAATCCAACATCACATTGCTTGGTTTCACGTCTCGATGGATGATGCATTGCTGCCACTCTTCATGAAGGTAGAGCAACGCCGAGGCCAACCCCAAAGCAATCTTGTACCTAACTGGCCATGTAAGGAACCGATCCTTGCCATATAGATGGTAATCGAGGCTTCCGTTCATCATGTACTCGTAGACAAGCAACAATTCACCCCTTTCATGGCAATAGCCAAGAAGCTGCACAAGATTGCGATGCCTTAACTGGCTGATGGTCGTGATTTCTGATATGTACTCTCTCTTACCTTGCTTAGAATCTCTGGAGATCCTTTTAACTGCCACTTCAAGCTTTAAATCATGCAATACTCCCATGTAAACCTCCCCGAATCCTCCTTCCCCTAGCTTCCTCTCCTTTGCAAAATTACGGGTTGCACTCAGAAGTACGCTATAAGGAAATCTCCTAGGCCCAGTAGCCCTCTCAATTGCATCACCGACTAAAACGTCCATAGCCATGTCTTCTTCTTCTGCCATGTTTCTACTAACCATCTTGCACACATATTTTCTGATAAAAAACATCACACATAACAAACTTACTAAAACTCCTGTAGCAATACCAAACCCCAGGGCTTTAGACATTTTATGCCTCAGTCCAAGATCAGAGGAACTGAAACTCCAGGAGTGGATGGTATGTACCTCGAAGAGGTCACCTGTGGAGGCTGAGAAGCCAACGGCAACCTTTTCTGGCAGGTAATCCCTCAAGTCGACACCGTAAGACAGACTCCAATTCCTCGTAGGATCTGAGTAATTGCTAAGGAAGATGCTCAAATTTCTAGTTCTAGCGTTGTAACTAACAGATGCAGAAAGTATGATATTTTTTCTTATATTTGTATTCAACTCCACATGTGCAACAGAAACAATCCTGTGGATGTCGATTCCCATATGATGGGCACTAGAATCATTATACTCTGGGTTTATGTAGCTATCAAACTCGACGGCGACAATCTTGTTTCTCGTCATGTTAGTACCATTGCGGTCGAATATCCCAAGAGCCCCACCCCAAGAATGATTGAAGGTCTCGTTATAGTATGGGTAAGACGAGAGGAAGAAGGCGATCCCATCAGCGCTTCTTGTTTGGTTGAGGCCATCGATGGTGAAAGAGAAGTTCGAAGTGAAATTGGCGAGTTTACCTGAAGCTTTGTCCCAGAGAGGCACTGGTTCATCATACACAACACTGCCCATGCTCCTTTCAATATAAGTGTCCAGTTGGTTCCTGGTGAGTTGGATGGCGTTGTTAACAAACGTGGCATCCTGGTAGCTTCTTAGGTCTCCCGTTGTATCCTGATTGAAGATAGAGTAATTGAAGGAGAGTGGACTTGCCTGGGGAATCATGAAGCACGCCAACTGGAAAAGGGACAGCAATAAGAGTTGGAGAGATGGAATAGGAGTTCTGGAGCTGCAGCAAGGATCCATGCTTGCAAGGGGAAAAGACATGCATGCCAAGGCGCTTTGCTGGTTTATGCAATCAGCAACGATGCCTTTGGACCATCCAAAGGCCATCAAATTAGATACCCGGAACGTGCCTCTGGAAAGAGTTCCAAAAACATTTTCCGTGAAACTCTCATCCACAGAAACTCTCATCAAGATTCTTCTTTTTTTCCTTTGATGTGTCCCTTATAAATATTTGAACTTACTTGAATAGTCTCATCAATTTATTATTTAATTATATATCTTTATAAATTATTCTTTTTACATACATACCCTCATCAATACATAAAAATATGCAAATATCCTTACCAATTTGTAATTTACAGTCACACCCTCATAAATCACTTCTTTTGCATATATCACCTCAAAAATTTGCTGTTTGCTTGTATGTTCTTATACATTATTTCTTCTTGCATATCAATCTTACATGCAAAAATAAATAATTTATAGATATATATATAGATGCAAAAAAAAATTAATCTATAAAGATTTACATGCAAGAAGAAAATTTGCAACGGTCTATATATAACATTAGATATTTATAATGATATACATGCAAAAAAAAATATCTATAAGGGTACATATGAAAATAGTAATTTGTTAGGTTATTTATATAATTTTAGATATTTATAATGGTATATAAGCAAGAAAATATTTTTATAATTGAGGCTCGTATATATATGGTATTTGACTAGATTTTTTTTTTTGTAACGTAGCAAGCTAGAACTTGGATAAATTGAAAAATATTTTGGTACAATTATTGTGGCAGAAGATTCGGTCCATATTCGACCGTAGAAAGTCGAGGACCGTTCAGCCTGTTAAACAGCTGGTCGACGGAAAATACCATGAAAGAAGAAGAGAACGGACCTTGCGATAAATGAATATACTGACAAACCACAATTTAGCAAGTCTTTCTTGATCTTTTCTAGCAAAGAAAATCTGTCTGGCTTGACCACATTATGTGGAGGTATGAAGTGCTGGCTCAACCAGTTGGAACTATTGAGCGAACAATAGTATTCAATGAAATAAAGCAAACGACTGTTATAAATGACCATGCAGCAATATCTTGTGTGATCAAAACAATCACAAATAGACTAATTCTAGTTAATTTGTATATCTATGATGCTATCTAACAAGACGGTATGACAAATTTCCTTGGTGGCCTAATTGGAACAACATGCCACATCAGCTTGAACGATGTATTTCATATAAAATATGAGGTCATATGATACAATTTGCCGATGTCCTTGTATCGACTAAAAGAGGCGAGCTCTTGGTAGCAGAAATTTTCATTTAAGATGGCGCATCTATTTTTGAATCTTCTTGGAAACTCATATTTATACATTTTTTTAAGTATTTTTTTCTTTTTTAAGAAGCCAGCCATTTTTAACAAAGGACCAGTCATATCAGTTTATTATATATATATATATATATATGTGTGTGTGTGTGTGTGTGTGTGTGTGTGTGTGTCTATATATATATATATATATATATATATATATGTTCTATCAAACTTGTTAAGCTATGATTTAATTTATAAATCAGTGAGGAGAATTTGTTAAGTCATGGATTATAGTTTTGCTAGGTGCGACAACGACGTGCATGCACGTTTTAGACCACCAGAGTTTTTTAATCAGCAAGTCTTCAAAGTCAATCCATGTCAATAGCGTGCAATTTCCGCACAATGGTTTACTCTTCTGCAATGTGCCTTTATTGTTCTTGACCTTTTGCTACTTTTCCGGTGGACGAAAACCATGTGAATTTTTTCGGCAGCTGCTTTTTTTGAATCTAGAATTCTACTAAACTAGCATCAAGCCATATAATTAAATATTTCTGAAAACTCTCTCTTGAAAAAAACAAAAAAAAAAAAAGAGAAATCCTGATTTCCTATATAATTTATTTGCTTTTATTCTTAGTATTTTATAATTCTTCTAACCTTCTATATTTGTTAAACTTGATATATATGGTTGATCCTTCTGTTCCACACTAACGGGAAAAAGTAAACCTTGACAAATAGACTCCACTAATGGGATGGTACCATCAACATAAGATGCAGAATAAGTCCGCTAATGGGGTGGGACCATGCATAGTCCCACGCGCCGGTAGATGGTCAAACCAAAGACTATTCAGGCGATGGTGATTGCGCTAGTTTTGCCTTAACCCCCTATTTGACAGAAAGGTTGGATAAGCAGGATGATGGATGGACAAGGGAGAGGTTGTGCCTTTGATCCTCTGTGCTAAATTAGAAGAAAAATGGATGGAAGAAGAAAGATGGATAAAGAACAGATAGATAGAAAATCTATCTATATACTTGTACGTTTGGCCAAATATAAAAAGATGAATGTGAATGATTTTTTCTTCTATTTGATATAAAAAGAATGAAAAAAAAGATTGAATGATATTTTTATAGTATTTTTATTTAATTACCATTCGATAAAAAAGTACTATTATTTTTAATTTATAACATTTATTTATTTGAAAGAATTAGGATAGCACATAAAATTTTAATTTCTATAATTTATAATTATATAAAAAATTATATGAAATATAGTTTATTTTAAATTAATTAGGTATGAATTAGTTTATTTATATATATTAATTATTTAAATAACCAACTAATTTATAATTTAATTTAAATAGTTAATTAATTTCACTCAAATAGTTCATTAAAAAATAATGAATATAAATAAAAAAGGAGACACTTCTAATAATTTACTTATAATTATAAAAATTATGTGATAATAAAAATAATTAGTAATAAAATTTAATAGTATATAGTTAATAGTATAGATAAAATCAAAAATATATAAATAAAATGAATGAAGTAATGAAAAAGTATTAAATTTTTATGAAAAAAATTAATGATGATAATTTTGTCAATGTAGGGATCCATCCCTTATAAGCTCCACCATCCTTCTTCATTTCGGAGGATGCAAATTGGTGGGTCAGAATAAATGGACAATCCCTCATGTTTATCCATTCTTTTCAAAATTTTTTAAATCAAATGGTGGATGTTCAAAATTTTTTAAACCAAATGGTGGATATGGTTATCTATCCTTCCAACCCATTCAATCTTCCTCTCACGACCCCAACCAAACATAAGGTGAGTAAGATTGAATAGGAAGTCAAACCAGAACATGTGAATGCACCTATAGAAACCCACAACTATTTGAAATTAATGTAGGCATTTATATCTTTAGACGCAATGGGGGAGTATCATACTTCATCTTATTTCAGAAAAGATGTATATATTATTGATCCTTTTGGTTCTTTTTCTTTTGCTACAGATCCTTTTCTTATTAACATGGTATCAACCCAAAATACACTAAGTTCATGGTTTCAGATCCTTGTTCCACGTATAATCCAAGCTAGCTATATATGAAGGGAGAGGGCAGGGATTGTTAAGCATGATATTCACTTTCCACAAGGACCCAAAATATTCTATGGATGGTTTTCGAGAATTCACTAAAAATTCTTGGATATTCTGCAAAATTCCATTTTGCATTCTGCATTTACAATCTTCAATACCTAGCTTAGGATGATCTTCCAAAAGGTTCCAGAAACATGGTGGCAATTGTTTTCATTTGGTTAGGTATTCATTGGACTAATTGATATATCTTCACATCTAACATTAATTCTTCCAATTTTTCTCCAATAAATCAATTAATTATGCAATTTTCAATTGAAAATTGAATAATTATAATTATTAAGACGTACATAAATTAAACAGCTAAGTTTAACTTATTTTTGAAATTTAGGCTAAGTTGTGCATCGTAACATTAGCATTATGGGATCCTATACACATGTAGCATCAACAACCATATTTTTGGCCATGGCGAGACATCAATAGTACCATATTTCAGTCTATGATAGGCATCAATAAGATGGCTAGTTTAGAGCACCACAACCAACCATTCAAATACCATTCATTTTTATGCTTGTTAAGTAAATACAATTCAAAACCATATTCTTTGTAAAATTTGATGCATAGTATCATATTCAAGCAATCAAAATGAGCAACATATGCTTATATATATATATATATATATATATATATATATATATATATATATATATATATATATATATATATATATATATTAAGAATCATACATCCTCAATTGATAATTATGTAGCAACAATTAACTTATACTGCATAATATGAAAACCATCAATGCTCAAAAATAGTGTGCATGTACAAGTGATCAATATCCAATTCTTACCTCTACCACTCAAATTTAAGTACAACAAATACCGATATATAATCATGTCCAATTTAAGTACAACAATTATCCAATTCTTACTTCTTGCATAGACAATTGCTCCTTTATATAATCATGTCCAAATATTAAAAAAACATAGACGATATTGAATGGTGAAAAATTACGGTAGATGACCATAACACTATAGGTCCAGGAGGGTCAACCAATCGATCTGAATTTATCTAAATATTTGAACCCTCCATAAGTCCACAGGATATCTAGAGACAAAAAGGGAGAAAGTGGAGAGAGAAAGCTAAAGAAGATAAGAGAGAGAAAAGGAAAGAAGACAAGAGAGAGAGCTCTCTTCTTCCTCTAAATAGAAAGAAAGCTCCCCCCCTCTCTTTCTCAAAACACAAGTGGCTGGTGTGCAGTGACTCATGGCAACAATCCTGCGGTGATGGTGGTTGCAGCAATGCCCCATAGTAGTAGTGGTCAACCAAACGGGAAGAAAAAGGAAAAAAGAAAAATAGGGAAGACAACTTTGTATGTGACTAGGTTGGAGGAAGCCCAATGGTCAGGGCAGAAGCAAACATTGGCACGAAGTCCAGCCTTCGATAAAGAACACAATAACAACTATGGCCACAACAACTAGTGGTGGATGAAAAATAAATACAAAAGAAATTAAACCGAAGTAGAGGAATTCATTTCCATGGATTCTAGCAGTGATCTGATGCTAATCCTAGAAATCATAGCCTTAGGAACAGAGAAGGGAGGAGAAGAGAGGTTGGAGACCGTTACCTTGACTTTGGTGAAGTATTGATGGTGGTTCGCTAAGAACTTTCAACGGAGAACCAAGGAAACTCAATGTTAGTGACTAATGATTGATTATGGCTTGAGTGCATTGCTTAAAGGGAAGAGGTGAGGGGAATTTATATGCTGAATCCTAGGGCTTTTATCAAAATCCGGTGAGCCCTATGACTACTCTTCTTCATCGAATTGGGGAAGAGGAAGACTTCAATCGGGAACCTTCCAACCCAAGCCCATTAAATTTGGATTGAACTGAATTTAAGCCGAGTCATTACATTATCCAAATCTATGAATTTCAAGATCTCCAAAAAGCTGAATTTTTTGAATGCAATTTTTTGTGATAGTTATAAGGTTCAACCCTTAATTGACTCTTGCTCCATGTTGGTTGAACTTCTCACAAGCACTGATGAAATCAGAATCTTTTTGCTGATCAAACTGAAAGATTAATACCGTACAAGCCATTCATAGGAATAATGTGATGGGACTTCTCTATGTGAAACTTCCAACTCATATAATGACATTAATTATATGTTAATGAAATGAGGTATTTTTGATTCATTATTATAGCTGCATGTTATTATGTTTAAGATTATGATGAACTCCATAGATCAGGATAATAGTTTTAGAGCTATAAAGAGTTCATGCCTGTGAAACTTAAAATCTTAAAATTCTAATCTTAGATATTTCTGATCATAAAAATATTGAGTCAGAGATCAATGTTTCAGATACACTGATATATTCTATATATGCTTGATGGAGAGGATGACTGATTTCACAAGTCACTTGTGCGGGATACTAATATAAGAAAGTAGGTGCTCATTAGGGAATGAGTTCACTAGCTTGACTCACAGATAGAGAACATCCTATGGGATTTTACTTGCATGTTAAAAGATAGTTCTCTTAATGAAAGTTATGCAACTGATTCTTAGACTTAAGACCACCATAAAATCTTGTACACATGAATTCATATTTTGATTTATACTCATTCATAACGAAGTCATGTATAGAATATTTTGGATATGATAGAATATGTATGAAGGTTATAAATCGATCAACAAAAAATCAATCACTTCTAGTAAAAGTAGATGTCATCCTATGCATTCTTATCTCTAGATGACTTAGAAAGTCTTTGATCAAAGCAGGATGAAGATTAGATAGGATTTTTAATGCTTCATCATTGGAGTCATTTCTATTTGATGGAGAATCGATATGAGTATGTATTTGAATTTGACATGATTCCATACTCATGAATATATTCAGGATCTGGGATGATCGAATGATTAAATTATTTGATAACTCATCACTGAAGAATATATTTGATATTTTTATTAAATTTTATACTTTTTGGATAGTTATGATATATTATTAGACATCAATCTTAGCTTGTAGATTTGATAAAAATTAAAGTATTTAATCTGATCTCCAATTAGAAAGAGTTCTAATTACTAAACTCGGATCAACATGGTTCAGATCTTAATCGATTAGAAGGATTCTAATCAAACTAGATAAACTTGCATCCGAGCCTACTGCTGGCTAAATATAGAATTCAATGGGTCACATATATAAAAAAATTGATCAAGTATCCATTTGATATAGGTGATTGAAATTTTGGATCTAATCAGATTATCGGTAAGCATGCTAGCACATATGGAAATCCTAGCTCCTTGAATCTGATTCGATCAAGTTCGAATCTTATTTTTTGATCAAATCAAATTGAGCCAAGGCTAATTTGGGTTTGGATTAAGGTCTAACAGCCATTGGATGGTGCCCTATAACCTTTGAGGTACCATAAGATAGAGTCCTAATCAGAATGGACTCTTGGCGTGCGGATTTGATTGGGCATGCACTTTGATGCACGGAGAAGGAAAAGAGTCCTTCTCACTTGGGCTTATGGCCCATGCGGCTGCCCACATCACACTTCACTCTCTAGTCCTTATCTCAAAGCATGGAATGGTTAGCTTTGGATTTATTTTGGGTGCAGAGATTTTTGGAAGTGGAGCCGTGCGCGAATGAAGGAATGAACTCACGCGACTCTTCATGTGAAGAGTCCTTCTGCCATAGGTAAAAGTGTTGGGAAGATCCCTCATGGAATATGGATCCCTACTCAAGAGCACAATGCCGATGACGATGTAGATACCATAGGAGAAAGAAAGAAAATAAAAGAAAAAAATAAATAATACAAATCAAATACATAGATTAGCATAAGACCTACCTCCATGGGATATGCAAAGCTTTACTATGAAAGAGAACTACAAATATGAGAAGAGATCATGCACTCTCAATCTTTATACATTAATCTCTTTTATTAAGAAGCTAAAACCCTCTCAAAATCTCTCTAAAAGGCCCCTATTGCTCTCATAACTGCTTCGAAGTCGCTACCATGTGATCCTCTCTGATACTCTATTGTTTGCCCCCTTTTAAAGGGTCCAAAGCCCAGTTTCACACATATTGAAGTTCTGACAAAACTCAAAATGTGTTCTAAGCAGTCTGATCATGTCACAAGACCCTCTTGACCGTTAGATCATGCCCGTAGAGCCTCCATCACCATCCGATTGTGTACATCATGCTTGCCCTCATCCGCTTGCCAACCAGTTGCTCGATCATGCCCGCACATGCTCACCCACCATTCGATCATGATCGTGAGCCCTCCTAGCCCTCTGATCATGCATGATCATGCATCCGTACATGTTGTGACCATCCGATCGTGTGCTCGCATGATGGATCGTGATAGACACCATAGCACCTGTGGTGGATCGTGACTTCATGCCTCGTGGATCATGATGATGGAATGCATGATGAACCTCACTCTGCGCACCTATGGGCCATGGGTGCTAGTGGGCCTGGGCACCTGTATGCACCTACGACCTACAGACCTATGCATGGCTATAGGCCGTGCCTGTGGGTCTCCTCCATCTTAGTCTTCGTTACTATAAGCTTTGCTACTATGGATCAAATTTTGAAGTACCAAAGTCCAATAATCTCTATCTCGATTCGATATTCGGCCTCCACATAACTTTAAAAACTTTTAAATGATCTCACCTCCATGTCTTAGGGCATATGTCCGACTGCTCATGGATGGACAAATATGAAAGTCAAGCCAGGTCGTTTGATCTCATCTCCATTATATGTTGTGATCTGTCTGACTTGAGATCTACTTGAGATAGCCTCCTACAGCAATAAGAACTTCATACTACGACGTCGCCTATCATTCTTCTGAGTCTTCCGTCTCATGCCCAATCCATCTATATTTCTAGCTCCATCTTGTTTTGTGCTCCCACTAACTCCTGAAGCTCTACCTCACACTCAGCTTTCTGCTAAAAGATAATGTCCTTTATATCTCTTTCCCTTCAATACAATCCTATTGCCATGCAAAACTTTTAAGATTCTATCATTGGCTCTCCATGCCTATAGCTACTTGAATCTAGTCTGCTTAGTAAAATTAGATTACTCCTGAAATTGGATATATATCACATCTCATCTAATTTCTTCACTACTCCATTATATGTCTATAAGCTGATAGTTCCAATCTCTTGATTGCACAGCTCGATCCATCCGACAAATAAACAGTACCCTTACAACTTTCTAAGGAGTCAAATAATTCTTCTCTGTAATAAATATGATGTGAATATGCAGAATCTAAAATTTACTATAGAAAAGAAGTAGATATATCATCAAATACCAAAAGAACATCATCACTTTCTTCTGTGTCACTTCTTTGACCGCTGCCGTAGTAGCTCTCATCCAATCTTGGAGATGTAGGCAATCTCTGACTCGATGTCCCAACTCATCACATCTATAACACTTGATCTTGTTGTAGTCTCTTGACTTCTGAATCGCCTATCTTACGATCCTCTATCGCTTCGTCCTCAGTCACGACCACCTCCAGTCACTATCATAGCTGAGTCGCCACCTAAACTCGAAGCTCAATTTTTCTGCCTGTGAATCTCATTTTGGAGAAGTGTAGAAGTAACCTCATCCATCTTGATTATATTCTTTCTCATAAGAAGAGCAATCACCAAAGACTCAAATGAAGAAGAAAGCGATGAAAGTAAGACCAACGTCCTAGTCTTCTTCTTAACTTTCTCACCAATGTTGAGAAGATCAGTGAGGATCTTTTGAAAGTTACTGAGATACTCCTGTATGCTCTATCCTTCTCTCTGTTGGGTTACGATGATGCAGTGGAAGGTTGGATTTCAAAAATTTTTTTAATGAAAACCATAGCTATTGAAACCCTAGACCCAAGACCTCCTTATTGATATCAATCAAAGCTGAATATAAAATGTAGATTAAGGAATCATATCGATTTAATTCTGATTTGATGATGGTCAACTTCCATAAGACATACAAGTGCATGTCCTCTAATGGTGATCCACACAAGACTCGATCAAAAAAGTACTCCTCTTGAAACCTTGCTTGCTGAGTTCTTCTTCAAAAATTTACTAGCCTTTCTTGGATTAAAACTCTCCCAGACCATTTCTTTGGCCTCTCCCAGATCTTTTCTTTGGCCTCTCCCTTTCTTTTTCTTTCTCTCTCTCTTTTAGTCTTTGCTAATTCTCTTCTTAAGCCCTTATTTTAAAATGATAGACTTGTCTTAAAAAAAGACTTTGTCTCAACAAGAGAAGGAAGAGGATTTGCTCAGACTTCGATGTCTGAGACTCTCGGATGGGGTCTCTTTTTATAGTGAGAGAGGAGATGTAACTAGAAACAATGCAACCCATGTCCATGCATCCCTTCACACATTTTCTCCATGGAAAATTCAGTTCCTTTAAGCAGAAGGACACCAAGGGGTTAAGGGGGTGCGTCACATTTCTCTTCAGAGAAATGATACATTGTTTTAGGATTGAAAAGTCATATATATGACTTTCCATAATCTGAGAAGCTTTCAACTTATGCCAGGGGCATTGGATCTGATCCAAAAACCCATCTAATGAGTGAAAAAAGAGATGAGGGGGCACCAACCAAGCTGCTTAAAGTAGAAGGACTCTTGGCACCTCCCAGCAATTCTTTCTCACATCCCTTCGCAAGTCATCGTAGAAAACCAACTCCGCACCACCCAAGGGGCATGGATTTAGATCAAGCCTATCCAATAGGCATGGAAGGAGAGAGAGAGGGTTAGAGACCCATAATAGGAGTCTTACTCTTTTTCCATGCCAAAAATCATATAGCGCCCATAATTGTTTGTGCCAATAACCAAGAGAGTCCCATGCGTCTTAGACTCTCCTTGTTGCCCGGCAAGACAACTCAAGAGGGGAGCGGGATGAATTAGGTTATTAAAAATTTTAACTAAATAGTACAAACTATGTAGTGAATAAAAGATAAGCAGATAGCAAATGAAGTAAACAAGATAGCAAGCACACAAATACATCAAGTTTATAGTGGTTCAATGCACTACAAGCACCTATATCCACTCCGTAAGCAATCCCTTGAGAATTCTACTATAATCGACTAGATTACAGTGTGTTTGTTTTGATCAGATTTATAAACAAATCTAATTGATTTTAATTCAAGTCAATCAATCAAAATCTTTATAAGCCTTCTCCTAAGGCTCCCAGACCAATCTCAAGTTTGGAACAATCCGACCCAACAAGTTTCAACTCCCATTGAAACTATTACAGAAATTTATAAAGTATAAATAGTACAAAAATTTTGAACCCTTTTAATGGCTGATTTATTATGGATGAAGCTCTCTTGAAGAAACTTTGAATGTTGGTAGTAAATGTACTTTGCTTCCCCTTGATTGCATCAAAAAAAATCAAGAGAAATTTAATTTGGAGTAGGTGAACTCTCTTGAAAGTCGATAAATGCTCAAAAGTACTTTGTTCACAAGAATAGTGGTTCTTCTCTTTTTTCCTTGCTCTTCCTTTTAAATCTTAATCATTTCCTCTCAGTTCTAAGTGATTTGAACCCAAAACTAGCTATTTTTAACTATTAGGGATGGAAAATAGTGATTAAAAACTTGTTGAAATGAAACTGGACTCGCTGCAGAACTAGTCGATATGTCTGTCAGATGCTGTCAAGTTGACTTGAACTGATCTCGAGCTAGCTCAATTTGGATTTGAGCCTACTCTGCTGCATTTTGAGTTTGCTCGACTTCGGATGTAAAAAATCTAGCATTCTATCCCACTTAGAGAGCCGACTCTGATTCTGGCCAAGTCGGCTTGATTTTTAGACATCTAATTTTCAGCCTTCTATTCTACTAAGAGAGCCGGCTCTGATTTGGATCGAGTCGGCTCAACTCTTAGAACTAAAAAATCAACCTTTTATCTCTCTGAGAGAGTTGGTTCAGACTCAATCTGAGTCGGCTCGGCTTCATGCTAAGCCACTGTGCCAGTCTCGTTTCGTGCCAGAGCCAGCTCGGTTCATAGGTGAGTCGGCTTCAATTATTCAAAAAGATTTTTCTTGAGTCATTTGTCTCCAAAATTAATTTTTACTTGACTCAAATAATATTTGATTATATCTAGAGCCTTCTAATGGTGTTTTTCTTAACAAAAATCTTTTTTGACATACTTGAGAGATATTAGTATCAATTTATGCTCTAATGTTTTGTGATCGTCAAAATCATTCCTAGGTCAACACTTTTCTCTTGGCATGGGATAAGGCTAGGAGGCACCATCTGATGGTTCCCCTTATGCCTTAACATAATCTTAAGTCCAACTTAAATAGGTTAGCCATTTAGACAAGGTTTCGAACCAAATCCAATTTGGTTAAGAGTTGGGTTAGCTAACATATGCTAGCATGCTAATTAGCAATCCAATTAAGATCCATTGATCCTAATAAAAATTAAATAAATTTTTTGATCAATCCTTTATATGTATGATCCATTGGGTTTCACATCTAGTTAATAGTAGGTTCAGGTGTATGTTGACCTAGTTTGACTGGAATCCTTTCAATCGATTTAAGTCAAATACATATCAACCCAAGTTAACCAATTAGAACTCCTTTTAATTGATTCATGAATTAAACTCTTTAAGTCAAATACAAAATCAGATTGATATTTAGTAATGTATTATGCCTACCCAAAAAATAAAAAATTTGATAAAAATATCAAATATACCCTTTAGTGGCAAGTTACAGTGCAATTCAATTCTTCGATCATCTTACATCTCGAATATGTTTATGAGTATGAAATTATGTCAAACTCAATTACATATTTATACCAATTATCTATTAATCAACAATGACTCTAATGATGAAATATTAAATTTTTTTTTTAATTTTTATCTTGTTTTGATTAAAGACTTCTTGAGTCATCTAGAGATGATAACACTTAGGAAGACATCTTCTCTTACTAGGAGTGATCGATTCCTTGTTGACCAACTCACAACCTCCATAAACAATCCATCATATCTAGAATATCTTCTATATAACTCTATCATGGATGAGTATAAATCAAAATATGGATTCATGTGTATAAGATATCATAGTAGTCTCAGATCTAAGGACCACTTATACAACTCCCACTTAGAGAACCATCTTTTGACATACAAATAAGGCTCCATAAGATATTCTCTGTCGGTGAGTCAATTTAGTAAACTCATTTCCTAATAAATATCTATATTCTTGTATTAGTATCTCCATACAAGTAACTATGAGATCAGCCACCTCCTCCATTGAGCATCATAGGATGCGCTAGTCTATTCGGATCATTGATTCCTAACTTAATGATCCAATGATTAAAAATATTTTAGATTAAGATTTTAGATCTCATTGACATGATCTCATCATGGTCCTAAAATTATTATCGTATTTTATGAAATTCATCATAATCTTAAAAATAAATAAGATACAGCAAATGATGAAACAAAATACCTCATTTTATTCATAAATGAATAATATCATTACATGAGTTGGAAGATAATATAGAAAAATCTCTATCGCATCAACTATATGATTGGCTTAATAGGCACTAATCTTTCATGCTCATCCATAGTTGATAGAACTGCTTTCAGAGAAAGAGAGTATTGGTGAGTGACTTCATCATGTACATCTCCTCGAGCTTCATCCTCATCACTATCGAAAAAATCTATTAAGCACATGGATCACCACATTGTTCGTCAAGTACAAACAAATCATACTCACCATTTACATATGAAGCCGCATCTAACTCTTCTCCTCTATGGAGTTGACTTCTCCTCACATAGGAGAGCATCAATCAATCCTTGTTGGATGAGTACATCCTTCACCTGTACTTGCCATAGGAAGAAATTGCTCTTTCCATCATATCGATTGCTATCCACCTTAATTTAGCCTATCTCCTCCATCTTCTTCAACCTCGATCAATACCACCCAACTTTGGATAATCTGGCTCTAATACTACTTGTTAAGAGGATCTCTCTTATGAAATATGGATCTCCACCCAAGACCACAATATCAGTGATGATGTAGATACCACAGGAGAAGGAAGAAAATAAAAGAAAAAAATAAATAACATAAATCAAATACATAGATTAGAATAAGACCTATCTCCATAGAGTATACAAGCTTTACTATGAAAGAGAACTATAAATATAAGAGGAGATCATACACTCTCAATCTTTATACATCAATCTCTCTTAATAAGAAGCTGAAACTCTCTCAAAAGACTCTCAAAATCCCTCTAGAAGGTGCCTGTTGCTCTCATAGCTACTCCCAGGCTGCTACCACACAATCCTCTCTGATGCTCTGCCGTCTACCACATTTTAAAGGGTTCAAAGCTTAGTTTTATGTATATTGGAGTCGTAATAGAACTCAAAACATATTTTAAGCTTGTGTTGATATGATCGGATCTTCTCTTGTTGATCATAGATCATGGAAGCAGCAGCAAGCATGGAAGAAAAATCTTGATGATGGATTAGGTCAAGCCTGAAAGAATCCTAAGCATGAGAAAGAGGAGAAGAGAAACATGAGAGGGAGAGAGAGAAAGAGAGAGCAATTAAAGAAAAAAGACTTCTATTCTGATTCCATTCCATCAAAATCATATACAAAATTGTATATAGACGTGGTCAACTTGACCCAAACCAAAAAACTCCCCCAGATTGTTAGAAAATTAGATAGATAGCATGTGTAGATTTCAAAATATTTTTGAAACATAGTGAAAAACAAAAAGATTAAATGCTTCAACCTCACATACATAAGATCAAATCTAATCCTACCTAAGTCCAGAAAAAAACTATATATATAATCTAAAATTTAGATATTAGTATGAGATTAGATCTCATTATCTTAGCATGGATAGATATTCATTGCTTTCGATAATCACAGATTCATAGATGCTCGAGCTGCACACGTGTCCAGCCTTTACGGATATCCATTGAGATTAATCTCGAACTGATTTCTTCTTATAGAAGACTCTTCTTCCCAAGAAGACACTACAACAAAAGAGGATATTAGCGATAAAAAATTTTTATTGCTAATAATCAAATTTTGTCGCTCATAATTATTAGCGATAAAAATTTTGTCACTAATATTTGGTTGCAAATAATTGTATCATTGATAATATTTTATGATAAAAAATATATTTCATCACTAATAATAGTTATTTATGATGAATAATTTTTATCATTAAAAATTTAATAATAAAAAGTTTTAATCATAAAAAAAAATATTTATGACAAATTATAACATCTCTAATAAATAAGAATTAATAGCAATCAAATTTTTTTCATCGTTATTAGTTTAATTAAAATTTTTTTGAAATAAAATTTTTAAATACTTTTAGTGATGAAAAAATTACATCGCAAATAGTATCTTTTGCAACAAAAATTTTTCATCGTTATTAATGTAATAACAAAATTTTTTAAAAATCAAATTTAAATAATATTAACGATGAAAAGCTTACGTTGTAAATACGATAATTTCCATTGCTAATTAATTATTTACAATAAATAATTTTTATCCCTATTAATTATATATAAAATTTTAATAATTTTATATTTATTTAAATATTAAATTATCATATTAAAATATTTTTGGTGATCAATATTTCATCAAAAATAATTTCATCGCTAATAATTTAAATATTTTTTAAAAATAATTTATGAATATATATTTTTAATATATATCTAAAATATTTTTTATAAATTAAAAATTAAAAATTAAAATAAAAAATTTACATAATAAATTGATAAATAAATTTTAATATTTTATTATATTAAATTAAAATTATAAAAAATTTGAAATAAAAATAAAAGAGTACATGAAGAAGCTGTCAAGTGTCGGTATCTAAAGAACGAGCTGGAAAAGAAGAGCACTCGAAAGAGCTTGGACCGACCTACTGCTGCCTCATCAGTTGTATCATCCACTCCATCTGCACCATCCATTCTATCATCTGGATTTGAAGTTATTGATACTCGTCGATGTGTGCAGTTGCAGCTAACTCCTGAACTCGCTGCTCAGTCTGCTGTCGATCCACGACATCCTACTGTCGATCCTTGACAGCCTGCCTCTACACCTCCATCAGCCGAGCCTCACACGTAGAATGGATGCCAGCCCTAGATGAGTGTGAGGATGAGGGAGTAGTGATCCCATACCCTAAATTTTTTACATAATAGGATCTCATACCAAGCATCAGATCACAGATCTCATCATCTGTGGGTGCGGTCGAGCCCTCAAGGGTAGGTTGGGATCTCATGTGTGTCATATAGTCCTGAAAATTAAAGTTATAGCTATTTTAATTTTATAATAAAAATCAGACTGTGAATAAAAAAGTAATTGAAAAAACTTACAAAGAGCTCCTAGCTCCCTGTCGTCCACTCTCCTGACCGTCACTGGTGGGTCCGCTGGTAGATATCGATCCTATCAGAAAGGTCGCCACTCTCAGCATCTTTCTATAATTTGAAAATTAATTAAAAAAATTTTAAATAACTAGAGAATTATATGCTAATTAAAAATTAAAAATTATCTACCATGTGCTCCATGTGACAAGCGAACGATCTCGAACCCCCACAATGCAATACGATCTGTCTTGCCCGATTTACGACGTTCTGGGCACATCTTCTCTATATAATTACCGGTCAAATTAGTAGATAATAAATTTAATTTAAAAATAAATGATTCAGTCATTAAACTCTAAAAGAAGAAGAAGTTTAGATGTGTAACCTGATATGTCAGATCCTCGTAATGCCGGCATATGACAGTCCAATCATCCATAGTGATGCTATCATAGGGTTGTTGCCGCACTGCCTCCTCTTCTTGATTCTGCACCATATGGTACCAATGCTGATGCATGTGATGGCAATAATTTTTGAAACACAATGATAACTGAGTGTCCACGGCTTGCCTCACATGATTCTCCTCAAAATCAATGATATCGAATACACCCTGTCAATAATAAATATTAGAAAAATATTATGTAAATTAAATATTCATAATAAAAATTTATTTTACTTATAAGTGGATGTAGAAAATCTCTCTCTGAGTCAGTAAAACGTGATGCCAATCAAAGAGCATCATAGGGGCATAACTGCGGCATATGATGCCCAGCTTAGTTTGCCATGGCTCGCACCATCCCCTAATGGGCCTGGTGTAGCCGATTGGTATCTTAATATGGAGATGCTGTCTCGGGTGCTCGCATCTTCAATATTCTAGAGCGAGGTTCTTCGATGGACCTCACCCTCTTCTCACTACCGATGAAGACTGACCTGAAATAATAATAAATAAATCATTAGTATGATAGCTATTCAAATAAAAAAATCAAATTTTATTATATAAAAAGTATAATAATACCACTCGGACCCATCTCACTGGGATCTACTGGTGCAGGACCCTCTGACAATGGAGCCGATGCGACAACGGAGATCGGTGAAGGCACCTCAACCTCCAGGGTAGACTGTGAATGCGAACGTCGTCATCTGTCTCCTCGTGCTATATCTACAATAATTGATATATAAATAATAAAATATTAAATAATAATAATAATAAATAAATTATATTCTAATGAATACAATTATATCGCATACCATTATTATCAGAAAAAATTAAATGAAGAATATAGATCTACTCATCAATATTCATATTTTTCTCGATGTGTAGATCCTCCTCTGAATCACAATAATTGATATATGTGTCATCTTCTATCTCATCATCATTTATCAACTGATTGTCACCCTCCGACTCATCAAGATTAAATATAAAATTAGCTTCAACTTCGTTGGATGGTAGATTAGCCCTATTCGAAGGTGCCGTTATAAGTTCTTCATCAACAAAAAGCTCGACTCGACTAATGTTTGTTCTTCTTGCTGAAAAGTTTTCTCTTCATGTAAATGTAAATTTTTATCTATCTCTAATCAGGTTGGTATGTCATATACGTCTTTAGGTATTTTGTACAACATTCCAATTATCTCGATATTTAAAATCTTTCAAATATATTACTTGTTTCGCTTGAGTTGCTAATATATACGACTCATTTTGGTACCATATTCATGCAAAATTTATATTGATAAAGTGTGAATCGATATGAATTGATATGAATCGATATTCAGATAAAAAAATACCTCTAGCATTTATCTAATTTTTGTTGATATCCATCTAACAACAAACACAAAATCATTAACAACCAAAAAAAAGTTTAGTAGTATTTTGGATCCCAATCCAAATTTCAGACTAAATTGCGATCCGAATTTCAGCCAAAATTTTGATTCAAATCTAGACACGGATCACTTTATATAAAATAATACATATTAAAAAATCACAGACTGAACAGTAATACAAAAAATATCTTTCCATCAATTTAATGAAGTAAAAATGCATGATTCTATTCATTTCAAATCATTACTAATAGGTGTGATCCTATCCCTTTCAGAAAAGTAATAATCTTATTATTGTTATTAGTAAATATTTTATCTTATTTTTATAAAAATTTCAGTAGTATCTCTCCATGGTTCTCTAAGTATACGATGTGAATATGGTGCCTACGCATCCTATCCACCATATACTCGAAGAACAATGGATAGATAACTACTGAATACCATATAATGAAATAAAATATCAACTATTAACAATAATAAAATTATTATTTTTTTAAAAAACCTGAATATGGGACATCCAAGAGTCGATCTCGATGAAGATCGACTCTTGAACGGGAATCTATGGCTCAATATAATTTAACTACCATCTCTGAACATGCATTCGAAGATGAATTTCTAATTTATTAAAAAAGAATAACTCCGTATTAAAATTATTTCATCAAAAATTATAATAAAGTTTTCTCAAAAATAAAAATATTTTTTATATTTAATTATAATAAATAAAAATATATAAAATAGTACATAAAATAATTAAATTATAATAAGTAACAACAATGTACATTGTATTAGTGAAACAAAAAATAATTAATCAAGTAATAAAATAATTTTAGCAGTAATACTAAAAAATTTATGTAATAAATATAATTAATTAAATAATTAATCAAATAATTTTTTCGACCTCATCTTCGCCGACCGACACCCTCCCCGACCCCATCTCCTCTGGCCACCCCGTCTTCCCCAGCCGTCGACCGCCCCCTCCCTGGCCCCATCTCCACCAGCCGACACCCTCTCCGGCCCGGTCTCCCCCGCTAGCGGCCCTATCCCCGGCCCCATCTCCTTGGACCGCCGGCAGGCCCCATCCTCGGCCTCATCTCCCCCGATCGCTGGCCGCCCCATCCCCACTGGCCTGGTCCCATCTCCGGCCCGGCCTGGCCCCATCCCTGGCCCAGCCCGGCCCGATCCCCGTCGGCCCCTCGGTGGCCTGAGAAAACACCAAAAAAAATCATCTCCGCTGGCCTGGTCACAATCACCGCCGGCCCGGCTCGACCCCATCCCCATCGGCCCGGCCCCATCCTCCCCGACTTGTCGGTGGCCCGAGAAAATATCAAAAAAAAAAAAAACAAATCATCTCCGTCGCTCTGATCACAGTCGCCGTCGGCTCGGCCTGGCCTGGCCCCATCCCTGTCGACCCCCCGGTGGCCCGAGAAAATACAAAAAAAAATAAATCATCTTCATCGACCCGATCACAGTCACTGCTGACCCGGCCCGCCCCTACCCCATCCCCGTCGGCCCGGCTCCATCCTTGCCAGCCCCCCGGTGGCCCAAGAAAACACCAAAAGTGGCCCAAGAAAACACCAAAAAAAAAACAAATCATCTCCACCGAACCAGTCACAGTCGCTGTCGGCCCGACCCAGCCAAGCCCCATCCCCACCGGCCCCCCAGTGGCTTAAGAAAACATAAAAAAAAAAATAAATCCTTACCATGAACAGCGATGGCAGATGTATGCGGACGGTGACGGACACGGCGGCGGGACACGGCGGTGGGGAGGGGGGAGAGCAGAGAGGGGGAGGGGGGAAATAGATTTCGTGTGAAATCGGGGGGAGGGGAAGAAAATGGATTTCATGATGGGACATGATAGGACGCGAACTATTAGCGATGAAAATTTTTATCACTAATAATCAATTTTTGTCGCTAATAATTCAGAAAAAAATTCTCCAGTAAAAAATTTTTGCATCAAAAATATTATTTACGATGAAATAAAAAATTTCATCGTTAATATGGCTATTAACGATGGAAAAAATTTTCATCGCTAATAATTTCCGTCAAAAAAAATTATCCTATTTTCCCACTAAAAAAGTTTTCCACCAAAAAAAAATTATTTACGACGAAAAGCTTTGCATTGTTAATTAGGTTATTAGCGATGAAAAAATATTTTCATCGCTAATAATTCTTGAAAAAAATTATCCCAATTTTTCAAAAAATTTACGATGAAAATAAAATATTTCATCATTTATTATCTCATTAGCAATAAAAATTAATTTTTGTAGCTAATTATTTTTCATGAAAAAAATTAGAATGGACATTATTTTACTATATATATATATATATATACACATACATACATATTCTAAAATTTTTATTCAGCAACTTGATGGCCTTTAAGGCTTCAATATTATTTTTAGTGGATAGGTTAAGGATAGGGATCTTAGTCTAAAGAAAAATAGGGTTGTTATGCAGGATGATCTGGGTGTTCCAAGCTTTGCTTCTTATGACCCCTAATTTTTTATATTTCAAACACCACCAGCACGTACCCCCTCCCTAATTTTTATATGTCAAACACCCCCTTAGCTCATAATAATGGTCGAAGCACCTGTTGAAGTCATAATAGATTCCACTAGAGGGATATTGTGAATATTACTACTTGGTTTACATCAAACTAGTCAAGGAGCAGATTATGACATTAAAAACTCTTTCCACTTGAAACAATCATGTGTGCCATGTTCATTGCATTGTTGAGGATATAACTTATGTGAAATTATTTGAAAAATAAGCCCAAGAAAATGATGAAAAAGACTTCCAGTGGGTAGGAAAGAAAAATACATGTGGGAAATATGTTGAATTTTATAGATATAATAATGTGCACGAATAAAGATAGTCAGATTTTTGCATCTCAAAAATCAAAATACAAAAACAATTCTAGCTGCAAGAATTGACAAGAAGGTGATTCAGCTAAATTGTAGATCCACTTCTACACTTAAGATATGGAAGTAGTGATATATAGTACTATAATAGTAGATCACATGATTAATTTGCCTAGCACCGATACTGAGCAACTTCTTTTGACTCGAACTCAGATTAACATGGTATGACATTAATTTAGAGAAAAATGAACTATTTTCGTGAATCAATATAGTACTATACATAGACCAACAATAGAAACCTTGCCTACCAAACCAACCTAATCTATTCAACAAAGTACAAGAGCTTCATCAGAACTTATTAAATTAAACAATGCTAGTTTCGAAACAAAAACCAGCAAGTTGATCAAAAGAAAGTAGAGTTGAAAAGAAAAGTACAGCTCCAAAGAGAGTATGGACAAAGCACAGTAAGAAAATAAGGAGAAAAAACAAAATAAAGATTAGATTCTAGATAGCATATGAATAAAAAGAGTAAGATTAAGAGTATAGAAAAGCTGGCAGTAACAACTTGTTGTATTATAAAGAAGAATTTACAACGTTTTCATCTCAAATAATTGACTATTTACGATGGAAAAAATTTTTTCGTCACTACTAATCAGAAAATTTCAAATTTTAAAAAATTTTTATTTTCTTAAAATATTAGTGACGAAAATTTTTATCGTAAATAGTGAGTATTTATGATGAAAATTTTATTTACGATGTAATATTTTCATCGCAACTAATCTATTATTTTTAATTTTTTAATTTTTTTTAAATATTAGCGATGCAAAATTTTTGTCATAAAAACTTGAGTATTAGCGATAAAACTCCTATTTTTCATCATAAATGCATTAGTTATTTATGATAAAAAAATTTTCATCACTAATAATCGAGTTTTTGAAATTTTAAATTTTTTTATTTTTTTACATGTTTGCGATGAAAAATATTCATCATAAATCATCATATATTTTGTGATGAAAAATCAGAGTTCTGTCGTAAATATAGGATTATTTACGACGTAACTTTTTCATTGTAAATAATCTATAATTTTTAAATTTTTAATTTTTATAAATTATTTTAATTATTAATGATAAAAACTTTTCATCATAAAAATTTGCCTATTAGCAACGTAACATTGTTATTCATCGCAAATATGTTATTATTTATGATGAAAAATTTTTCATCACTAATAGTCGAGTTTTTAAATTTTTAAATTTTTTTATTGTTTCACATATTAACGATGAAAAGTATTCATCGTAAATCATGACGTATTTTACGATGAAAAATATGAATTCCATCATAAATATGGGATTATTTATGATGTAATTTTTTCATCATAAATAATCTTTAATTTTTAAATATTAGCAATAAACTTTTCATCATCAATAACTTTTATTTGTGACATAAAATTTATTTTTATCATAAATATATAATTATTTATGATGAAAAATTACATCATAAATAATTTATAATATTTAAAATTTAAAATTTTTTATTTTTCTTCAAATATTAGGGATAAAAATATTTAATCATAAATAATAAATATTTATTATAAAAATATAATTCTCGTCATAAAAACTTACATTATTTATGATGAAAAGTTTTTCATCACTAATATTTGAAAATTTAAAATTAAAATAAATATTTTATTATTTATGATAAAAATAATCATCATAAATAATTTATATTTATGATGAAATTTATTTTTTCATCACTAATATGTTTATTTGTGATGAAAAAATAATATCATCGTAAATAGTTTAATTATTAGTGATGAAAAATTATATCCATCGTAAATAGTCTTATTGGTGATGAAAAATTTTTTTGTCATAAATAAATTCATCGCAAAAACTCTCTTTTCTTGCAGTGAGAATCTTAGCCTTGAGCACTTAGATCAACACCTTGATCTGAACAGTGGGATCAACTCTTGATCTGCAGACTTCTTCTTCTTCTCTTTGTTCTTCACTCTTGAAGACAAAACAGCATCACCTCTTGGCATGTAGAAAGAGAATGCCCAACTCTTGGGTGTGGAAGAGAAGAGAGGGAGGAGAGGAGGTGTGGAGAAGGAAGAGAGAGGAATTTTTTCACTAAAAACTCTATTCTTTTTAGAAACCCTAGAGACATACCCTTTATATAGGCACTATCCTGACACATAATAGGAATCCAATTATGTTAAAAAGATAGATTCTTATCTTATAAATTTTTTTTATCTTTTTAATCTGATTTATTTTGATTAAAATCAGATATAATTGGTATATTACCATCCCCTTTAGGTAGGTACAAAGGGTGCCCTATCTCTATAGGGTAGGTAGTTTGGGGTGCCAACTCTTGGCACCCCTTAATGGGTTTCTTGCCATATGAGAGGGGGCATGGTCCCTCTCTCTCTTCTCCACGCCATGCCATATAAGAGGAGGTGGGCTTCTTTTGCATTATCCTAGGATTTGGTGCCCATTTCCTACCAAAAACAAAAATAGGTGCCACCCATTCTTTCATTTATTTCACATGCACACTTAGAGATAATTGAGAGATAAAGAAGAGATAATATTAGGATAATTATGCCAACTAATTGACTTAATCAAATCTTCTTGGGCTCACAATTAAGAGCCTAATTAAATTTAAATAAATTTAAGTTAGGTTCAAGGCTGTAGACTTGATCAAATTGAAGTTTCGAAAAGAATTAGATTTAACTATGAGCTAGTATGATTCTCATAAATCTAACAAGATTTCAATAAATCCTAACCCAATTAGAACTCATAAGTCCATTTGGTAAATTCAAGATTAAATCCCTTAATGTGTCACCCCATGAATTTTATTTTATCTGGTAGTGAGATATATTATAATCTCCATCATAATATCATCGAAACTCTTTTTAATAGATTGGAACATTTTTAATTCTACCATTTGATGGTCATCGATCATCAAGATGATGTCCGATGAATCTCACAATCCACCAGTGACACCTAGCAGTATATAGTGGTAACCAAGTAGAATGAAAGAACGAATCTCTAGGTGCAATTATCATATGATTCAATCCTTCTATCGTGAGTCTCAACTTGATAGAGGTTATGAAGAACTCGTTAGACCCCATTGTCAGTCATATGCTAGATTGGCTCAACTTGAGTTCATTTATCAATTTCATAAAAAAATTTTTTCGGTATTTACACTTGCTTTAGTCATAGACTTTCTTAACTCAATCTCCCAAATCAAATAGGACTTTTCCTTTTCTATCAAAGTAGATAGATTCTATTTAGGTGCATCCGACTCCAAACAACGAATCTGAATCTATTGAAGCCAACATATACAGCAAGAATTCGAATAGCTAGAGACCAACAGAATATGCAGTCAAATCCAGTAGCCTTACTACGAATAGCCAATGATACCTAAGGTCAAAAAATTACTCACACAACTATAGCATTGAGAAGACCACTGACGAGTGAGTAGATATCCATGTGATTCTCGTATTGGTTACTCTCAGTGCAAATTATTCTCTAACAACCATCCGCACCTTCATCCCAATGTCTCTGCATCGTAGATTCGAGACTCATCTGCCCATAAGAGTACACCAATCTCAAATGAATTGATCCCTGTCCTTCGTGATGATCTTTTGATCGAAAATATTTAAAAATTAATCACTAATTAATATATATCTCAAATTTTTAATACTTTAAAAATACACAAAAATCTTCTTTGCTAATTTCTAGGATAAATCATGGACACATAAACATGATTGGAATGAAAAAGCTCTTTTTGGATAACAAAAAGATTACAAGTATAAGTTTAGACCCTAAAATTATATAATGTGTTAGCTAATAATTAATTTCTAGGACACAAATCTAACAAACTTTTATTTGACCTAAAGCCAATTGGCCATATACCTAAGACCCATCTTCTCAATTAAGTGAGCTTCGATATTCTACTAACTGAGAAGCTTGGTCAGTAGGTCTGCCACATTCAGTGCAGAGTCGACTCTCTGTACCTCGACGAACTTTTTCTCAAGGTATTCGTGTATGATTGAAACTGTCACTCTATATGCTTGAACTTCTAATGAGATCTGAGCTCCTTAGCGAGGGCTATGGTGTCGTTATTGTCACAGTGCAGCAATGACATCTGATGGTATCATATCAAGCTCCACAACAAACTTTTTGAACAAAAAGGCTTCCTTAGCAGCTTTAGAGGCGATGATGTACTCGACTTTCATGATCGAATCTGCAATGATCGGCTATTTGAAACTCTTTCAGCTAACCGCACCATCATTATACAAGAAGATACATCCCGATATAGACTTTCTATCATCGACATCAGTCATAAAGTTTAAATCAGTGTATCTCTCAACTTTTAGCTTTGATCCTCCACCAAAGATCAGTATCAAATCCTTAGTCCTTCTTAAGTACTTAAGGATATTTTTAACAGCAATCCAGTATTCTTCATCTAGATTCGTCTGATATCTACTCGTGACACTCACGCTAAGTGCTATATCAGGGTGTGTATATAACATGACGTTCATGAGACTCACTATTGCCGAAGCATAAGGGATCTTGCTCATGCACTGGATCTCCTAAGGTGTGTCGGGACACATCTTCTTGGAGAGATGAATGTCATGTTTATGGGGTAAAAGATCTCTTTTGAAGTTTTTCATGCTGAATCTTTTCAGCACTTTCTCTATGTACATATACTGTGAGAGTCCTATCATTCTCTTAGATCTATCTCTATAGACCTTTATATCAAAAATGTAGGAAGCTTCTCCTAGATCTTTCATGACGAACTCTTTCGATAATCATACTTTGACCGACGTCAGTATAAAAATATCATTCTCAATTAGGAGGATGTCATCCATATACAATAGAGAAATGTGACAGCGCCCCCACCGACCTTTTTGTACACACAGCTCCTTATTTTTGATGAAATTAAATATTTTGATCACATCATTGAAGCGAGTGTTCCAACTTCAAGATGCTTGCTTAAGTCTATATATGGACCTTTGCAGCTTACAGACCTTGTGATCACTATCACTGGATATAAAACTCAGAGGATGCTCTATATAGATATCTTCCTCAAGATATCCATTTAGAAAGATAATTTTCACATCCATCTGTCAAATTTCATAATCATG
>NC_025993.2:20408183-20485683 GCF_000442705.2 Elaeis guineensis | reverse complement strand
AGTTGTCCATCATCCTTCCTATCCCTAAGCTTATCTTGTTGGTTGATTAATCCAAGATTGTTCCGCTTTCTTTCTCACTCCCATGTTTTATCCATCTCTACGATGCCAGTGAGCTATCCATCATTCTTCCTATCCCTAATCTTATCTTATTGGTTGATTAATCCAAGATTGTTCCACCTTCTTTCTCGCTCCCATGTTTTATCCATCTCTACAGCTAGGTTGCCGATTCAAGCTCCACCAAACCACCTTCACTCTTTCCCATAGCCTTCTCTCTCCCTCCTTCCTCTCTTTGTCTTGCTCTCTCTTCTCTTCTCTCTCTCTCTCTCATTTTCCTTCTCTTCCCTCTTGTGAGCACTTATCTTCCACTTTTTCATTCTCTCTCTCTTTTTAATGTTCTCTCTTTTTTGTTATTCCTCGCTCCTGCTTTATATTCCTTAAGGTTAGCAAAATATGACCCGACCAATCAATACAACCCATATTTAACCTATCACAAGTAGGTTTGGGTTCACCTAAGTGGGTTTGGGCCATAAACAGATCAACCCAAGTAATTAGCAGGTTTAACATTTTGATTATGTTTGGGTTTCAAATATTTGATCCATTTAACCTATTTAATATTCAGGTTAGATTGAGTTAGATGACTCATTTTTTAACCCATTTAATCCATTGAAGACCAATATAACCTATTTAAATTCTACTAAATCTATTTTTATCCTGTTTAACCTAACCCGAATCTCCCTTTGTCCTGTTTAACCAATTAAAAATTCACCTAACTTGTTTAACCTGGCTTTACCCATTTAATAAATATGTTATATAGGTCAAATTGGCTTACCTATTTAATAATGATTTAGATATAAATTTTTAACCTATTTAATAAACTAGTTGGATTCTAAGTTAACAAATTTTTAACTCAACCTACATCCAACTCAACCCATACCTAGGTTGACCCATCCCAACTGCCATCTCTAGTATTTCTCTGTGTCCTTACTCTTTCTTGAATTCTCTCACACTCATATGATTGGCATAGGGCCAAACCTAATCTTCTTGCACTCTCCCTCTATCTTTCTCTCTCAATTTCTATTTTTCTCTCTCTCAACTAGTTTACTTATTTTTATGTAGATCTAGGAGAGCATGAAGTACTAGATTTTGAAGGCATGTTGGATTTTGGGAACCGATCACCATTGAGATAATTACAACCCCTTCTCCCACTATTCTTAGATTAGGGGGATAGATGGCATCATTAGGACTATATAAGATTCAAGGGATGTACCCGAATCCTAACCATCGATCAATAGATCTGGGGATTATAACCTCTGATATGTATCTTTTTTGAATTATGGAACTTCAGATGGGCCCCCCAAACATAGGGATCCTTAGTGTATATGCCAACTTTTTCTTTTAAAATAATGTCTCCCACTTTAGAAGGGAAATCAAACCATTAGGAGATGCTTTTTAATAGGTTGTGTCTCATCTGAGATGGAAGTTTCTTAGACTCTATTAGTTGTGCAGTAAGTACCTCTACTCTAGTGTATTTTGATGCATAATACACCTTATATGTATTAAGATTTGATTATGGATATTATTCATGCATCTGTATATTGTTATATTTGATATCTTGTGTATGCTTTGCATAAATATTCCATTCCCAAAAAAAGTATGATTAAGCATAAAATGATTTATTAAGATATTAAATTACATTATATTTCTTTCGATGCGATGATTTCTCTTTAGCCTAATTATGACAACATAAGTTAGGATCTATCTCCTTTCGGACCTCCAGTTAGGCAATCACCGATGCATACTGGTTGATGCAATGTACTCAGGACCTCCCGTTGGACAAGCACTAGCACATATCAATTAGCAGCATATTGTAGTGGAGCTAGTCTCTTTTGGGCATGCCATCGGCTATTCATGGCCATGGTCATAAAGGCTAGGAGAGAGTGTGATTGATTATATATGTTGATTTGGAATCTTATCTTTGACTAGTAAATGTTTTGAAATATATATTTCATATTCTTTAGCATGTTTTCAATTATAATTGGAACTCTTATTTTATGAAATTGATATTCTATGTATATTATGCTCGATTGAACTAGAGATAGATGTGACTTATTAAGTTTTTTAGCTCTGCTTATTTCTTTTGCCTCTCTGGATGCCAACATTAGTGCGGATAGGATCATGGGCCATGAGCAAGAAATTGGGACTAGAAACAACCTCTTTTCTTTTGTAATAAATGTCTAAGAAATTCTTATAGAATGTGATTGAGAAATAATGTTAGATATTGAATTATTAATAACTATCATCCTATGAAAACTTAGTATTTTAGTTACTATATATAACTTTAGTATTTTAGTTACCATATATAACTTTTCTTCGGCCTTGCATGTCCTACTGGTCAAACCTTGTAAGCATACGGCTATCTGTCATATGCCCGACCATACTCGTTGGCACGGGGCTAACGATATAACTTCAAATATGAGGGTTCCACACATAAAGTACAAGCATCCAAACATTAGAAAAGAGCTACTTCCTTCTAAGATTCACATATACCTAGCTGCTGGTATTCAAACAGTACCTTAATCAAATTTTATCTGTTTGCTTCTCCAAACTTGTTCATCTTGTTCTCAATATTGCTTCTACTACTACGATATGCCTAGCTATAATTTGAGAATGGTTATGTTCTCTACATAAAGTTCAGCCTTTCTGGTATTCAACTTGTTACATGTACTTTCCAAAATATGCCCATAAATTGGCTGTCCAATAGTTCGTGCAGCTGTTTTTCTGACAACTTAGACCAAGATCAGCCAATCTCTGTCATATCTTTCAGTTTTAGAGCAGAGCTTAGATTTTATGACCTCTAGAGTCATCCTTATGAACTGACACAATATGTTAGTGAGTGTTTCTCTGTTTCTTCCCCTAATTGAAAGGGAGGGTTATCCCCCCCCGCCCCAAGGTTAGTGTTCTTTATCTTGATGCTGATGTGAGTGCAAAGTCACTGTGCTTGTAACATATTCTTCCTCTGTTGAGTTAATGTGAAGCAAAATTAAACAAATCCCCTGAGAAGATGCACACAAAAGGAAAATATTTCATACTTCCAAAAATTCGAATAGGTGTTGCATGTTTCTGCATACACTGTACTGGTCAAATACAACCAAATATGGTAAACAATAAAAATACCCATACTATGTAACAAGAAACTTAATTGCATTGTTGAAATAAAACTTGCATATCTAATAGGTACAGGTGTCAAGATTAGACCTTCTCACATGACTTGACATCCTTCACCGACCAGATATTGATGACCATGACGAAGCAGAGTACGCATCAGCTGAAGTTGATGCAACACTAAACGAATCTCCTGTTAGAGGCCAACATACTGGAACAGGAACTGTATGCGGCAAATTTGGTACTGGAGAATCAAACTTAAGAACATTAATCACTTGCCTTATGGATGGCCTCAGATTAGATGCTGGGTGGGCACACCATAACCCAACAACCATCAAGCGCTCCATTTGTTGCTCATCAAATTCTTTTAGTCTTTCATCCACTGCTGCAGTCAAACACATCCTATAAAACTCCCAAACCCATTGTACCAAATTTACTTTACCCTCCTTTTCTTTATCTTCAATGGGCTTTCTGCCACATGCTATTTCTAATATAACCACTCCAAAGCTATAGACATCGGATTCTTTGCTAGGTTTTCCTGTTGGAATGCATGGTGCATCTCATTTAGTTCATAAAAAAATAGTTTTATACTCATGATTACTCATAGTTAATTTGATTAAAAAGAAAATATAACCTTTCGTTGTCGATGATTTAATATGTTAGGTAATGTATGAGCAATATCATGACAGGTGATTTGAGACAAACTCCCTATCCCGTCTTGAATGATTTTTGAAAGTGAATGTTCCACAAGGGATTTCGGCCATCATTGGGTTCACGTAGTTTCTATTTTTATCATGCCATAAGGAATCCAAAGTAAACACTTAATATATAAGGAGAATGTTTGCATTGCAACTAACCTCTTAACCTTCAATCTTCATAGTTTGAGGATCCATACAAGTATATATTTAGTCCCACATTAGTTGTTAGTTAGAAAAATATAGAGTATTTATATATAACTAAGAAACCCAAATAATACCCTTTAAGTAGTTTTTTTAGATGAGATCCTAGACTATTATAAATAGTATTGAAAAGAACTTGGCCCATAATATATGTGGACTAGGGGATGTTTAATTATCACAAGTCCATTAGTTGGGGTTGACTGATCGTTTTGTGATTGGACCCCTAACCTAGCAAAGATACCAAGATTTAAATATGAGAAGTATCTGAGGATCTATTCAAATATGTATTTGGTCCTATATCAATTATTTACCGAAAAAATTTTGAATATGTATACAGAATTATGAAATCTAAATAATATTTTCTTATTAGTTATTTTTTTTTAATAAAGTTTTGCGTTGTTAGGTATAAAATGGAAAACGTTTTGGTTTGACTAGCTCTACCAGCTCAATGATAGACCAGTCGACAGAAGACAACACGTGGTAGTCCAATCAGAAAGAAAAACGCTGGACAAAGAAGAAAGTGGAGGTCCTTAAACGTTGGATACAAGTTGATGGACAACAATTAATGGGATGGGTTGATGTAAGGAAACACAAAATCAAATATAGAGAAATTTATTGTCATGTTTTTCTTTTAACTTCTATGTTTTCCAGAGGTATTTTCATCAGTAAAAGCCCAAAATTTCTAGTAGAGCTTGAGAATGAATTTTCAGAAAAGATCTCACATATTTTTTTTATTGCAGATGAAACCTGAGAAAGAAACAAATAAAAGAACCCTTGGTCATACATTTTTAATTTCTGATATTTTTCCTGCAAAAAGTGGACTGTGAAGCACGGTTGCATGTAGGACCGGGCTAGACTAATAAGTCCACGGGTGGAAAAGGAAAAGAAAGAAAAGAACCATTTGTCATACACTTTGGCTGCAAGGTCTGTGAGATGCATCTGTAGATGTTCAATATATATGCATCAATGCCTTTATTACAAGAGAAATGTAGCGATGTTGCAATTGTCTAACATGAATTGGGTATATGCTAAAAGAAAGCAAATATGCAAAGCAATTAAATGCCATCATTTCTATCAAAAAAATAAATAAATGCCATCATTTTTGGTTTTAAGTGTAGTTGAAAAGCCTTTCTCTTAAAAAAAAAAAGAAAAAAGGTAGTTAAAAAAGCCTTGCTAAATGCATTATAATGATAAATATTTATTTATCATACCTGTAACAGCATATTCTGGTGCAATATATCCCCTGGTCCCCATCAAAACCGTTGTTAGTGGGTTGCAATCATGATCCACGAGCCTTGCCAATCCAAAATCACCAAGCTTAGCATTGAACTCAGAATCTAACATCACGTTGCTTGGCTTCACGTCTCGGTGGATGATGCATTGCTGCCACTCTTCATGAAGGTAGAGCAACGCCAAGGCCAGCCCCAAAGCAATCTTGTACCTAACCGGCCATGTAAGAAATCTATCTCTGCCGTATAGATGATAATCGAGGCTTCCGTTCAACATGTATGTTGACAAACAGAAGTATAAACAGAAGAAGAATAGAAAAGAGGGTGAAGACGAAAATTTCAGAGGAAGAAGGATACATCTCTAGGACCAAATGGGCCCTTTTTATTAATTTTCATGGGCTCAATTTAGGAATTATACAAATATATTTTCCTCTAATTAGACGATTGTATTCCTAATCAGAGGGATTCAATTTAAGAATTATACAAATATATTTCTCTCTAATTAGACGATTGCATTCCTAATCAGAGGGATTCAATTTAGGAATTATACAAATATATTTCTCTCTAATTAGATGATTGCATTCCTAATCAGAGGGATTTACAGCTCATTTCAACACTCCCCCTCAAGATGGGTTATAGATATCATAAAGACCCATCTTGTCACGAATAAATGAAAAAGAAGGCACACTAAAACCTTTGATCAAAATATCTGCTAGTTGACTAGCAGATCGCACATAAGGCATACAAATGATTCTGGCATCAAGCTTTTCCTTGATAAAATGTCGATCGATCTCGATGTGCTTCGTCCGATCATGCTGTACTGGATTATTAGCAATATTGATTGCTGCCTTATTGTCACAATATAGCATAAGGGGTGATGACTGATAAAGGCCTAGATCCAATAACAAGATCCGCAATCATAAAATTTCGCACACGCCATGTGCCATAGCTCGATACTCTGCTTCAGCAGTAGATCGAGCAACTACATTCTGTTTCTTGCTTCGCCAAGTGACTAGATTACCTCCAACAAAAGTACAGTAACCTGAGGTAGAGCGACGGTCATCAAGTGATCCAGCCCAATCAGCATCTGTATAACACTCCACCCGTAGGTTGCCATGATTAGAATAAAGTAAACCACGACCAGGACAGCTTTTGAGGTAACGAAGTATCCGTGTCACAGCATCCATATGAACTGAACGTGGATCATGCATAAACTGACTTACCACACTAACGGCGAATGCAATATCAGGCCGTGTATGAGATAGATAAATCAAACATCCTACCAATCGTTGATAACGTTCTCGATCAATAGGAACACCGGTATCAGCTACTAGTCGATGATTTTGTTCAATAGGAGTAGCAATAGGTCGACATCCCAACATACCGACTTCTGTAAGAAGATCTAGAATATATTTTCTTTGGGAGAGAAAAATTTCTTTTGAAGAACGAGCAACTTCTATCCCAAGAAAATATCGAAGATATCCAAGATCCTTCACCTCAAATGCCTGTGCTAGCTGAGCCTTCAAATGAGCTATCTCCTCAGAATCATCTCCTGTGACCACAATATCATCAACATAGACAATCAAAATAGCAATCTTACCCTTGTTGTGCCGAAAGAAGAGTGTGTGATCTGCATTGCTTTGTTTATACCCCATCTGAATAATTGCTTGTCGGAAGCGATCGAACCAAGCACGAGGTGACTGCTTTAAACCATAAAGAGATCGTCGTAACTGGCATACTTTGCCCACTGTTTGAGCAGTAGCAAATCCTGGAGGAACATCCATATATACTTCCTCCTGAAGTTCTCCATGAAGAAAAGCATTCTTTACATCGAGCTGGAACAGATCCCATCCGAAATTAGCAGCACATGATATAAGGGTTCTAACAGAGTTCATTTTTGCAACAGATGCAAAAGTTTCATCATAGTCGATGCCATAAGTCTGTGTATATCCTTTTGCTACCAAGCGAGCTTTGTATCGTTCAACAGTACCCTCAGGTGTCTGTTTAACTGTAAAAATCTATTTGCATCTCACAGTTTGTTTACCAGCTGGCAAAGGTACAAGTTTCCATGTATTATTTTTTTCTAGTGCCTGCATTTCTTCAAGCATGGCGGCTTTCCACTTGGGATTTTCCTTAGCAACCTTCCAGTTCTCGGGTATGGAGACAGAGGACAAAGAAGCTATAAAACTCTGATAAGATGGAGAGAGAGACTCATAGGATACAAAGTTAGTGATGTCATGTTTATACCCTACTCCATCCTTAAGTTGAGTAGGAATACTAGCATAACGAGTAGGCTTCCGTAAAGCAATAAGAACATTTAGATCATCATTATCTAATGTAAACTAGATGGGAGGTACAGGAGAATTACCATTAGTCGTAGAAGATGAAACCGTTGGGACAGGAGAGGAAGACCTGGAGACTGGAGAATGCGTAATAGACTCTGAGAGAGGAGATGAATCAGATAAAACAAGCTGTGGGAGAGTCTCAGATGCAGTTTCAGATGCTTCTCCTTGAGTGTCAGATGCTTCTCCTTGAGTGTCAGATGCACCATTTGTACCAACATCCACAGTAACATCCACAGTAATAGGACTCCCTCCAGAAGACTCCCCCTCTCGATCAGTTCCAGAGATAACGGGAGAGGAAGAGGACACAGAAGATATATAGAATGGTTCAGACTTCCAAAATGTTACATCAATGCTGATAAACATCTTCCGCTCAGTCGGACACCAACATTTGTATCCTTTTTGAGTAGCTGAATATCCTACAAAAATGCACTTGAGGGCACGAGCGTCAAGCTTGCCAACCGAAGGTCGATGATCCCGAACAAAACAAACACAACCAAATACCTTGGGGGGAATTATAAAAGAATTAGTTCCTTGCAGGCATTCAAGAGGAGTCTTGTAGTCCAAAGTTCGAAGTGGCATTCGGTTAATCAGATATGCTGCAGTTAATACTGCTTCTCCCCATAAGAATTTAGGAACATTCATAGAAAACATCAAACATCTTGTCACTTCAAGAAGGTGTCTATTCTTTCTTTCAGCAACTCCATTTTGATCCGGTGTGTCAACACACGTCGTTTGATGTATAATTCCATTATTATGTATATACTCCTCAAATTCTTTATTAAGATATTCTGTCCCATTGTCAGAGCGAAAAATCTTAAGAGTTGCTCCATATTGAGTACCAATCATTTTATGAAAATCTCTAAATGACTGAAATACTTCATTCTTATTTTTCAATAGATAAACCCAAGTGCAACGACTAAAACAATCAATAAAAGTGACGAACCACCGATGATCAGAAATAGCGGTGGTCCCACAGGGTCCCCATACATCAGAATGAACTACCTCAAACATTGCTTTACTACGTCGGCCTGAGTTTGGATAAGTACTTCTAGTGTGTTTAGCTAGTTCACAGGCATCACATACAAGCTTCTCTTTATATGTTTCAAAAACAGATGGAAATATACGAGCTAAGAGAGTAAATGAAAGATGACCAAGCCTGCGGTGTTGGAGCAACAGATCCTCCTTTTGTGAAGATGAAACAGTCAAACTGGTTTCTGAGTAGCCTTCAGACACTCCTCCCTCCAAATAGTAGAGCCCATTACGCATTATGCCAGTCTCAAGTTTCTTCCCTATCTTTGGTTCCTGAAAGACACAATGTGTTTTGAAAAAAGTTACGGCACAATCAAGATCATTTGTAATAGCACTAATGGATAGGAGATTTATAGAAAATCTTGGGACATGTAGAACAGATGATAAGGGTAATTCGGAAGTGCATTTGATAGATCATTTTCCAGAAATAGGGGTAAAGGAGCCATCAGCAAGATGAACTTTATCACGACCGGAACAGGGAATATAAGAAACAAAATCTCTAAAAGATCCAGTCATATGATTGGATGCTCCAGAATCAACAACCCATGGAGAAAAATTACTACAGTTAAGAGCATGAATTTGATCACTGATACCTATTTGGGCAAAATTATCCTGAGAACTGGCTGGTTGATTTGAAGAATCTTCTGTGGAAGTGCTGCTTTCAGAAATATTTACACCAGATCTGAATTTTTTCAAAAGTTGCATTTCTTCAACTGATAAATCTCCCATAGAAGAAAAATGAGCCTGATTATACTGACCTCGGCTTCTACCAAAACGACCACCTCCATGACCACGGCCTCTATTTGGACGACCATGTAGCTCATAGCAGTAAGCTTTGATGTGGCCCAGCTTATGACAGTGGTCACAAATTTTAACTCCACGAGGTCGAGGCTGAGTTTCTTGAGCAGAATTAGGAGTAGAGCTTCCAAGAGTATTAGGCTGTACCACAAGTGCAGATCGTATAGCTGTGTTCATAGAAGAAGACATAGTGGTTAATCGAGTTTCTTCACTAAGAACCAAAGAAATAGTTTCATCAAGAGTTGGCCACTTCTGTGTACTAAGAATAGAAGAGCGTCGATACTCAAACTCTGGGTTTAGTCCATCCAAAAAATTTACAAGTCGCTGTCGCTCTATCCATTTGCGAAACTCATCAACATCACCAGGATGAGTAGGGGTAAAGGGATTATAAAAATCAAAATCGTTCCACAACCTTTTTAATTCTCCAACATACTCTGTTACAGATCGGGAACCCTGATTAAGTCCTCGAAGCTCTCGCTGGATCTTATGGGCATGCATATTATTGCCTTTATAAGAATAAGTTGTGGCTACAGCCTGCCATAACTCATAAGCATTCGTTAGTGCCTTAACCGTATGAGCAACACTTGGTACCATAGAGGCAAGGAGCCATGCTACCACCCGAGAGTTATTAGAATTCCACTGTCTAACAGCTATCCCATCTCCTTCTGGCCTTTTTGCAGTACCACTTATAAACCCCTCAAGATTGTGAGAATCCAAAATTAGACGAACATGTCGCGTCCAACTTAAGTAGGTACCCGGCCCATCCAATTTGACCGGATTAGTTTCTAGGGTGATCTTTGAAAACTCACTACCCGAGATACGAGATTCCATCATCCTAACTATTAACTTTTCTAAATCCTCCATGGTTAAAGGAGTTTTATCACCCATAAGAAAAATCCTTAAATGATCAAGTAAACAAGAACAATCTTGAGGGAGGAAATTGAAGTTTTCTCACCAACGATCTGAGATAAACTCAGATGACGAAAAAATATCAAATCTCTGCTTCCATGAAAGGTGCCTTGATAATATTCAGAAACTCCAAAACTGGACGCTCCATTGTTGTTCCAGAAAAAACAGCATCTACAATTGGAGACACATATGACAGCAGTAGAGGTTCTCCCTTTTTTTTGTATTTAAAAAATACCTAATAAGGGATGAGAACCGTTTTCAACCCCGTAGTTCTTGAGTTGAAACGGTGGTGGCGTCGATGGCAGCGGCGGTAGCAGCGACAGCGGTGGTGATTGCAGTGGCGATGGCAGAAGCAGCGACAGCAGTGGCGGCGGCGACGATGGCTGCGGCAGCGGAGGCGGCGATCATAGTGGAGAAGGCTCAGGCAGTGGCGGCGGCGGCGGCGACGATGGCCGCGGCAGCGGAGGCGGCGATCATAGCAGAGGCGGTGATGAAGATGAAGGGATGCGAGAGAGAGAGAGTGAGAGATTTAACGGAAACGGAGAATGGCTTTCAAGGTTTGCAGGGATCCACAGAGAGAGCAGCGGCGATGGTTTGAAGGGGGAACAGATCCCACTCTGTTTGAGAGGAGAGATTTGAGTTGTAGACGATCGGCGGTTGAAGAGACGGAACAGAGCACTCTGTTCCCTAAATAGGCTCAAATACCATGTTGACAAACAGAAGTATAAACAGAAGAAGAATAGAAAAGAGGGTGAAGACGAAAATTTCAGAGGAAGAAGAATACATCTCTAGGACCAAATGGGCCCTTTTTATTAATTTTCATGGGCTCAATTTAGGAATTATACAAATATATTTCCCTCTAATTAGACGATTGTATTCCTAATCAGAAGGATTCAATTTAAGAATTATACAAATATATTTCCCTCTAATTAGACGATTGCATTCCTAATCAGAGGGATTCAATTTAGGAATTATACAAATATATTTCCCTCTAATTAGATGATTGCATTCTTAATCAGAGGGATTTACAGCTCATTTCAACAATGTACTCATAGACAAGCAACAAATCACCTCTTTCATGACAATAGCCAATAAGCTGCACAAGATTGCGATGCCTTAACCGGCTGATGGTCGTGATTTCAGATATGTACCCCCTCTTACCTTGTTTAGAATCTCTGGAGATCCTTTTAACTGCCACTTCACGCTTTGGATCTTGCAATACTCCCATGTAAACCTCCCCGAATCCTCCTCTCCCCAGCTTCCTCTCCTTTGCAAAATTACGTGTTGCACTCAGAAGTACGCCATAAGGAAATCTCCTAGGTCCACTGGCACTCTCAATTGCATCGCCGACTAAAACATCTATAGCCATGTCTTTTTCTTCTGCCGTGCTTCTATTAACCTTCTTACATATATATTTTCTGATAAAAAACACCACACAGAACAAACTTACTAAAACTCCTGCAGCAATACCAAACCCCAGGGCTTTAGATCTTTTATATCTCAGTCCAAGATCAGAGGAACTGAAACTCCAGGAGTGGATGGTATGCACCTCGACCAGGGCACCTGTGGAGGCTGAGAAGCCAACGGCAATCTTTTCTGGCAGGTAATCCCTCAAGTCGACACCATAAGACAGACTCCAATTCCTCCTAGGATCAGTGTAATTGCTAAGGAAGATGCTCAAATTTCTAGTACTAGCGTTGTAACAAACAGAAGCAAAAAGTATGATTTTTTGCCTTATACTTGCGTTCAAGTCCACATGCGCAACGGAAACAATGCTGTGGATGTCGATTCCCACATGATCGGCACTGGAATCATTATACTCAGGGTTTATGTAGCTATCAAACTCGACAGCCACGATCTTGTTTCTCGTCATGTTAGTACCACTGCGGTTGAATAACCCAAGAGCCCCACCCCACGAATGATTCAATGTCTCGTTATAGTATGGGTAAGACGAGAGGAAGAAGGCGATCCCATCAGCGCTTCTCGTCCTGTTGAGGCCATCAATAGTGAAGGAGAAATTCGAAGTGAAGTCGGCGAGTTTACCTGAAGCCTTGTCCCATAAAGGCACTGGTTCATTATGTACAACGCTGCCCGTGCTGTTTTCAATATGAGTGTTGAGTTGGTTCCTGGTGAGTTGGATGGCGTTGCTAACAAATGTGGCGTCCTGGTAGCTTTTCAGGTCTCCCGTTGTATCGTGATTGAAGATAGAGTAATCGAAGGAGAGTGGAGTTGCTTGGGGAATCATGAAGAACGCCAACTGGAAGAGGGACGGTAATAAGAGTTGGAGAGATGGAACGGGAGTTCTGGAGCCGCAGCAAGGAGTCATGTTTGCAAGGGGCCGGAACAGTCATGAACGCCAAGGCGTTCTGCTGGTTTATGTAAAGTCTGTTCAATTAGAAAGCCTGTTACGTGCATATGAAAAGTTCAGCCATAACGCGTGTGATTTCCCACTAACAGAATTTAGCGCGGCAGATGTGGATGGTTGAATTTGACTATTGACTTCCCACGCTCGTATTAGTGGGCCTAGGCAACATTTGGTGCACAGTAAAGAGGCCCCCAAAGCATTTTTCATACTACTCCCCTTAAGATCCTGTTTTGCTATAACAAGTTTTTTTTGTATGCATACCTTTAAAAATATCTGAAAATATGTAAATATCCTCACAAGTTTGCTATTTATGTGCATACCTTCATAAATTATTCTTTTCACATGTACACCCTTATAAAGGTATGACATTATGTGAATATTCTTACAAATTTATAATTTGCCTTCATATCCTTGTAAATTATTTCTTTCTGTATACATAATCTCATAAATTTACTAAATACAAATTATTTTTTTCGATATATCTATACATGGCATACATACAAAAAGAAATGATTTATATGCACGCACAAAAGCAAATAAAATTTGACGACCATGTATTTTGGTGATGCTGGTCCATCTGATTGTTGAGATGGACTATTTCGAGTTTGTACATGTATGATACCATCTAAAGAGATGGTATGAAAAATTTCTATGATGGCTTAATTTGTGCCATGTCAGCATGAACCATGTATTTCAGATAAAAGTTGAGGTCGTATGATGCAATCTGCAAATATCATTGGATTAGCTGAAAGAGGCTAGCTCTTAGTAGCACAATTTTTTCATTTAAGATGGCATATCTATTTTTGAGCATTATGGAAACTTATTTTTGTATTTATTTTTTAAGTATTTCTTATTATTTTTTAAGAGGCCCCTTTTAGCAGAGGACCAGTCATATCAGCTCGAAACATATGGTCTATCAAACTTGCTAGGCTATGTTTTAATTTATAAATCATTGAGGTGAATTTGTTTAGTCATGGCTTATAGTTTTGCTGGGTGTGATAGGTGATTTTTTGCTTGAAAGGTACGATGTGATGCACGTTTTAGACCACCGGAATATTTTGGTCGGCAAGTCTTGTTTTCATGCGTGGTGATTGACTTCGAAGTTGATCCTTGCAACTATTCGGGAATAGCATGTGATTAATTTATGCATAACCTTTTACCCTCCTGCGACGTGCTTTCGCGCTTGTCAGCCTTCTACTTTTTTACCCTCCTGCGACGTGCTTTCGCGCTGGTCAGCCTTCTACTTTTTTTCCTTTCGGGTGGACAAAATCGAGCTCTTTTTCAGAATAATACAAAAAAAAAATTTAAATATCAAAATATATCAAAACGAAATTTATTTATCAAACTAATGCAAAAAAAAAAATGTCATTTTGAATGGCATTTTTTCTTCTTCCACGTCACCCCCCATTTCCACGGTGGCATCGTCCCAAAAAAAAAAAAAAGAAAGAAAAACGGCGTTTTCAAATTTTCTCACAAAAAAAAGGAAAAAAATCGTGAAAAATGAGAAAATTGATTTTTTAAAATTTGAAATTAATTAATAAATTAAAATTATAATTTTGATTGAAATTTAAAATATAAAGATTTGAATTTGTAATTCATTAAAAAAATTAATTTAGATTTTTTATTTAAAATATTTTTTAAAAGATGTCAAAAAAAATCTTAAGAAATAAAAAAAAAATTATCATAGAAAATAAAAAAAAGAGAAAGAAATATGAAAGAAATAAAAATTTGAAATTTAATTGAAAAATATCATTCGAAATACTTGTCCTAAAAATTTAAAAAAAAAAGTTTAAATGATAAAAAAAAATTATAATTTAAAATTTAAAAGAAATAAAATTTTAGAGATTAATTGAAATAAAAATATTATTTAAAATTACTTTATCAAATTAAAATTAATTTATTTTAAAAATATTCAAAAAAATTTGAAAAATAGGCTAAAAAAATTTTATAAAAACATAAAGAATTGAAAAAAAATAGAAATTATAATTGTAATTGAAGAACAAAGTTTATAATTTTTAATTTTAAGAAATAAGAATTATAATTTTAATTGAAATTAAAAATTACTTTTTAAATAACTAAATTAATTGAAATATAAATTTTTCAGAAATATTTTAAATAAAAGAAAAAAAATACGTAATAGAATATCAAAAAGATAAAATGGAAGAAAACTAAAATTAAAATTTAAAATTATAAAAATTATAAATTAGATTAGAAAAAATATATCATAAAAGAATAAAATTAAATTAAATTAAATACAATTTCATTTTTAGGGTATTTTATAAATGTGACTTAAAAAAATTAAATTTGAATTAAATTTTGATAAAAAAAGAAATACATTAATAAGTTAAAAAATGATGAAAAGTTAAAAAGTTAAAATTTTTAAAAAGTCATAAAAAATAAGAATTATAAATTTAAATTTTAAAAAAAATAAAATTTTAAAGATTAAGTAAAATAGAAATATTTTTTAAAATTAATTTTTCAAATTAAAATTAATTTCTCAAATTAGTCGACCCCATAAATCGACTCATGGCTAAAAGAGTTTAACGGCACGCAAAATTTTTGGCTGCCACACTCTGTGAGTCGACCCCTTGACTTTCTTTTTGATAATTTTTATTTTTTAAATTTTTTAAAAAGAGAGAGAGGAGGCAGCTCACCGCCGTGCTGTCGGAGAGACGCCGGAGAAGGGAGAAGAGGGAGAAAGGAGAAGAGGGAGAAGGAGAGAAGAAGGGGGGAAAGGAGAAAACGCCGTTCCCTTCGGCATTTTTTATTCTTTTTCTTTTTTTTTTTAAATTTTTTAAAATTTTTTCATAATTTGTTTCATTATTTTTTTTTAATTTATTAAATTTTTTAATGAGGATAGTAATTTGAATGATAATTTTTAATTTAAATTAAAGTTAATTTTTTGTTTTAAATTATAATTTCTATTTTATTACCATTTTTTCTCTTTTATTTACTATTTTTATGATATATTTTTTTTAATTTAATTTATAATTTTTATAATTTAAAAATATAATTTTAGTTTTCTTTTATTTTTATGATATATTACGTATTCTTTTCCTTTACTTAAATTTGTAAAGGAAGAAGGAGAAGATCGAGAAGGGAGAAGGGAGAAGGGAGAAGGAGAAGGGAGAAAGAAGAAGGAGGGGAAAAAGGGGTTTGGGGAGGAGAGAGAATGACGTTTTCTCTTTTTTTTATTTTTTATTTTTTTTAATTTCTTTACTTATCTATTTGTAATCTTTTAATAAATAAATTTAATTAAATAATAAAAATAATAATTTAAATGATAATTTTTAATTTAAATTAAAATTATTTTTTTTTAAAAATTTATAATTATAATTCCTATTTTATTATTATTATATTATTTTTTTATGATATTTTTTTTAAAATTTATTTTAAAAATTTTATCATTTGAAATTATAATTTCAGTTTTCTTCCATTTTTATCTTTTTAGCATTCTATTACGCATTCCTTTCCTTTACTTAAAAAAATATTTATTTTTTCTAAAGTTCAATTCAAAGAGCAACATTTGATATATTATTATTTACGTTATAATTTTTATAGTCCTTTCAGCATAACGTTTTCTCTCCTAATGTTCTGAGACACGTTCGAGTATGTGTATCCATATGCACCAATCATAATATCCAATCATTTAAAATTAAATAATATAAAATGAAATCAATATTTAATATTATTCAATAGAATAAAAATATCAAACGTACAAAAAAAAAATAGTACAATAAAAATATAAAAATATTAAATACAAATACAACAAAGATTAAGTCCCACAAGGACATCACGGCGCCCGTGGTCGCTTGGACCTTCTCAGGAAGGTCCTCGCCGGCTGCTCCTGCTGTGATGGCTCCTCTCCTATATCAGTGGAGGAGATCTGCTGATCATGCTGCTCAGGAATAACTGATCCTGTCGGATCATCTACGGACTGAGAGATCCGTTCAACTCTCTAATCTGGATACACGGATGGACCTGAAAAAAAAGTATCATACTCATGTGGCCAACTGGTACCCGATGATGGCATCTGGGGGATGTAGGAAGAAGAAGATGCTGCCATCTGTGGATGAAAAGGCGGTGGCATCTGTGCAGCATCAAATGATGACATATGCGGAATATGCGGTGATGGCATATGTGAAGCATATGGTGACGGCGTATAACTCATATCTGGCGCCCGAACTGCTCCATACCAAGGCACACAGGTATGTGGATCAACACCAATCGCCACTAATGTTTCGGAACCTGTTCTCTCCATCTCCCGCAGTATCTGAATTTGCTCGTCCTCATCAGTCGTAGATAAAGCACGACGAGCATCCAACACGAGATCCGACATAGAATCAGTCTATAAAATAAAAATAGAACAGTTAGTATAAAACAATCAGTATAGTGTACAATATAAAACAAAAATCTAACACAAATAACATGAAGTAATTTTCGTAATCTTACCAAAAGACGTATAGTAGAACTCTCGCCCTCGTATCCAGAAACTGCATACTGAGACTGTCCAATGACTCGCACCGTAATGCTAAAAAACCAAGCCATGTAGTCATCAGTATATGAACGGCCTCTCAAAATAGGATCACCATGAACAATATGATCTCGACGTGCATCCCAAATATCGATGTACTGTGCATGTCTGATACGTCAGTCGATACGAGCTCTCCCTCGTCGATCAATACGATGAAGTCCCTGACTGGTATCAAACTGCTCTGGGATGCCCTGAGTCTGACCAAACTGCCGCAGGACACGATCGGGAAGATGCCACTCTACCACATCAAAACAAATAAGTGGCACCCTAGCAGTCCATATGTCGTGTCCAACTGTACACATCTGCGGTAGTATAGCCAATATCCCATCTGTATATGGCTCCCACAAAAACTGATATAATATAGTTAAAATAAAAAAAATTAATATAAAATTATAATAGATTATGAATACTGTAAATTGATATTTGTAAAAAATTTAAAATTTACCCATCTAGATGTATCAACTAATGTATCCAACTGGCACCTATAAACCCGTGCCACTCTTGTCGATACGTGATGAACGTTGAATGCAACGTTCCATCTGTTTCACAATATACTAATATTAAATAAATTTAAAATAATAAAATTTAAATAAAAAAAAAATATTTCGATACCTGTATCCTAATGGTCCGTCTAGTCTGAATGGAACATCAGGATCCTGCTACTCTGATGGCATCTCGAGCAACTGTCGTCGTAATGGACTGATAGTCGGCATACGCTCCCATACCCAAATCTGTAAAATTTAAAAATTAAATAAATGATATATCGAATGTAAAATATAATTAAATATTAAAAATTAAAAATTTTAATTCACGTACCTGTAATAATACAAGATAACCGCCAATCTCGCTCTGATCAGCATAGGAACCCCGACACATAGCTCGGTATAGACAAGCTAGTACTGCACTACCCCAACTGAGTCGACGAGCGAAGTCTAAATCCTCTAATAATGGCAAAAATATCAACTTCATCTTATTCGATGAAATATCAGGTAACAGGACACCACCTAACAATCGCAGCACCTGACCCCTAACATACTGCTGCACCATCTCCTCTGGTGCATCATCCGCAATATGAAAATGACGATAACGATCATCCAAACACTCAATCCTGAGTCGTGAATGATCAAAAAAATATGCGTCGGGCTCAAACCCTAACAATCGCAAGCACAAAGCCTGCCACTCCGGAATGGTAAGTGTGGGATCAACTCCGGTAACTGGATCTCCATCAACTGGTAGTCCAGTAAGGATGCTGACATCCTGTAAACTGATGGTCGCCTCACCAAATGGAAGATGAAATGTGTGTCTCTGGATGCCATCTCTCAAGCAAAGCAGTAATAAGACCAACGTCCATCTGTATACGACCGATCCGATATACTCCATAAAATCTCAGATATCGTAAATAATCTAACACTCTATCTGGGATGTCCTCTGTCCTCCAAAAATCTGCATCGGATCGTCGTAGACGAAGATGTCTGGACTCCTGCAATAAAATATAATAATTAGATAACGTACATGATTTTTAAAATAAAAATTTAAAAAGTAAATAAGATTGTAATACTTACGCCGCCATCTAAAATAGTCTGTGATCGATGGTGCTCCTGCAATGTAAGAATGCTGCTGTCTCGGGGACCGAGATATCGTGGATCGTAAGCCATAATACGCTGTCTCAAGCAATATTATCACAGATGTATTAAAAAAATAAGACAATATATTTTAATTTTTTTTTAAATACAATATTATCACACAATACAACTTAAACACAAAATTCAGTTCATCCCAACATATTAAACACGAAAATTCAAATACAATCCCACAGTAATTCATAAAACAATGACAACAATAAATTGTCGAAGCTTTCAATTTCTTCCACTGCTTGAAGTTGAAGTATGTTGAAATATCCTAGGACAGCGACGACGATCATGACCCTGCTCCCTACAAATACCACAGTGGTTCTTATTTCTTATTTGCCTATCATCCATCTCATTTCGTAGTCTCGTTGACTTTGGTCTACCTTTCTGCTTCGGTCTCAAATGATGATGATCAGGCATACATTTGAACATACGTGTATGCATCCAATAATCTTCATGTAGTAGTGGATTGAAATTACCGCTCCAAGCATTCATGTATGCTGTAATTGTATATGCATCATCCACAAAAGCACTAAAATGTACAGCAATTTCTTGACACACAGCTAAAACATGTGAACATGGATATTTGTACGTGCTCCACTTTCCACAAGAACATTTTCTTTCAGCTAATGTAACAGTATGAGAATTTTCTCCACCTCGTAATCCTCCGCTTGCTCTTCTCGTAAGCACTTCATATATACCTCTTTGAAGGTTGAATGCTGTTACTCGGTGCTGGTTAGCCTTAACTTGATCTTCAGCAATTTTAATTGCAACATGAGGAGTAAAAAGATTATTTTGATTCTCCTCTACATATCTCAAGGCTTGGGCATGCCTCGTATTGAAATATTTGACAAGACGATAAAATGTCAGTTGAACACAAGCTGTAATTGGCATATTTCTAGCTCCTCGTAAAATACTGTTAAAAACCTCCGACAAATTTGTAGTTAAAACACCATAGCGTAGGCCATCATCATGTGCCAATGTCCACTTCTCCTTTTCTATCTCGGACAACCAGCTCCAAGCTTCTTCATTCACTGTTCTAATCCTACCCATGATAAAATTGAATTTACGAACTTGATGAGCACTTCCTGCTTGCCATACTGCTCTTTTCAGCTGCACATTTTTAAAATGAGTATTGAAATTACTGCAGATATGTCTTAAACAGTATCGATGATAAGCACGTGGTGGACTCCATCCAATAGACTCATCTGCGATGGCATTTAATATACCTGGATGCCTGTCAGAAATTAAGCATATTCCATTTCTATCTTTAACGATATGTGTTCTGAGCTGGAAAAGAAACCAACTCCAACTTGCAGTCGTTTCCTCATCGATAATTGCATATGCTAATGGAAATATCCCATTCTCTGCATCAATGCCTGTTGCAATTAACATCTTACCTTTAAATTTTCCATACAAGTGCGTGCCATCAATGCTAATTACAGGACGGCAGTGCATAAAACCCTGAATAGATGGTTCGAAAGCCCAAAAAATATAATTTAAAACACGAACATTGGAATTCACAGCTTGAAAAAAATTCCATGAAACAACTGTACCAGGATTTGCATATTGAAGTGCAGCCATATAATAAGGTAATTTAGCATAAGATGGCTCCCATTCTCCATAAATATCAACCAATGCCTTATGCTTTCCACACCATGCTTTCCTGTATGATACTGTATATTAAAATTGATCATTAACGGCTGCCACTATAGCTTCAACTTTAACACCGGGATCTTTCTCAACAATATGTCGGACTAATGTGCTAATCATCTTTCCACTGACATGTTTGTGGTCTCGACTCAATCCCGTAAACAAACAAGTATGAGGATCCTCATATTTTATGATTTGAAAATATCCATATTTTTTCAACAATGCAGCACGAAGCCTCCATTTACAATGCTGAACATTATCTGATGATGCACATCGTACGGACCATAATTTCGAATGCGACTGAACTACATTGTATGTCCGATGCTTCATAATGTGATAAAGATCAACAGCTCTCCTTACATCATCTTTACTCTCAAACATTAAACCTTTAGAAAATTCAGTCATCGAAGAGTCCCAAAATTGATTGTCAGAATTCAATCTTCGACCAGCACTAACACAACCACCATCATCTAAATTTATATCATTAAAATATTATGGAGGTTCGTGCAAACGAGATTGAGATTCTTCCACATTAATATTAGCTTGAACATCTTCATCATCATTCTCATCTTCATCATCATCATCATTACTGCTACTGTCCTCATCCATCCAACTGTCTTCATCTTCATTTTCATCTGACTCAAAACCCAGACTATCAGAATTTATTCCACCGACTACCCAATCATCATTTCCTATATGAGTGTCGTCTCTTGCACTTACCACTACTTGTACCAAAGGAGAAGTCACCATAGCAGAAGACACAGGAGAAGTCACCACAGCACTTGGAATAATTGGACAGCTAGGACCGGCAGTAGTGGAATGTTGTTCTACAAAACCGGCCTCAACACTATCGGTTTGTATCATAGGAGTTACGAAAGGTGAAAAAGGCCCAACATTATTATCCGCTTGAGTTAAAAACCGACTATGATATCCAAAGCTTGGTACATCTTCTTTTTCAATATATAATTCTAAAAATCGATATTCTGAATATTTCAAAGGAAAGGTCAGCATTTCTTCGACATCATCATCGTCATCAACTGGAACCAAGATATATTTACTCTGCATTAACTGTCCCGACAGATTAGGAGATCTCCATTTCAATTTTATTTCATATTTTTCTTTGTCTACAGGAATACTGCTGTATAAATGATCCAATAATTCTTGACGTGATAATGATGAAGATATTCTAATCATCCGATTTGCAGGGTGACTATACTGCACACCAGTTTGATCATTCTGTATCATGCCATCATAATACAATAAAATACGAACTCGTGTACTGGCCATTTTCTCAAAAAAACCTACAATAAAATCAAGATTAAAATATTTAATATTATTAATTATTTTATCATTACAAAAGATTTACATGATACATGCATCATATCATCAACAAATAGGTACAGATAGATCCTATCCCATTCGAGAATTGCATTAATTCTATAGATTAATTACATTAATCAAACGATACACAAAAAGGACCGAAAGAAATTTTGGCAGCATTTCTCCTTAGTTCTCCCCACATGACTCAAAATGTGTGAGGAGAACTAAAGAAAAATACTGTCCGAAATTTCTCTCGAACCCTCCGCATATCATTTGAATAATGTAATTATCTATAGAATTAAATGCAATTCCCAAACTGTCCAAACTGGACAATCAATTGACCAATGTATATATTTTACGATATCCATATAAAAATATATATTTCATATATATTTTATACGGATAACGTAGAATATTATACATTGATCAATTGATGGGTCTACGTTTTCATGAAATGCAATATATTTAAAAATTTAAAATACAACTGGATCTAATTAGATAAAGATAAAAATAAAAATAAATTAATGAGATAAAAAAAAATGAGCGTCGGAACCCGTGGGCCCCACCGTCATCGCAGCCCATCGCATCGGAGCCAACACCACGCGGGGCCCATCGTCAGGGCATGCGGCCCCACCAACCGTCTGGGCCCACCGCCGAGATGCGGGGCCCACCGCCGGGAGAGGCGGGGGGCTGAGGACCGCCGTCGGGGCGCGGGGCCCACCCTGGCCATCGGGGTGCGGGCCCACCGCCAGCCGAGGCTAGGGCCGGGCCCACCATCGGGATGCGGGGCTCGCCGTCGGGAAGCGTGTCCCGCCGCCGGCCGTCTGTGGCCGGCGGCCAAGGAGAAGGGAGAGAGAGAGGAAGAGAGAGAGGAGGGGGCCGGGGGCCAAGGACAGGACGCGGGACCCGCCGCCGGGGCGCGCGGCCCGCCGCCGGCCGTCTGTGGCCGGCGGCCAAGGAGAAGAGAGAGAGAGAGGAAAAGAGAGAGGAGGGGGCCGCGGCCCGTCGCCGGGACGCATGGCCCGCCGTCGGGACGCAGACGGCCGGCGGCCAAGGAGAAGGGAGAGAGAGAGGAAGAGAGAGAGCGAGGAAGAGAGAGAGGAGGGGCCGGGGGCCACCGTCGGGATGCGCGGCCCACCGCCGGCCATCTGGCGGCCAAGGAGAAGAGAGAGAGAGGAAGAGAGAGAGAGGACGGGGTCGGGGGCCACCGCCGGGACGCGCGGCCCGCCGCCGGCTGACTGTGGGCGGCGGCCAAGGAGAAGGGAGAGAGAGAGGAAGAGAGAGAGGAGGGGGCCGGGGGCCACCGTCGGGACGCGGGACCCGCCGTCGGGATGCGCGGCCCGCCGCCGGCCGTCTGTGGCCGGCGGCCAAGGAGAAGGGAGAGAGAGAGGAAGAGAGAGAGGAGGGGGCCGGGGGCCACCGTCGGGACGCGGGACCCGCCGCCGGGACGCGGGACGCGCGGCCCGCCACCGGCAGTCTGTGGCCGGCGGCCAAGGAGAAGGGAGAGAGAGAGAGGAAGAGAGAGAGAGAGGAAGAGAGAGAGGAGGGGGTCGGGGGCCACCGTCGGGACGCGGGACCCGCCGCCGGCCGTCTGTGGCCGGCGGCCACGGAGAAGGGAGAGAGAGAGGAAGGGAGAGAGAGAGAGGAAGAGAGGGAGGAGGGGGTCGGGGGCCACCGCCGGGATGCGGGACCCACCGTCGGGACGCGCGGCCCGCCGCCGGCATGAGAAAAAGAGAGAGAGGGGAAGAGGGAGAGAGAAAGAGGAAGAGGGAGAGAGAGGGGGGAAGAGCTCACCGCCGCCGAGACCTCGCCGCCATGCCGCCGTGCCGTCGGAGAGACGCCGGAGAAGATCGAGAAGGAGAAGAGGGAAGGGAGAAGGAGAAGAAGGAGAAGGGAGAAGGAGAAGAGAAGGAAGAAGAGGGGAAAAAGGGTTTGGGGAGGGGAAAATGCCATTCTCTATGACGTTTTCTCCTTTTTTTTTTTTAATTTCTTTAATTATGTATTTGTAATTTTTTAATAAATAAATTAAATTAAATAATAAAAATAATAATTTAAATGATAATTTTTAATTTAAATTAAAATTAAATTTCTTTAAAATTAATAATTACAATTCCTATTTTATTATTTTTTTATGATACTTTTTTTTTATTTATTTTAAAATAGTTATCATTTGAAATTATAATTTCAGTTTTCTTTCATTTTTTTCTTTTTAACATTCTATTACATATTCTTTTCTTTTAATTAAAAAAATATTATTTTTTCTAAAGTTCAATTTACAAAATTTTTTTCCATATTTTTTCTCATTTTTTAACTTTACACTGTATTTATTTTTTGATCAAAATTTAATTCAAATTAAATTTTAAATTTTCCTTCCATTTTTTTTCTTTATTTAAAATATTTTTTAAATAATAATGTTTAAATTAATTTAGTTATTTAAAATATTATTTTAAATTTCAATTACAATTTTAATTCTTATTTCTTAAAATTAAAAATTATAAACTTTGTTCTTCAATTACAATTATAATTTCTATTTTTTTTCAATTCTTTATCTTTTTATGAAATTTTTTTAAGATATTTTTAAATTTTATTTGAAAATTTTTTTAATTAAATTAATTTTAATTTTATAAATTACATTTAAAAAATATTTTTATTTCAATTAAACTTTAATTTTTTTTTTAAAATTTTAATTTATAATTCTTATTTTTTGTGACTTTTTAAAAATTTTCACTTTTTAACTTTTCCTCATTTTTTTAAACTTTTTAATGTATTTCTTTTTTTATCAAAATTTAATTCAAATTTAATTTTTTTAAGTCACATTTATAAAATACCCTAAAAAAGAAATTGTAATTAATTTAATTTAATTTTATTCTTTTATGATATATTTTTTCTAATCTAATTTATAATTTTTATAATTTTAAATTTTAAATTTAGTTTTTTTTCATTTTTATCTTCTTGATATTCTATTACGTATTTTTTTTCTTTTATTTATAATATTTTTTAAAAATTTATATTTAAATTAATTTAGTTATTTAAAATATAATTTTTAATTTCATTTACAATTATAATTATTATTTCTTAAAATTAAAAATTATAAAGTTTGTTATTCAATTACAATTATAATTTCTATTTTTTTTCAATTCTTTATATTTTTATAAAATTTTTTTAGCCTATTTTTCAAATTTTTTTGAATCTTTTTTAAATTAATTATTTTTAATTTGAGAAAGTAATTTGAAATAATATTTTAATTTCAATTAATCTTTAAAATTTTATTTTTTTTAATTTTTACATTATAATTCTTTTTTTTTGATTTTTTAAAAATTTTAAAATTTATAATTTTTTTAAAAATTTTTAGGACAAGTATTTCGAATGATGTTTTTCAATTAAATTTCAAATTTTTATTTCTTTCATATTTTTTTCTCTTTTTTTTATTTTCTATGATAATTTTTTTTTATTTCTTAAGATTTTTTTTGACATCTTTTAAAAAATATTTTAAATAAAAATTTTAAATTAATTTTTTTAATGTGTTGGTGCAAAAATCTGCTTGCGCCGGAGAAGCTGGAGTCGGGGAAGCCGCGGTCGCCGCCGGGACTTGCAAGGGAAGTCTAAACCGGAGGTGGGGTTGCTCCGGCAAGACCCTCCGACGCTCAAGTCAGTTCTCTGCCTCAACAAGAATGGAGTGCTCGAACGGAGAATTTAGCAGAGTTTTGAGATAAGAGATGAGCTTAGAGAATAACGTATCTGGGTCCTCCTTTTATAGGCGGAGGAGGCAAAGGGTTGATGGCGACGTTTGTAACCGTCTGGTAGTGGGCCGCCCATGGTCAGGGAAATTGATTGCGAAGGATAGTGGAGTAGACACGTGACTATTGTTACGGCCTGCCACGTAGAGCCAGTTGCAGGTAGTGGAGCGGCGTCCGTTGCCGCTAGCTGTCAGGGAGTAGTGGAGTCGCGCAGCACCTGCCGCAGGGAGTGGAGCAGAATCGTGGCCGTTGATACAGCCTGTCAGAGAGTAATGGGTCTGCCGCAGGGGGTGATGGAGCCGCGCGGAATCCGCTATAGGAAGTGGAACAGGATCACGGTTGTTATTGTGATCTGCCAGGGGGCGCGGATCTGTTGATCGAGGCTCGGCAGCGGTCGGAGTTGGGGACGAGGTCCAGTCCCCGTAGGAGTCCGGGTAGAGTCTTCCTGCAATATAAGTCAGGTGCGAAGTTCGGCTCTCGTAGGAGTCTGGACAGAGTCTACCTGCAATCGGGGTCGTGGGTGAAGTCCGGCTCCCATAGGAGTCCGGATGGAATCTTCTCGTAGCCGGAGCTGGGGATGGAGCCCGGCTCCCACAGAAGTCCGGGCGAAGCCTTCCAGCAGTTGAGGTTGGGGATGAAGTCTGGCTCCCGTAGGAATCCGGACTAAGTCTACCTGTAGCTGGAGTCGGAGACGAGACCTAGCTCCCGTAGGAGTCCGGTCGAAGCCCACCAGCAGCTGATATTGAAGGCGGAGCTCGGCCCCCGTAGGAGTCCGGGCGGAGCCATGCTGCTCGAAGTCGAAGGCGGAGCCCGGCTCCCGTAGGAGTCCGGGCGGAGTCGTGCTGCTCGAAGTCGAAGGCGGAGCCCGGCTCCCGTAGGAGTCCGGGCGGAGCCGTGCTGCTTGAAGTTGAAGGCGGAGCCCGGCTCCCGTAGGAGTCCGGGCGGAGCCGTGCTGCTCGAAGTCGAAGGCGGAGCCCGGCTCCCGTAGGAGTCCGGGCGGAGCCGTGCTGCTCGAAGTTGGAGGCGGAGCCCGGCTCCCGTAGGAGTCCGGGCGGAGCCGTGCTGCTCGAAGTCGGAGGTGGAGCCCGGCTCCCGTAGGAGTCGGGGTGGAGCCGTGCTGCTCGAAGTCGGAGGCGGAGCCCGGCTCCCGTAGGAGTCCGGGCGGAGCCGTGCTACTCGAAGTCGGAGGCGGAGCCCGGCTCCCGTAGGAGTCCGGGCGGAGCCGTGCTGCTCGAAGTCGAAGGCGGAGCCCGGCTCCCGTAGGAGTCCGGGCGGAGCCGTGCTGCTCGAAGTCGAAGGCGGAGCCCGGCTCCCGTAGGAGCCCGGGCGGAGCCGTGCTGCTCGAAGTCGAAGGCAGAGCCCGGCTCCCGTAGGAGTCCGGGCGGAGCCGTGCTGCTCGAAGTCGGAGGCGGAGCCCGACTCCCGTAGGAGTCCGGGCGGAGCCGTGCTGCTCGAAGTCGGAGGCGGAGCCCGGCTCCCGTAGGAGTCCGGGCGGAGCCGTGCTGCTCGAAGTCGAAGGCGGAGCCCGGCTCCCGTAGGAGTCCGGGCAGAGCTGTTCTGTTCCGTCGTTGATTCTGCTGGTTTCGGCTGTGGGTATTCTATACCCAACACTAGTCCCCCTACTTCCGAGTTTGGATTTCAAACGAAGGAAGTACAGAGAGAGAGATGGGTACAGTCGGAACCGTCCCTTCGAATCCTGCGCACTGCCGCCTCTAGATATTTTTGTATTTAATGTGTGTACGTTAGAGCCCGATTTTCGGTGAAGGTGACCTGAAGAGTCTTTTCGGAACTCCCGTTGAAACGCGATCCCAAGCGTCGTGCCACGAGAATTTGTGAGCGATCAACCCTCGATAGCAATGAAGGAGATAAGCGCGCCACGTGGCACACACCAACTGGCCCAGGAATACTCGCCGCCATAACTGCGCTAGGATCCGTCGGCTATTTAAACCCCTCCGTCCCTTCACGGCTTCATCTTGGCGCTTTTCTTTCGTCTGAGAGTCTTGCCTCTCTCGCACCAGTCCTTGCCCCCTTCAGCCCCCCCCCCCAATTCTTTTCTGAGGGTTTCCGCACCATGTCCTCTACCCTGGAGGCTGTTCTTGAGGGGATTTTTAGGGCTTGGAGGAAGGTGAGGAGGAGAATGGCGTCCGGTGAGAATCTCCATCGTTTCAAAGGGGGTCCGGGGAAGAATTCCTTCAACAACAGGGGTTTAGTAACGGGGGCTGTCGGTGAAGTTATTCTGCCCGCGAATTTCGGAGTAGCAAGGCGGGGTGACACTGGTCAAGAGGGCAGAGCTACCGTCATAAGCCATGACGGAATCCTTAACGCTGTCGAGGCCGAGGGACCGGAGGTGGTCGGTGTCGACGGTGGGGCAGTGGAACTTGTTGCGGGGATGGTGGAAGTAGCGCATGCCGACCTTGCCGGAGCATTTTGGGTGGTGGCTGTTGTGGGGCATTCGGAGATGAGGCACATCTCTGGCGTCGCTGCCGCTTCCGAGGTGACTCCGGTTCTTCTTGAAATAGGTCTTCGCTACTGCCGCCGTTGCCCTTACCGTCTCCGGAGATCTATCCCACCCTTTTCCCGCTAGGGTTGGGACTTCGGAGACAGAATGAGGCGAGATGGGGTGAGAGCTGTTACACGCACTGGAGAACGCGACTGAGAAAGATAGAGACGGAGAGAGGAGCTCGTAGCTCGGAGCGGCCTCTGGTTCGTCCTGCCCGAACCGTGCCTGCGAGACTTGCGATGACGTGTATCTTCTCTTCTCTTTTTTCTTTTTTTTTTTCTGACCCACCGGGTCCTGTGACGTATACTCCTGTTAAATGAAAAAGAGATTTTGTTACCTTGTCTGTATCTCGCATAAAATAGTTGTCTGTCGAACTTCTTCATTTTCCTCTTTCTTCCTTCTCTTCTTCTTTTCTTTTTCACGTCGTCCTAAGGTCATTGACGAACTCTTCTGTTCATGTGGGGTTGTCGTTTGTCGAGCTCCTTTTCGGCCTTTATGCCGTTCGAAGATACCTGATTGTTATTCCGTCGACGGCTGCAGGTTCGCTTGGGGCCCTTCAGGCCCGAAGTCCCTCCTAGGGCTTGGATTTGGGGGTTCAAGCTTCCGTTGCCTTCGGGCACTGTTTGCTTTCCTTTTTTGCTTGGATTTTTCTCCGCTGAAGTCGGAGCTAAGTTCGGCTCCCTTGGTAGCCCGAACCGGCTCTCGTAGGAGTCAGGGCAAAGTTTTTCTGCAATCAAAGTCATAGGCAAAGTCCGGCTTCCGTAGAAGTCCGGGCGGGGTTGTCCTGTAGCTAATGTCGGTGATGGAGCCCGGCTCCCGTAGGAGTCCGGGTAAAGTCTTCCTTGGCGTCACGGACGGAACCCGGCCTCAGTAGGAGTCCGGGTGGAATCTTTTTTGTCGTTGAAACCCGGCTCCCGTAGGAGTCCGGGAGAAGTCTTCTTTGTCGTTGGAACCCGGCTCCCGTAGGAGTCCAGGAGAAGTCTTCTTTGTCGTTGGAACCCGGCTCCCGTAGGAGTCCGGGGGAAGTCTTCTTTGTCGTTGGAACTCGGCTCCCGTAGGAGTCCGGGGGAAGTCTTCTTTGCCGTTGGAACCCGGCTCCCGTAGGAGTCCGGGGGAAGTCTTCTTTGTCGTTGGAACCCGGCTCCCGTAGGAGTCCGGGGGAAGTCTTCTTTATCGTTGGAACCCGGCTCCCGTAGGAGTCCGGGGGAAGTCTTCTTTGTCGTTAGAACCCAGCTCCCGTAGGAGTCCGGACCTTTCATTTTGCTCGAGCCGGCGTGAGGTCCTCCTCGCGTTACCAGCCTGGCTGGCGGGGGCGCTTTGGGGCGCTGTGGGGTCTCTTCCCCATCCGATCTAAAAGAACCGGGTCTTCGAGTCAGGATGAGGTTCTCCTCCTGTTCCTGACACGGCTGTGGGGGCACATTGGGGCGTTGTAAGGCCTCTCCCCCCATCCGGTCTAAAGGAACCGGGCCTTCGACTTTGCTCAAGTTAGGGCGAGGTTCTCCTCCTGTCCCTAACAGGGCTGTGGGGGCACATATGGGCGTTGCGAGGCCTCTCCCCCCATCCGGTCTAAAAGAACCGGGCCTTCGACTTTGCTCAAGTTAGGACGAGGTTCTCCTCCTGTCCCTAACAGGGCTGTGGGGGCACATATGGGCGTTGCGAGGCCTCTCCCCCCATCCGGTCTAAAAGAACCGGACCTTCGACTTTGCTCAAGTTAGGGCGAGGTTCTCCTCCTGTCCCTAACAGGGCTGTGGGGGCACATATGGGCGTTGCGAGGCCTCTCCCCCCATCCGGTCTAAAAGAACCGGGCCTTCGACTTTGCTCAAGTTAGGGCGAGGTTCTCCTCTTGTCCCTAACAGGGCTGTGGGGGCACATATGGGCGTTGCGAGGCCTCTCCCCCCATCCGGTCTAAAAGAACCGGGCCTTCGACTTTATGAGGTTGCCCTACAGTCTGCTTGAATTGTCCCAAGACATATGGGCACGCATTTTTTGATTAAGACGAAATTACTGGTAGTACATCCGTAAGTTTTCTGAGCTCCATGGTCGTGGGAGGTCGGCTCCTCCGAGCTCCTTAAGATAATAAGTGCCAGGCCGAACTACTTCCTTGACCTCGTAAGGTCCTTCCCAGTTTGGGGCAAGTTTCCCCTGGCCCTGTGGTTGCGAGACAGCAGCTCGTCGGAGCACTAGGTCTCCTGCTTTAAATGCCTTGTTCTTGACTCGGGCGTTGTAATATCGGACAACTTTCTGTCTGTAGGCTGCCATTCGAACCTGAGCAGTCTCCCGCCTTTCTTCCAGCAGGTCGAGGTTGGCTCTGAGACTTTGTGCATTTTGGGGTTCGTCGAATGCCATGACTCGTGCCGACGGGAGTTTAAGCTCGATCGGGATGACGGCTTCTGTACCAAAGGCTAAAGCAAAGGGGGTCTCCCCTGTAGGCAACCTCTGGGTGGTTCGATACGCCCATAGCACATGATAAAGTTCGTCCGCCCAAGTTCCTTTTGCTTTTTCGAGCCTTGTCTTAATCCCCTGCAAAAGGGTTCTGTTAGTTACCTCAGCTTCACCGTTCGCCTGGGGATGGGCCACTGATGTGAAGTTGTGGGAGATGTTTAGATCTTCACAGAATTCAGCGAATCTGGCTCCCGCGAATTGCCGTCCATTATCAGTGATTAGGGTTCTAGGCAAACCGAACCTGCATACGATCGATTTCTAGACGAAATCCTGCACTTTTGCTTCTGTGATTTTTGCTAGTGGCTCGGCCTCGACCCATTTGGTAAAGTAGTCGATCGCTACAAGGAGAAACTTCCTTTGACCGGACGTCATGGGAAAGGGGCCAAGAATATCCATCCCCCACTGTGCGAAAGGCCATGGGGCACTCAAGGGTGTGAGCTCGGTAGCAGGTTGTCTCTGGATGTTGGCGTATCTCTGGCATCGATCACACTTTTTGACATATTCGATCGAATCATGATGCATTGTTGGCCAGTAATACCCTTGGCGGAGTAGCTTGTGGGATAAAGATCTGGCACCCAAATGGCTTCCGCAAGCCCCCTCGTGTACTTCCCATAAAGCGTAGTCAGCTTCTGAGGGCCGGAGATACCTTAAGAGGGGCAAGGAGTATGATCTTTTGTACAATTTGCCCTCATAAAGGATGTACCGGGAGGCTTGATTTCGGAGTTTCCGAGCCTCTTTCGCGTCCTGGGGGAGAATCCCATCTTTAAGGTAGGTTGTCAGTGGGTCGACCCAGCTGGGCTCGTGGTCGATCTCCATTACGGGCCGCGGTTCTTCCGTACTCGGATGTTTTAAAACTTCAAAGAAGACGCCTTTGGGCAGTTCGGTCGGAGCCGATGTCGCCAGTTTGGAGAGAAGATCGGCCCTGATATTCTCCGACCTTGAAATTTGCCTGATGTCGAAACTGCTAAAGGTAGGGGTGAACTCCTTCACTTTCTCAAGATATTTGGCCATGCTGTCCTCCCGTGCTTCATAGCTCCCGCTGACTTGTCCCACCATAAGTTGGGAGTCGCTGTGTACCCGGAGTTGACCTATTTCGAGCTCTTTGGCGACCCTTAATCCTGCAATCAGAGCTTCATATTCCACTCTGTTGTTTGTTGCGGGGAACTCGAAACGCAGAGCGTACTCCGCGACGACTCCCTCTGGGCTGACCAAGATCAGTCCTGCACCCGCGCCCGCCATGTTGGAAGATCCGTCCACATAGAGGGTCCAAAAGCAATCGGAGGGACTGACTTCTTTGTTGGGGGAGTTCGGTTGAGTCTTCAGGTCGTCAACCTTGCTCTGCTCGGGTTCGGCCTCCTCGGGGATAGTGCACTCTACTATAAAATCTGCCAATATTTGGGCCTTTATTGCTGGTCTAGGTTTGTAGTTGATGTCGAATTCTGTGAGCTCGATTGCCCATTTCGCCATTCTTCCAGAGGTATCAGCTCGGTGCAAAACCGCCTTGATCGGTTGATCGGTGAGTAGCGTCACCGTGTGCCCTTGAAAATAAGATCGGAGTCTCCGAGCTACAATCAACAAGGCGTAGGTCAGTTTTTCTAATTTGGTATACCTGGTCTCGGCGTCCCTCAGCGCACGGCTAATGTAGTAGACCGGCCGCTGGACTTTCATTTCTTCTTTGACAAGGACAGCTGCGAGGGCTGTGGGAGAGACTGCTAGGTACAAAAATAGTTCCTCCCCAGGTTCGGGCTTCGCCAGCAGTGGGGGTGAGCTAAGGTAGCCTTTTAATTCTTCGAATGCCTATTGGCATTCAGAGGTCCAACAGAAGTTCTTCGGCTGCTTGAGGGTTTGGAAAAAGGGCAAACATCGTTCGGCCGATCTCGCGACAAAGCGATTAAGAGCCGCAATCCTCCCCGTGAGGCACTGAACCTCCTTGATCGACCTTGGGGCGGTCATATTTTGGATGGCGCAAATTTTCTCTGGATTGGCCTCAATCCTGCGCCCCGATACCATGAAGCCCAGGAACTTTTTTGAGGTTACCCCAAAAGCGTATTTGGTCGGGTTCAGCTTCATTCTGTACTTTCGAAGAGCACCAAAGGTTTCCTCGAGGTCGGTGACATGATTTCCGGAAGATCTGCTTTTCACGAGCATATCGTCCACATAAACCTCCATGTTTCGGCCGATCTGCTCTTTGAAGATTTTGTTCGCCAGTCGCTGATAGGTTGCGCCCGCGTTCTTGAGGCCGAAAGACATAACCCTGTAGCAGTAAAGGCCACGATTAGTGATAAAAGCTGTCTTTTCTTTATCTTCCAATGCCATTCTAATCTGGTTGTAGCCGGAGAACGCGTCCATAAAAGTGAGGAGCTCATGGCCCGAGGTAGCGTCCACCAATTGGTCGATCCTGGGAAGGGGATAGCTGTCCTTTGGACAAGCTTTATTCAGCTTTTTGAAGTCGATACACATCCTCCACTTGCCGTTTGCTTTCTTGACCAAAACAACATTGGAGATCCACTCAGGATAATTGACTTCCTTGATAAATCCGGCCTTGAGAAGCTTATCCACTTCCTCGGCTATTGCCTTCTGCCTCTCCGGGGCATGACTCCGGATTTTTTCTTTCGTCGGTCGATGTTTAGGGTCGACCGCCAGATGATGTTCCATGACTTCTGTGTCGATCCCCGGCATATCCGCCGGGACCCACGCGAAAACGTCCGCATTTCTTCGGAGGAAATCCACAAGATGCGTCCGCACCTCCTCCCCCAGGTTGGAGCCAATTAACACCACATGCTCTACGTTCCCATCATTCAGAGGGATTGGTATTAGGTCTTCAATTGGACCGCCCCTCTCTTCAGTGAGGTCATCGCGAGCATCCAATCCATCGACCGGACAGGGGTCCGCTTGATCGCTTCTTTGCAAGGCAATGTTGTAGCAATGCCTAGCCAGCGCTTGGTCTCCCCGGACCTCTTCGATCCCCTGGCTTGTGGGGAACTTCAATTTCAAATGGTAGGTTGAAACAACAGCTCTGAGGGCATTGAGGCCGGGTCGGCCAAGAATTGCATTGTAGGCAGACGGCGCCTTTACCACCAGGAAATTCACCAGGGCTCTGGACTGCTTTGGATGCTGACCCGCGGTCACAGTTAGAGCTATCATTCCCTCTGTCGGAACGGCGTCACCGGTAAACCCTATTAAGGGGGAGCAAATCGGTCTTAGATGACCGCCAAGAGTGGCCATTCTCGAAAAAGCGTTGTAGAACAAGATGTCGGCCGAACTCCCGTTGTCGACGAGAATGCGACGGACGTCGTAGTTTGCTATGTTTAAGGAAACTACGACCGCGTCGTCATGAGGGAATTGGACTCCCTGGGCGTCTTCTTCAGTGAAGGCTATGGGTTCTTCAACTTTTTGCCGCTTGAGGGATGCAGCTGATGTGCTGATTGCCTCCCGCCGGGATTCCCCCGAGATGACATTGACGGAATCCGGCGGAGATCGGTCATCCGGCCACCCTTCATCGGCGACCATAACCGGAGGTAGTTGTGCAGAGACCTCATGAGAGGACATCAGATGAGGGAAGGAGGATTGGGCACCGGAAAAGATGGCCGGAAGCGGGTCCGTTGAGCGCTCCTTTAAGAACAAGGGTGCTGCGAAGGTTCAGGCCCTTCTTCTAGCGCCAATCCTGTTGGTGCAAAAATCTGCTTGCGCCGGAGAAGCTGGAGTCGGGGAAGCCGCGGTCGCCGTCGGGACCTGCAAGGGAAGTCTAAACCGGAGGTGGGGTTGCTCCGGCAAGACCCTCCGACGCTCAAGTCAGTTCTCTGCCTCAACAAGAATGGAGTGCTCGAACGGAGAATTTAGCAGAGTTTTGAGATAAGAGATGAGCTTAGAGAATAACGTATCTGGGTCCTCCTTTTATAGGCGGAGGAGGCAAAGGGTTGATGGCGACGTTTGTAACCGTCTGGTAGTGGGCCGCCCATGGTCAGAGGAATTGATTGCGAAGGATAGTGGAGTAGATACGTGGCTATTGTTATGGCCTGCCACGTAGAGCCAGTTGCAGGTAGTGGAGCGGCGTCCATTGTCGCTAGCTGTCAGGGAGTAGTTGAGTCGCGCAGCACCTGCTGCAGGGAGTGGAGCAGAATCGTGGCCGTTGACACAGCCTGTCAGAGAGTAATGGGTCCACCGCAGGGGGTGATGGAGCCACGCGGAATCCACTACAGGAAGTGGAATAGGATCACGGTTGTTATTGTGATCTGCCAGGGGGTGCGGATCTGTTGATCGAGGCTCGACAGCGGTCGGAGTTGGGGACGAGGCCCAGTCCCCGTAGGAGTCCGGGTAGAGTCTTCCTGCAATATAAGTCAGGTGCGAAGTTTGGCTCTCGTAGGAGTCCGGACAGAGTCTACCTGCAATCGGGGTCGTGGGTGAAGTCCGGCTCCCATAGGAGTCCGGACGGAATCTTCTCGTAGCCGGAGCTGGGGACGGAGCCCGGCTCCCATGGAAGTCCGGGCGAAGCCTTCCAGCAGTTGAGGTTGGGGATGAAGTCTGGCTCCCGTAGGAATCCGGACTAAGTCTACCTGTAGCTGGAGTCGGAGACGAGACCTAGCTCCCGTAGGAGTCCGGTCGAAGCCCACCAGCAGCTGATATTGAAGGCAGAGCTCGGCCCCCATAGGAGTCTGGGCGGAGCCGTGCTGCTCGAAGTCGAAGGCGGAGCTCGGCTTCCGTAGGAGTCCGGGCGGAGCCGTGCTGCTCGAAGTCGAAGGCGGAGCCCGGCTCCCGTAGGAGTCCGGGCGGAGCCGTGCTGCTCGAAGTCGAAGGCGGAGCCCGGCTCCCGTAGGAGTCCGGGCGGAGCCGTGCTGCTCGAAGTCGAAGGCGGAGCCCGGCTCCCATAGGAGTTCGGGCGGAGCCGTGCTGCTCGAAGTCGGAGGTGGAGCCTGGCTCCCGTAGGAGTCCGGGCGGAGCCGTGCTGCTCGAAGTCGGAGGCGGAGCCCGGCTCCCGTAGGAGTCCGGGCGGAGCCGTGCTGCTCGAAGTCGGAGGCGGAGCCCGGCTCCCGTAGGAGTCCGGGCGGAGCCGTGCTGCTCGAAGTCGAAGGCGGAGCCCGGCTCCCGTAGGTGTCCGGGCGGAGCCGTGCTGCTCGAAGTCGGAGGCGGAGCCCGGCTCCCGTAGGAGTCCGGGCGGAGCCGTGCTGCTCGAAGTCGGAGGCGGAGCCCGGCTCCCGTAGGAGTCCGGGCGGAGCCGTGCTGCTCGAAGTCGGAGGCGGAGCCCGGCTCCTGTAGGAGTCCGGGCGGAGCCGTGCTGCTCGAAGTCGAAGGCGGAGCCCGGCTCCCGTAGGAGCCCGGGCGGAGCCGTGCTGCTCGAAGTCGGAGGCGGAGCCCGGCTCCCGTAGTAGTCCGGGCGGAGCCGTGCTGCTCGAAGTCGGAGGCGGAGCCCGGCTCCCGTAGGAGTCCGGGCGGAGCCGTGCTGCTCGAAGTCGGAGGCGGAGCCTGGCTCCCGTAGGAGTCCGGGCGGAGCCGTGCTGCTCGAAGTCAAAGGCGGAGCCCGACTCCCGTAGGAGTCCGGGCGGAGCCATGCTGCTCGAAGTTGAAGGCGGAGCCCGGCTCCCGTAGGAGCCCGGGCGGAGCCGTGCTGCTCGAAGTCGAAGGCGGAGCCCGGCTCCCGTAGGAGTCCGGGCGGAGCCGTGCTGCTCGAAGTCGAAGGCGGAGCCCGGCTCCCGTAGGAGTCCGGGCGGAGCCGTGCTGCTCGAAGTCGAAGGCGGAGCCCGGCTCCCGTAGGAGTTCGGGCGGAGCCGTGCTGCCTGTTGATGTCGGTGGTGGAGCCCGGCTCTCGTAGGAGCCCGGGCGGAGCTGTTCTGTTCCGTCGTTGATTCCGCTGGTTTCGGCTGTGGGTATTCTATACCCAACATAATGAATTACAAATTCAAATCTTTATATTTTAAATTTCAATCAAAATTATAATTTTAATTTATTAATTAATTTCAAATTTTAAAAAACTAATTTTTTCATTTTTTCACAATTTTTTCCCTTTTTTTTTGTGGGAAAATTTGAAAACGCCATTTTGAATGGCGTTTTTAAAAATGCCATTCAAAATGGCGTTTTTAAAGATGCCATTCCAAATGGCGTTTCTTCTTTTTTTGTTTTTTTTGGACGATGCCACCGTGGAAATGGGGGGTGACGTGGAAGGAGAAAAAATGCCATTCAAAATGACGTTTTTCCCTTTTGCATTAATTTGGTAAATAAGTTTCATTTTAATATATTTTAATATTTAAGTTTTTTTTTTATATTATTCTGAAAAAGAGCTCGACAAAATCCATGTGAATTCTCTTGGCGGCCGCTTTATTTGAATCTAGAATATGTACACTGCTAAACTAGCATCAAGCCATGTAAATATTTCTGAGAACTCTCTCCTTATTAAAAGAAGAAGAAGCAGCAGCAGCAGCAGCAGAAGAAGAAGAAAGAGAAATCTTGATTTCTTAGATTATTTATTTGCTTATATTTTTGCTTAGCATTTTATAATTCTTCTCATCTACCGTGTTTATTAAACTTCATACATATTGTTGATCCGCCGATTCCACACTGGCACAGAAAAAGTTTTTTCTTTGAAAGAAAAAGAGGGAGCAAGAGACTTCCACCTATTTATTTATTGGATAAACAAGAGATGTACAAGAGTTTATATGATGAGGTATAAAGAGTTACAAAAGATTGTCAATTAAACAGGCAATGCACCACCGCCGTTAGGCTATTCCACATCTTGCCATGGCTTTTGATCAACTTCTTAACATATGGTTGTTCCTAAGAGTAAAATATATGCAATACCTTTTTGAAAAGCTGAGTAATTAAAAGAATTCTTTTTGGTGAAGATTCGTGCATTTCATTTCCTCCAAATCTTCCAACATATAGATGCACACAATTGATCTCCTATTCTCCATGGTGATGGCTTAAACATTTTGTGCCTCAATTAATCCAAAGATAATGCATGTTTGTAGGCCACCCTTTAAGTTTAGTTAGATTTTCATAGAGTTCCATAACCTATGAGCAAAAGAGCATTCGATGAACCAATAGGAGATAGATTGCATGCTTGATGCACAAAGAGTGCAACCTAAGCTCTTTTACCAATTTTTTATATTCAAAACTTCCCAATGTGGAATTTGTTTCTCCAACAAGCTAGAAAATAACTTTAGATTTTTTCTGAAATGGCAACTTTCCAAATAATTTGTAGTAAAAGCGGACTAGATCACTATTGTTGATAAATTTGTAGTAGGAGTAAACTTAAAAAGTGTCATTCTATGTGAGCTTCCAAGTCAACATGTCAACAATCTTTGTAGGCCTGATACAGGATAAGAGTTTCCAACAATGTGGCTTGTGGTCTGATCAAAGGGCCCATGAGTCTGATTTTCCAAGTGATATATCTCAATAACCATTAAGAGCTAGCTATAAAATTCAGGTTCAAAGCTTTAGAATAGAGGCCATCGAAGAGATAGGATAGAGATATAAGGCTCACCCTATAGTCTTTCCAAAATCAGAACATTGTCAGCATTGCCTAACTTGAAAGATAAACAATTCCAGAACAAATCTAACTACTTTCTAGCATCTCTCTAGATAGAAGGGAGCTCTTTTGGCATATTTCTGTGTCAGGCCCTGAATCGAGCATATGGCAGACGCTACATACCTACAAGATGGACCCTATAAGCATGCAAGGGTATAGATCATATCATAAAAATTTCATAATAATAATAATAATAATATGCCTTCGATCCTCGAAAATATATTTAATAAAAGTCCAACTAAATCATTTTCCATAGCAAAAATCTTTACATAACATAAATCATAATGTTTTATCCAAATAAAATATCTAACTGAATTGAACTAAGCTAAACTAAACTAAGCCAGTGTTAATCCTATGATTGATTTTGATGATCACAACGAAAGCAGAGTGCCCTATAAGTCAATCTCAAGTATGTTGCGATGGAACTTTTCTTTATAATTTTCTAACTCATGTAATGATATTTATTATTTGATAATAAAATAATGTATTGATTCATCATTTTAGCTGCATCTTATTATATCTAAGATTATGATGAACTCCAAAGATTAGGACAATAGTTTTAGGAGATATGAATGGGTCATGCTAGTGAGACTTAAAATCTTAAAATCTTAATCTTAAATATTCCTGATCATAGGAGCATTGAGTCGGAGATCAATAGTTCTGATAGACTGACACATCCTATGTATGCTTGACGAAAAGGGTGGTAGATCTCACTAGCCACTTGTATATGAGACACTAATACAAGGATATGGTTGCTTATTTAGAAATGAGTCTCCTAAATTGATTCGATGAAAGAGAACATCTTATGAAAATCGTACTTGCATATCAAAAATGGTTCTTTAGGTAAGAGTTGTGCAAGTGATTCTTAGACCTGAGATCACCATGAAATCTTATCACATGAACCCATTTTTTGGTTCATATCCAAGCATGATATTAAAACATGTGCGGGGTGTTCTGGATATGATAGAGTGTGCATGAAGGTTATAAGTAAGTCAATATAGAATCGATTACTGCTAGTAAGAGAAAATCGCATCCTGTATATTCTCATCTCTAGATGACTCGAAAAAATTTTTTTGATCAAAAGCAGAAAGAAGATTAGAAAGAGTTTCTAATGCTTCATCATCAAAGTCATCATTAGTTAATTGAGAATCGATATGAATATGTATTTGAGTTTGACATAATTTCATACTTATGAACATATTCAGGGTGCAGAGATGATTGAAGGATTGAATTACACAGTAACTTACCACTGAAGGATATATTTGGTATTTCTATCAAATTTTACATCTTCTGGATAGTTATGATATATTACTAAACATCAATCTTAACTTGTAGATTTGATTGAATTAAAGAGTTTAATTCTATCTCCAATTAGAAAGAATTCTAATTGTTGAACTTGGATTAGCTCGATTGAATCTAAATCGGTTAGATTAAAATCTAATCAAATTTGATGAACTTATACCTATACCTATTGCTAGGTAGATGTGGAATCCAATGGGTCATACACAAATAGAAATTAACTAAAAATCTTTTTTGATAAAGTTGATTGGAATTTTGGATTCAATCGGGATTCCCGATAAGCATGCTAGCATGTGTAAAAAACCTAGCTCCTTGAGAGATCAATTTGATCTCATCTCTTGCTAATTAGCTAGCCTAATTTGATGGACATTTGGGTCAGATCGTGCCATCTAGAAGCAGTCCAAAATTGGATGCCACATCCCATGTTAACGTCAATTATGAAGAGTCCAAATTGTGAAGGACTCTTGATGCAAAATAGATTCAGCATGCGCGTGTTGGCATGAGCAAAAGAAAGAATCCTTTTGGTATGGAATTAAGATGCGTGTGGCAGCCCATATCACCCTCCATCCTCTGGTGCACATCTCAAAGTATGAGATAGATTTTTTATGGATTATTTGGGGTAGAGAAAAATTGAAAACAAGAAGGATCTCTTGCGTGCATGTTAAAGCATCGCATTTTCTTGTGCTTTGGAGAGTCCTTCTCCTAATCAAACTCTTTCAAATTAGAATGTATCTTTTTGATAATGTTTCACATTTGATCTAATTTTTTATAGATATTTTTTTGAAATTTTTTCAAACTTATTTGAAAATCAATCGGATGCCAAATGCACATCTATACGCATGCGCACTAACAAGGAACTCACATGAAGAGGTGCAAGGATCATATCCTTTCATGAGAATTTTTATACCTTATTAAGTTTTTTGGAATTTAAAATAAGTTCCCTATCCATGTGAAATTTTGTGGATTTTTTTGATTTGAGATGGGATGTGAAAACATCCCTTCTCTGGTTGCACGCGTAAGTGCAAGTACAGATCAGCATGTCATTGATAACTCTCCTTCTACTTAAAGGAACTCTTATCTCTGATATTCAGATCAAATAAGACTTTTGAGTGAGGCATATCCCTCCTTTTTGGCACCCCTCTAGTGGCTATAAAAGGATCTGGGCACTGGGTGTCCGAGGTATTCAGATCGGCTTTCCAATTTTGTCTCCTTTGTTCTCCCTTCTCTCTTACAACCTATCTTAGTTTTAGGATAAAGTTTTGGGATTTAAGACAAAGTTTTATCTAGTCAAAACAAAGATCGTGAGGATCTTAAAGAAAGAAAATCAGAAGTTCAGAGGAGGTTCTAAGAGAGTCAAGTCAGATTCTTGGAGAAACCTGATCAATTGATGGCTAGTCGAGTTCTAGGGGCTAGAACTCTTGAAACAAGATGGAGGAGTGCTGTCTTTGGTCTAATTTCTATATGGATCACTATTGGAGGACGGATACTTGGATGGCTCGTGAAAATTAGATTAGTGCTATAGGTATTCTTCTTATCCTAGTTTATATTTAATATACTTTGATTGATATAGTCAAGGATTTCTGGATATTAGGATTTTCGATACATCATATATTTCAAATGAAAATTTTAAACACCTAATCCTTCCACTGCACCACTAGAACCCAACAGTAGTATCAAAACCTATCTTGATCTATATAATCAAAAGTTAAAATATTATCTTGATTGTGAACAAGCATAGATTTTTGGTTTGGTTCAAATCGGATCAATGGTTGAACTCGATTGAACATCCAAACCCTAGCATGTCTTAGAAATATGTTTTATTAGATGCATGATGTATGTATAGAATTTATCTTAGTAGCTTAGTACTCTAATTGAGATTCATCGCCAAACCGTCTGATCATAAGAATAAGTGGGCTCAAAGATCCTCTCTTTTCATTTCATGGGATACTCTTATGGCATGTAGGGGTGTCACTATGATGTTCCAAGAAGAAGAATCGCAAAAAAAATATTTTATATTCATGCATATGATATGCTTAAGATGCAATGCTATGATCATATTGTATGATTATAATTTTATATTTTAAAGATATGATTAGATACCATGATTAGTTGTTATGTTTATCATAATAGTGCATCGTTATGATTGATTGATTAGGATGTGCTTGAAACCATTAAAGTCCTTATAAAAATCATATTAAGTCATAATATTATGAACTAAAAGCTGACCTATTTCTTGAATCGATTAATCAATTAGTATTTAAGGAGTGTTTCAAGTACAGTAGTTCTTTAATTGATTCCGTTTGCTGGTCTAACCAACTTTATTAGTACCTAAGAAAAGTGATGGGGGGACTCCCATCAATCTTAATACTTTTCTGGCAAATTAGATTAGTTCAAATCTTAAATGATGATTGCTCAGTGTTTTGAATACTATATATATCTTTCTTCATGTCTTGTCAATATTCTGTCAAAAATCATAGTAGGTTTGTTGTGATATCCACAAGGCTTGTTATGGAGATTGATGTGGGTTTGTCTTGATGTATATTAGATGCCTTACGGTATATTTTGGATATATTACTTTGTTGTGATATCCACAAGGATAGCAATTTTCAGATATGGCTACATAAAAATGAATGATCTGACTTAACTAAAAATACTATAGTTTATTGTGATATCTATAAGACTATGAGTATTTTTAAAGGTAAGATTTATGTTGAGAATTGCATGAGATACAATTGGATAGCTTTTTCTATCTTTAAACTTATTGAGATTTGTTGTGATATCCACAAGACTTCATTGAGGAATTAGGGTCTCAACTACATTAAGAAATCATATTAAGATTTCTCATTTACCATAAGAGAAGACTATGGTATCCGATAAAATAGTGGGAGACATAACTAGTTAAAAGACCTCATCTAGTTATGCATGTCATATAGGATCATGCAGGAGTTTCATGCATGCATTTCAAAATTTTAACAGAAGAATATTAGATTAAACTATTTAATCTATAAATACATGCATAAGATGTGATCTTAAAACTTCTACAAATAGATTTATAACATGAACTTATATGTATAAAATTCTGAATCTAAAATTACAAGTATTTGAACAAAAATAGTATTTAGTGATAGATCTAATCTACCACTTCTAGGGTTCCAAACCCAATATCTGAGTGTGGATAGTCGAACTCCATAATTGAGAACATAGATCTGAAAGTCCTCTCTGATCACTTACAGTCGCAAAAGTGTTCTGTCTCTACGGATGATCCATATGAAGTCCACTGATTGATCAACCTTCCATAGGAGTGCTAGCTCGCGTAGTCGACTTCTGATGGCAGATCTGATTTTATCTCTTTCTTTGATCGCCTTGGACCTTTTCAGTGTCGAAGATAGATCAGAGAGAATACTGAATGGTGGAGAAAAATCTGATGAAGACTCTCTCCTCTTTGATTTTTCTCTCATCCAAAAATCTAGAACAGTTTTAGGTCTCTCACCCGAGAGGAGAATGGTCTCCTCTTTTGTTCACGCCAAGGAAGAAAGAAACCCATCCAAAGCTCATGTCACAAAGAAGGTTTTTGACCCTTCTTTTCCTCTGATATCTCATGATGAAAAGTTCTCTCTAATTAGTATACAAAATTATGGTCTTTTTATAGTTGTGGTACAAACCAGGTAGGATAGGATAAGAGCTGGAGTTTATTACAATTCAAATCATTTTAAATTTTAATTTAACTCCAACTTTTTCTCACCCTTATCTGACTTAAAGAAAGATTTATCAAAAAAAATTAAATATAAAAAATCATCAAAAAGATTTTCTTTTCTTGCACACAATGGGCACCTTCAAAAACTGCCAACGTGTGAAAGGATATGGATAAGGTTTTAAGTTGAAATTCAAATCATTTTGAATTCAAATCAAAACTAACTAATTCTTATTTTTAATAGGTGACAAAAGAAAGATTATTTTTTGATTTTCTCATACACAAATTAATTTTGTACGGTGAGAAAAGACATGAAGTAATTTGGGTGGCACAAGGGAGAAAGTCCCATTCATTTGGGACTCTAGGGTTTAATCAATTAGATTTCTTTCAAATCCAATCCAATTAGATCTAAATAAAATATGATGAATCTAATCTAATTAGGCTCCTATAATCTCAATTAAATTTGATCAAATTAATAAATTAATTAAATCATAGACCTGATCAAATCAGGATCATTTCTTCATTACCGATTAGGTCATCTCATAACCTAATCAGATCTGACCTGATTAAATCTAATTCAATCAAACTTGATCCAGACTTTAATATTTAATTAAATTGAGCTAATTAGTGATCTAATTACTAATTAATTTTTTATTAATAATAGAGTTCAAGTCCAATGAGACTCTTCAGTAGAGTCTCCGTCTAGTGGGACTCTTCAGCAGAGTCTCCATCCACTGAGACTCTTCAGATTAGACATGTAATCAGAGAGAAACTTCTAATATTTGTGACCCCATAGGTTTGAACCTAATCTGATAGTGCAGGAATAGATTTCTATACTAATCGAAGTAACCATCTAGCAATATTATCTGATATCTGGATAGGCCGAATGTATGCAAAGCAACACTCAAGAACCTATTTGGATATAGTTACCGTATAATTCATCCTTTCACCCTTGATGCTAAGATGTCTTAGAGTTTAAACTGTCAACTCTTAACAATACATCCATTATGTGTCTTAACCTAATAAATCCTATGACTCCTCACAAGGATTGTTCTGATCAAGATCTTACTAAATTGAAACACAAAGCATTATCTCCAATCTTTTGGAGTGATTAATTCTATCTTGCTTCACGCATCGACTTCACAAGTACTTGACTGTGTCCAAAAATCTTTCGATCCTGAATTAAAAATTCAGATAGTCCGACACTAAAGCACAGTGAGTTGCTTGTAAGTCACCATGGTGATCTCAGGTCGAAGGGATATTTATATCCATATCCCTTCAGAGTGACTCTTGACAATAAAGTGCTCTGGAGTTGGCCACATTCAGTGAAATATGCTCCTATATTTCACCTGTATGCCATACCAGCATCTCTATGCTTCTTAGTTAAGAAGATAACCAACCTATATGACACACAATGATCTATATTTGATATATCTATCATTCTAGCAATAGCATATCATTTAGTCGCGAACTCATTTAAGGACTAAACGATAAATCTTTCTTTATCGATTTAAAATAGTCCCAAGGACTTTCATCATAACATAGAAGTTCGACATAGAAGATGTACAAGCTTATGATGAAAAAATTATCAAATAAATATTTTATTAATTAATTGATATACAATTACATCAATAAGCTCAACCGTCAACATACTAACAATTGGCTTTGGGACATATTTTCTAACAACTTCCACTTGGACTAAAGTCAATCGGTATAGTATCGTATATCCTTTTTTATTTTGTGATCCTCGAACTCTTTTATCGTAAGGACTTTAGTTAATGGGTCGGCCAGATTCTCCTTTCTATCGATTTTTTGAAGCTCGACGTTATCCTGATCCACGATCTTTCAGACCAGGTGGTAGCAGCATAGAATGTGCTTGATCCGCTGATGTGATTTTAGTTTTTTTGCTTGAGCAATGGCGCTAGTGCTGTCACAATACAACAAGATAGAGCCATCTAGAGAGGATGCCACTCCGAGCTCGTTAATAAATTTTCATAATCACACAGCTTCCTTTGCAGCATCCGATGTCGTGATATATTCCACCTTGCAAGTCGAGTTAGCTATAATGTGCTGCTTAAAATACTTTCAGTGGATTACTTCACCATTCAGGATATAAACATATCCCGACATACTCTTGCTGTCGTCATGATCCAACTAAAAATTGAATTCTGTAAACCCCATAAGTTTTAAGTCGGATTCTCCATAGATAAGCCACTAATCCTTAGTATTTCTTAAATACTTAAGGATGGTTCTTGCGACCTTCCAATGGTGTTCTCATCTGGATCGGACTGGTATCTACTCACTACCCTTAGTGAGTATGCCACGTCTGGTCATGTACATATCATAGCGTATATAATAGATCTCACTACCAAAGCATATAGAATTCTACTCATATACTCTCTCTCTTGAGGAGTTATCGGACAATCATTCTTCGAGAGAGAAATTTTTTGGCTTATCGGAAGATAGCTTTTCTTGAAATTCTCCATGCTGAACTTTTTCAGCACAGTATCAATGTATGTCAGCTGAGATAATTCAAATAACCTTTTAGATCTATCTCTATAGATTTTCATCCCAAAGATGAAGGATGCTTCTTCCAAGTCCTTCATAGAGAACTGTGATGATAACCAAACTTTTATTCCTTATAATATATTTTTGATAAAAAAAATATCATCCACATATAAAATAAAAAATATTATTATTGAGTTATTAATCCACTTGTATATGTAGGGTTTCTCTTCATTCTTAATAAAGTCATACGTTTTGATCCCTTTATCAAAATACATGTTCCAACTCTGAGATGTCTGCTTAAGTCCATAAATGGATTTTTGAAGCTTGCACACCTTTGATTCATCTGTGGATATGAAACCTTCAGGTTGTATCATATACACCTCTTCTTCCAACTCTCCATTTAGGAAAGCTATTTTCACATCCATTTATCAGATTTCATAGTCCAGATGTGCTGCTATCACAAGCATGATCTGAATGAATTTAAACATTGCCACAGGAGAAAATATCTCATCATAGTCAATACCATAATACTGACGGTAATCCTTGACAATGAGACAAACTTTATAGATCTTCATCTTTTCGTCTGCACTCCACTTCAAGTGGGTTAACCAATGTCGATACATTATTGACTTTCATCGACTATATTTCAAATTTCATGACTTCCAACCACTTATCAGAATCAGACCTCTGCATCGCATCCATATAGATGATCGGATCTTCATTATTCTCATCGAGTTCAACTGGATCACTATCTCGGATCAAAAAATCATAGTATCTATCCGATTGATGCGGTACTCTATCAGATCTCCTTAAAAATGTTTATACAATAAGTTTTGAATTTGATCTAATCAAGTTCAACTCTTTGGGTTTATTAGATCGTGTCGGTTTTTCTATCGATCGAACTTCATTAAGTTCAATCTTTGAGGCATTAGTTTCTTCTCCAAGGAACTTCATTTCTATAAAGACTGTTCTATTGCTGATGAACACCTTCCATTCATGAGCAAGATAGAAATAATATCCCCTGATCTCTTTTAGGTACCCTACAAATAGACACTTGTCAGACCTAGATTCAAGTTTGTCAGTTTTCAAATGTTTGACATAAGTTGGACATCTCCAAACTCTAAGGTAAGAGAGTGCTGGCTTACGCCCTATCCACATCTTATGTGGTGTTTCACTTACAGACTTATTCAAAACTTTATTTAAAATGTAACAAGCCGACTCAAGTGCATATATCCAAAAAGAGATCGATAGACTTGCAAACTCCATCATGAATCGAACCATGTCTAATAGAGTTCGATTCTTCTTTTCTGATACACCATTATGCTGTGGTGTTTCAGGAGGAGTCAATTGTGAGAGAATCTCATTCTCTTCTAAATATGTCAAAAACTCACTGAAGAGGTATTCTCCTCCTCGATCAGACCAAAAAATTTTAATACTCTTCTCAGTTTATTTTTCTACTTCATTACGGAATCATTTGAACATTTCAAATGATTCTAACTTATGTATCATTAAGTAGACGTGCCCATACTTCGATAGGTCATCTGTAAACATAATGAAATAATAATATCCACTTCTGATATTGGTGTTCATTGGTTCATATATATCAGTATGTATCAGACTTAGAACTTCATTAGCTCGCTCACCTTTTTCAGTAAAAGATGACTTGATCATTTTTCCAAAGAGATAGAACTCACAGGTTGGAAGTGATTCACAATCACTGACTTCGATAATTTTCTCTTGTGTTAATCTGTTTATTCTGTTCTTATTAACATGATTTAACCTACAGTGCTAAAGATAGATATCAGAGACATCACTAATTCTAGGGCATTTGCTGGACATGTATATTATATTAACAGGTTGTAACAATATATAAATACTATTGTTTAGCAGTCCATTTATCACATTAATACCATTCATAATGATATTAAAATTATTTTTTTTATTAAAATTTTATAACCGTACATGGCCAAGAAGCCTACAGAAATAATGTTCAATAAAAAGAAAGGATAAAAATGATATTTACTAAGAATAATTATATTTGACTTAAATACAAGCTTAATAATTTTCAATATTAAAATTGAAACTGATCTTTCATCTTCAATATTGAGAAATTTTTCATCTTCTTCAAATCTCTTACTGACCTGCAGACCCTGCAACGAATTACAAATATTAAAAGAACTTTCGGTATCTAATAACCAGATAATAGAATCATAAATTGAGAAATTACAAGGTATTATCATATAATTACCTTATCCAGTAACAACTTACTTCTTTCTTAACCTGTTTGGATCCAAGGAGGCAATGTACTGAGGATAATTTCTCTTCCAATGCCCCTACTTCTTGTAGTAGAAGCATTCTATCTAACTTTGATTAGACTTGAGTTTCTTGATCTGACTGGACTTGGGCATCCCAACACTTTGCACCCTTTTCTTATTCTTCTTCTCTTTCTTAAAGGGTCGACGTCCAGAAGAAGACCCTCCCACTACATTCACTAACTACTTATAAAGCTGATGATTCTTCTCAAAGTTTTACAGTAATCCCAACAAATTATGGTAATTGACTATATAGGCTTTGTCTTTCAAAAATGAGTAAGGAAAGGGAGGTAGGACTTGCGCAGAGAGTTCAGAATGGTATCTTTCCCTATCTGCTCATGTAGAAAAAAGCCGAACTTACTCAAGCACTCAATCATCTCGATCATATACAGTACATAATCTGTGACTGATGCTCTTTCCCTCATTCGAGCATTGAAGATGGCACAACTAGTCTTGTGCCTCTCAACATCGTCTGATGTGCCAAAAGATTCATTCAATATTTGTAATATGTCCTGTGACTGAGCATTCTCGAAACAACGGCTGAACTCATCATTCATTGTCGTTAGCATAATGCAACAAACTATAGTTTGATTGTTGAGCCACTTCTGATAAGTATCTTTGATCGTGCTATGTGCATTCGGAGCTGGTTTCTCAAAGACTGGATCTGTCAATATATACAAGATCTATTCATGTTTCAGGACTATTTTGAGCTTTCGATACCAGCTATCGAAATTTGATCCCATCAATTTATCACATCTAATAATGATCGGAGTGATAAGGTGGTGGCCATAACTGCAAAAGAAAAACTGAAACCTAATTAGTATATGAATTGATTAAGCCTAAAGACATAGCTTTTAGTCTAAAGGTTCTTTCACTATTTTATTTGAATTGATAGTCTCTACCTCTCATTCGAGAAATTATACTAATTTTTTAGTGGTACCAGAATCCACATGGATTGCACATGGGATTGAGTGTGGCTCGACCAACCCTTGTGCACCCATGGGTAGGTTCTTAACTAATTATTTTATCAAATAACTTTTAGTATTTAATTTTATCCTAGACACCTCTTCAGTAGGTGTATGGCGCCTCCACTGAAAGTTTTGATTAGGTTCAACCATTAATATGCTAGAATTTAGTATATTTAACAAACGAGTGATCAGACCCAAGTGTAGCTCGACCAACCTGACCATCATCAGAAAGATATAACTAAATCAACATATTATGAATGATAATTTCGATATCCAGATGAGCATCAGGCATGCGGCATCTTCAATGATCATCTAAACTATTGGACTCATTATCATCTAACTTAATGGGAGGCTATGATCTAGTTATCACCATAACTATTTCATTTTAGGGACCTAACAATTTTAGAGGATTTAATCAGTTGAATTGAAAGATGAGAAAAAACTTGATCAGTTAATCTTAATCTTCTCACTGACTTCACCAAGTTAGATTAAATAAGATCAGGCATAAGCTGGTCCAACCAATCAGTCATGAATCCTCCACTGAGTTCATGAAGTCATAAAGAGGACTCAAGATAAGTAGAACTAGGGGCACCTAAATCAGTCATATTGATGTCCTAGTTAGCATGGGTTTACCCCAATCATTAAGTGATCTAATCAAAATATTATTCACCATATTGGCCAGGTAAGTGAGATTGGTGGGAGGGATATGTCATTAATTCGACATAGATTCAATCTATGTGAATAGCTCCTAATTAATGACCACCGATCAAAGCTGTCATACTTACCTTAGATACCAACTGGTTAGTTATTTTCAATTTGATCAACTTATAGACTTGGATTCGACCATGAAGCTATGATCAAAGTCCATATTGGTCTAATAAAAAATATAGACTTGACCAACTACAACTATTAAAATTGATCAAAAGATGAAATCGATCCAATCAGAATTAATTTTTAATTAGATTTGATCAATTACTAACATGGTTCATTATCAATGATTTCTAACTCTAGATCTAATCCAGTTAAATAGACTTGATTCGAGCTAACCCATTAACCTATGAATTATAAAATTAATGCCTTAGATTTTTTATTCTCAAATCTAAATCACTTAATTCTCAATTAAATTTTGGATTAACATGAATTCGGATTCGATGTTTGAAAATAGTTTTCAATTTTATAAAATATTTTTACAATCAATCATCTAATGATCAAAGTACTAATTTTAGATCTAATATATATTATTTTAAATCTAAAATAAAATTTTAAATTTTTTTCATTATTCATCATCATGAAAAAGATTGTACAGTACCCATACACGCCATAGGAGATCCAATCAAATGGGCAAATAGGGTTGCGATATCCTGATTTCTTCTATGACCGAATAGCTATGAGGATGTATCTAATTAGATTGCTACATTACTCAGATGCTAAATTAATTATTTAGATCTAATTTGAATAATTAAAATCAAACTATATGCAAAATAAATTCATGTCATATGGTAATCTCGCTTTGATACCACTGTAGGATTGTGCAGGAGTTTCATGCATGCATTTCAAAATTTTAATGAAAGAATATTAGATTAAACTATTTAATCTACAAATACATGTATAAGATCTGATCTTAAAACTCCTATAAATAGATTTATAATATGAATTTATATGCATAAAAATTTGAATCTAAAATTATAAACATTTGAACAAAAATAGTATTTAGTGATAAATCTAATCTATCATTTCTAAGGTTCCAAACCCAATACCTGAGTATGGATAGTCAAACTCTATGATTGAGAATATAGATCTGAAAGTTCTCTCTGATCGCTCACAGCTGCACAAGCATCCGACCTTTACGGATGATCCACACGAAGTTCTCAGACCGATCAACCCTCCGTGAGAGTGCTAGCTCGTGCAGTCGACTTTTGATGGAAGATCTGATTTGATCTCTTCCTTCGATCATCTCTAATCTTTTCGATGTTGAAGATAGATCAGAAGAGATGCTAGATGATAGAGAAAAATTTGATGAAGATTCTCTTCTCTTTGATTTTTTTCTCATCCAAAAGTCAAGAATAGTTCTAGGTCTCTCACCTTAGAGGAGAACGATCTCTTCTGTTCATGCTAAGGAAGAAAGAAACCCACCCAAAGCTCACATCCCAAAGAAGATTTTTGGCCCTTTTTTTTCTTTGGTATCCCATGGTGAAAAGCTCCCTCTAATTGGCATACAAAATTATGACCTTTTTATGGTTGTTGCACAAACCAGGTAGGATAAGATAAGAGCTGAATTTTGTTACAATTCAAACCATTTTGAATTTTAATTTGACTCCAATATTTTCTCACCCTTATCTGATTTAAAGAGAGACTTATCAGAGAAAATTGGATATAAAAAACCATCAGAAAGACTTCCTTTTCTCGCACACAATGGGCACCTTCAAAAACTGCCAATATGTAGAAGGATATGGATAAGATTTTAGGTTGAAATTCAAATCATTTTGAATTCAAATCAAAACCAACCAATTTCTATCCTTAATGGGTGACAAAAGAAAGGTTATCTTCTAATTTTCTCATGCACAAACTGATTTTGTGTGGTAAAAAAAGGCATGAAGCAATTTGGGTGGAGCAAGAGAGAATGTCCCATTCATTTGGCACTCTAGGGTTTAACCAATTGGATTTCTTTCAAATCTAATCCAATTAGATCCAAATAAAATATGATAAATCTAATATAATTAGGCTCTTATAATCAATTAAATTTGATTAAATTAATGAATTAATTAAGATATAAATTCGATCAAATCAGGATCATTTTTTCCTTACCGATTAGGTCATCTCATAACCAAATCGGACCTGACCTGATTGAATCCAATTCAATCAAACTTGATCTAGACTTTAATGCTCAATCAAATTAAGCTAATTAGTGATCTAATCACTAATTAATCTTCCATTAATAATAGAGTCCAAGTCTAGTGGGACTCTTTAGCAGAGTCTCCATCCAGTGGGACTCTTCGGCAGAGTCCCCATCCACTGGGAGTCTTCAGATTGGTTATGTGATCAGAGAAAACTTTTTAATGTGTGTGACCCCATAGGTTCGAACCTAATCTGATAGCGTAGGAATAGATTTCTGTAACAATCGAAGTAACTATCTAATAATGGTACCCGACGTCCAGATAGGTCGAATGTATGCAAAGCAACACTCAAGAATCTACTTGGATATAGTTACCGTATAATTCATCCTTTTGACTCTTGATGCTAGGATGTCTTAGAGTTTAAACTATCAACTCTTAATAGTACATCTGTTATGTGTCTCAACCTAATAAATTCTATGACTCTTCACAAAGATTATCCTAGCCAAGGTCTTACTAAATTGAAACACAAAGCATTCTCTTCAATCTCTTGGAGTGGTCAATTCCATCTTGATTCACGCATCGACTTCACAAGCACTTGACTGTGCCCAAAAATCTTTCGATCTTAAATTAAAAATTTAGATAGTCCGACACCAAAGCACAGTGAGTCGCTTGCAAGTCACCGTGGTAATCTCAAGTCGGAAGGACACTTATACCCATATCCCTTTAGAGTGACTCTTGACAGCAGAGTACTTTGAAGTTGATCATGTTTAGTAAAATATACTCTTACATTTTATTTGTATACTATACCAACATCTCTATGCACTTTGGTTAAGAGGATAACCAACCTATATGACATACAATGATCTACACTTGATATGTCTATCGTCCTAGTAGTAGCATATCATTTGGTCGCAAACTTATTTAAGGACTAAATGATAAATCCTCTTTTATCGATTTAAAATAATCCTAAAGACTTTCATCATAACATAGAAGTTTGATATAGAAGATGTACAAACTTATGATGAAAAAATTATCAAATTAATATTTTATTAATTAATTTATATATAATTATATCAATAAGCTCAACCGTCAATATACTGACAATTGATTTTGAGACATATTTCCCAACATGTCAAATATGAGTGGTCTGCTTATACTATTGTTTTTTATTTATATAGATTTAAGTCTATATTATGGCTTCTTTATTTTCACTGTATGAAACCATAAATAAAAAATATATTGACCGATCTAAGCTATGTGGGTTTGTTGAGAAGCTTACAAATTAGGTTCTCATTGGAGAAGAACTTCGATGTTCTAAATGTTTCTAACCTTGAATTGGTCAGTAATAATGAAAAGATAAAAGAAGTCTCCATGAAAATTATTTATGGCAAATTTGGATATTAGAAGAATAATTACAAAAATTATCTTGCAAATTTGAAGTAGGGTGCAAGTGTAGCACCCAAAGATATGTATGTAATATAGACCTATTTTTCATTGAGTGGCTCAAATTCTGATACTTGAATATTGGATACCACTTGTAGATTGCATATTTGTAATTCATTATAACGACTACAGAATATCAAAGATCTGAAAAGAGGTGACCTTGAGCTTTATGGCGCAAGTGGAGAATCCATTAGCGCAGAGGCTGTGGAAACCTGTATGCTTGATTTATCTTCAGATAAAACTTTAGAATTAAAAGACTATTATTACATGTCAAAGGTTATTAGAAATATTATTTCTATATCTTTGTTATTAAAATAAGGTTATAAAATAAGGCTAATGGGAAATGGATGTTTCATTTTTTTTTCTAATGAATTTTATGAAAGTGGTTATATTGATAACAATCTTTTAATTTTTGCACTCAATGAAAATATTTTTCATATTGAAAAAAATATGAAAAGAAAGAGAGAAGATGTGAATATCATATATCTCTGATATTGCCGTCTTGATCATATTAGTGAGTCAAAGATAAATAAGTTATACAAAGAAAAAGTCTTTGACCTGTATGATTATGAATCATTGAAAACTTATAAATTTTGTCTGATGGGTAAGATAACCAAGACTCTATTCTCTGGACATGGAGAGAGGATAAATGAGTTGTTAGCCCTAGTACATACAGATATATGTGGATCGATGACAACTTAGGTCAGAGAAGGATACTCCTATTTTATCATATTTACAGATGATTTATCAAGGTTTAGATATGTATATTTTATGAAACATAAATCCAAAATCTTTGATAAGTTCAAGGAGTATCAAAGTATGGTCGAGAAACAAATTGAATAATATATCAAGGTTCTTTGATCTGATCGAGAAGGAGAATACTTATCCAATAAATTTTTTGATCATCTTAAAAGTAAAGGTATTCTCTCTGAATAGACCCCTCCTTATACACCTCTGCTAAATGGTATAGCAGAAAGGAGGAATCGTACTTTGATGGATATGGTGCGGTCCATGATATGCTTCATTGATCTCCCAATATCTTTCTGGAGATATACCCTAAAGACTGCCATATATATATTAAATAGGATGCCTTCAAAGTCTGTTACAAGCACACCATATGAGATATGGAAGGAAAAGAAGTCTAATCTTAAACATCTTAAGATTTGGGACTGTTCTGCTTATGTTAAAAATATTTTTGGATATAAGCTTAGTGCTAGATCAGACAAGTATAGATTTGTAGGGTATCCTAAGAAAACTAATGGATACTACTTCTACTACTCTATTGAACAAAAAGTTTTTGTTAGTAGGCACGCCATTTTCTTGAAAAACAAATTCATCCAAGAAGGAGGTAAAAGGAGGAATATTGAACTTACAAAAGTTTAGAATCTACAAACCAATCTAGAAATACCTATAATTGAACCACAAGAAGATCTTCAATCAGAAGTACTCAAGGATGAGGTACATCCATAATACACACCTCCTCTCCGAAGGTCAGATAGAGTGCGTCAAGAACCTCTAATATATAATTTTGTCATTAAGAATAACAATATAATCAACATCATTCAGGGTGATGATCCACTAATCTATTCGAAAGCTGTCATGAGTAGAGACTCAAAGATGACTGGAAGATATGAAATCTGAGATGGACTCGATGTACACCAAGTGTAGATCTTGATTGATGCACTTGAGGATGTGACCCTAATAAGGTGCAAGTGGGTCTTCAAGAAAAAGATTGAAATAGATGGCTAAATAGAAACCTACAAAGCTAGATTGGTGGTAAAGAATTTCAAACAAAGGTAAAAAATTAATTATGATGAAACCTTCTCACCGGTGGCTATGCTAAAGTCCATCAGAATTTTACTTGCTATAGCAGCATACTATGATTATAAGATCTGATAGATGGATGTTAAGATCACTTTTCTCAATAGTAATCTTAAAGAAGAGGTCTATATGACTCAGTCAGAGAGATTTATCTTAAGTAAGAGGGTAAATCAAATATGCAAGCTAAAGAAATCCATCTATGATTTGAAGTAGACTTCGAGGAGCTGGAACATCTAATTTGATATGACAGTTAAAAAGTTTGGTTTTATCAAAAATAAGGATGAAATATGTATGTATAAGAAGACAAGTGGGAGCGCTATTATCTTTTTAGTTCTGTATGTCAATTACATACTACTCATTGAAAATGATATCTCAATGATGCAATTGGTCAAGACTTGGCTATCGAATAAATTTTTCATGAAAGACTTGGATGAAGCGTCTTATATACTGGATATAAAGATCTATAGAGATAGATCTAAAAGGATGTTAGGCTTATCCCAATCATGGTACATAGATCTCATATTAAAGAAATTTAATATGGAGGTAAGTAAGAGAGATTACCTGCCTATAAGTCATGGTATGCATCTCTCTAAGAAAATATGTCCTAAGACACCAGAGGAGATGAAGAGGATGAATGAAATCTCTTATGCTTCAGCAGTGGGATCAATTATATATGCCACGCTATGTACCAAGCCTGATGTAGCTTATGTTTTAGGTATAGCTGGCAGATTTCAAGCTGATTCAAGGGAGGATCATTGAAAAGCTATAAAAAATATTCTGAAGTACCTAAAAAAGATTAAAGATGTTTTCCTCATATATGTAAGAGGATCAAAGTTGAAACTAGAGGGATATACAGATTTTAATTTTAAATCTGATCTGGATAATAGCAAATTAATGTCAGGATACATGTTTACTTTAAATAATAAGATAGTGAGTTAGAAGAGTTTCAAGCAGCAAACAGTATTTGACTCAACTACTGAGACAGAGTACATCACTACTAGTGAAATCGTTAAGAAAGCTGTCTGGATAAAAAACTTCATCATGAAATTAGAAATCATTTCTAAGATTGAAGGACCGATGTTACTTTATTATGATAACACTGGGGCCGTTATTCAAGCTAAGAAACTTAGATCTCATTATCGATCCAAGCACATCCTCAGATGCTTCTATCTTGTTCGAGAAATTGTAAAGAGATAAGATGTTGTCTTTGAATGAGTAGACACAAAGAATAATATAGCAGACCTATTCACAAAGCTATTCCACGCAGCTATTTGATCACCATTTTGATTGTATGGGATTGAAATACAAAAGTGATTGGCTTTAGTGTAAGTGAAAGATTGAAAGAAGAGTATTCTATAAGTCAATCGTAAGTATGTTATGATGAAATTTTTCTTTATAATATTCTAACTCTTGTAATAATATTTATTATTTGATAATAAAAAGAGATATTGATTCATCATTTTAGCTGCATCTTATTATGTCTAAAATTATGATAAACCTCAAAGATTAGGGCAATGATTTTAGAAGACAGAATAGATCATGCTAGTCAGATCTAAAATCTTAAAACCCTAATCTGAAATATATTTGATCGTAAGAGTATTGAGTTAGAGATCAATATTTTGGATAGATTGGCACATCCTATGTATGCTCGACGAAGAGAGTGGTAGATCTCACTAGCCACTTATGTATGGGACACTAATACAAGAATGTGGGTGCTTATTTGAAAATGAGTCCACTGAATTGACTCGATGAAAGAGAACATCTTATGGAAGCCTTACTTGCATATCAAAGATAATTCTTTAAATGGAAGTTGTACAAGTGATCCTTAGACCTAAGATTATTTTGAAATCTTATGCACATGAACCCATAGCCAAGCATGGCATTAAGACATGTATGGGGTATTCTGGATATGATGGAGTGTGTATAAACATTATGAATAGGTCAACATGGAATTGATTACTCCTACTAAGAGGAGATCGCATCCTATGTATTCTCATCTCTAGATGACTCGAATAAAATCTTTTAGCCAAAAGTAGGAAGAAGATTAAAAAAGTTTCTAATGCTTCATCATCGGAGTCATCATTGGTTAATTAAGAATTGATATGAATATATATTTGAGTTTGACATAATTTCATACTCATGAACATATTTAGGGTGCAGGGATGATTGAAGGATTGAATTGCACGGTAACTTGCAACTGAAGGGTATATTTAGTATTTCTATCAAATTTTATATATTTTAGGTAGTCATGATATATTGCTAGATGTCAATCTTGACTTGTAGGTTTGATCGAATTAAAGAGCTTAATTCGATTGTCAATTAGAAAGAATTCTAATTGTTGAACTCGGATTAGCTCGATTGGACCTAAATCGGTTAGATTGAAATCTAATTAAATTTGATCAACTTACACCTAGACCTACTACTGACTAGATGTGAAATCCAATAGATCACACACATATGAAAATTGGCTAAAGATCCTTTTTGATAAGGTTGATTGGAATTTTGGATTCAATCAGGATTCCTGGTAAGCATGCTAGCACGTGTGAAAACCCTAGCTCCTTCGAAGATCAATTTGGTCTCGTCCCTTGCTAATTAGTTAGCCCAATTTAGTAGACATTTGGATCAGATCATACCACCTAGAAGCAGCCCAAAGTTAGGTGCCACATCTCATGTTAACACCAATTATGAAAAGTCCAAATTGTGAAAGACTCTTGGTGCAAAACAGATTCAACGTGCACATGTTGGCGTGAGCAAAAGAAAGAATCCTTTTGGTATAGGATTAAGATAGGTGTGGCAGCCCATATCACCCTCCATCCTTTGGTGCACATCTCAAAGTATGAGATGGATTTTTTTTGGATTATTTGGGATAGAGAAAAATTAGAAACGAGAAGGATCTCTCGCATGCATGCATTGAAGCATCACATTTCCTCATGCTTTGGAGAGTCTTTCTCCTAATCAAACTCTTTTAAATTAGAACACCTCTTTTTTATAATGTTCCACATTTGATCTATTTTTTTATGGATATTTTTCTAAAATTTTTCTAGACTTATCTGGAAATCAATCAGATGCCAAATGCACATCTACATGCGCAAATGCACTGATAAGGAACTCACACGTAGAGGTGCGAGGATGACATCTTTTCATGAGATTTTTTATATCTTATCTAATTTTTTAGAATTAAAAATGAGTCTCCTATCCACATGAAATTTTGTGGTTTTTTTTGATTCAAGAAGAGATGTAAAAATATCCCCTCTGATCACGTGCACAGGTATAGGTGCAGATCAACATATCATTGATAAGAGTCCTTCTGCTTAAAGGAACTCTTATCTCTGATATTTAGATTAGATAGAACTTTTGAGTGAGAAGTGTCCCTCCCTTTTAGCACCCCTATAGTGGCTATAAAAGGGTCTGGGCACTGGGTGTCTGAGGTATTCAGATCGGCTTTTCAATTTTGTCTCTTTTGTTCTCTCTTCTTTCTGACAACCTATCTAAATTTTAAAACAAGGCTTTAAAATTTAAGATAAAGTCTTATCTAGTCCAAACAAGGGTTGTGAGGGTCCTAAAGAAGAAGAATCATAAATTCAAAGGAGATTTTGAGAGGGTTGAATTAGGTTCTTGGAGAAACATGAATGATTGGTGGCTAGTCGAGTTCTAAGGACTAGAACTCCTGAAGCAAGGTAAAGGAGGAGCATTGCCTTTGGTCTAATTTTCATGTGGATCATTATTGGAGGATGGATACTTGGATGCCCCGTGAAAATTAGATTAGCGCTATAGGTATTCTTTCTATCCTAGTTTACATTTGATGTACTTTGATTAATATAGTCAAGAGTTTCTGGACATTAGGATTTTCGATGTATCAAGTATTTCAAATAAAAATTTTAAATACCTAATCCTTCCACTGCACCACCAGAACCCAACACAAAAAAATTTGAGCATAAAGATTACTATGTGTTTCAAAAATGAATGTAAGATTTTTTTGATACTCACAATAAAAATATTATTTTTAAAAGAAATTCTCTCAAGATGACAAGTCAAAAGACTTAAAAGAATAAATTTTCATAAGTGCGGATACCTCATTATGAAGAAAATAAATTTAGAAGAAGAAAATATCATTTGAAAGCTCTAGGCTTGAGAAATTTAATTTTAAAAGGCACAAATATAAAAAAAAATAAAGTTGAAAGATTTTGAGTTGACTCCAAAAGATTTTGAGTCGACTCTGACATGTTAGTATCAAGTAGCACAGAGCTTGAGTCAATTCATGAACAGTAGGAGTTGACTCTCTCAAAAAAATAGAAAACAGAATTTTCAGGTGCAGTCCACGAGCTGACTTATGGGATAGATAAGTTGACTCAAAGTAAAAAATGAGTTGACTCAAAGTAAAAACAAATCAACTCCTAACATGGGACAGCACTAATGGCTAATTTTTTTGTACTTCTCCAATGATTGATTTTTGCTTCTAATGGCTATTTTAGTTCTTCCAATGGCCAAAATTTCTTCTCCAGCTACTCCTAAGCTTATTAAAAGCTAAAGAATCAATTAAAAAGAAAGTCAAATGGATTAGAAAGAGAAAATTATTAGATTGAGTGAGGATTATTAAATATCATTGAAAAGAGAGAAAAGAGAGAGATTTGTGCATTGATTTTAAAAAGCTTTTAAGAGTGATCTTTTCCAACATCATCTACATCCTTTCAAGCATCAATTAAAGAAAAATCAAACCTTAAAGAGCAACCCTTCAACTTTTACTTTGGGCTTAAAAAATGTTTCATTGTATTTGTGCTGAAATTTTTGTATCTTATATTTTGGTTTTCTTTATAAATTTTTTGGAAGAAAAAAACTTAGGAATTAGGCCCATCCAAGTCCGAAATTTAACATTGTAGATTTTGGTTGCTTGACCTATAAAACCAACTAAATTTAATTATGATCTTGAAAAATAATTATGTAAGATTTTGGTTAATGAGCTCATAAAATCAACTGAATTGATTGTGAGCTCGAAAAATAATCAGTGTAAGATTGCGATTGATGATCCTAAAAAATCAACTAAATTTGTTTGTGATCTCAGATAAAATAAATATACTGTAATTAGGATGATTATAGTAAAATTTTTAAGAAAAACTTGATGAGTGGACATAAGTGCGGGGTTGCACAGAATTACTATAAATTATTTTATATTTATATTGTATCTTATTTCTTCTTTGCTTTATCATCTTGCTTACTTATCTTAATTCTTGCTTTTGTTGCCTTGATTATATCTTGATTCTACTATAGCTTATATTATACACATCTCAAATACACAACTTAGCCTAAATTGAAGTACATACTTGCTTAAGGTTTAATTTAGCTAAAAATTTTAAGAACCCAATTCAACCCCTCTCTTATATTGCTATCTTTTTGGACAACAAGTTGTATCGAAGTAGATATTCTAATATTAATTATTGACCTAGTGTCTAGAGCTAAAGATCTTGGCAACCCAAATGGAATCCTTATTTAGTGAAGACCATTCTATAGATTGACCATCACTTTTTAATGGCTCAAATTATATCTATTGAAAAGATAGGATAAAAATTTTTATACAAGCATATGATTATAATTTATGAAAAATAGCCTAACTAAATGCTAAGGCCATAAATATGCTTTATTATTCATTGAATTTAAATGAATTTAACTTGATTTTTTCTTGCATTGTAGTAAAGGAAGTATGGGAGAAATTGAAAATAACATATGAGGGAGCTAATCAACAAAAAGATAAGAAATCTCATCCCAACTTATGCCTCATGGGTCATGAGAATGAAAAGAAGAAGAAGAAAAAGAAGAGGAAACAAAGAAAAAAAATATTGATCAAAGGGGAGCAAACCAAAAAAAGAAAATTGAAAAAGAGGAAGAATGTATCTTAAATCCTTGCCTCATGACTAATTATAATGAGGTAATCCTTGATGACTCTTTCAATTTTACTTTTGATGAATTGTTTGAGGCTTTTAATAACTTAATGGATGAATATAAAAACCTAAGGCTGAAAAACAAAGAACTCAAAAAGTCTAAGTTATTTTTGGTTAAAGAAAAGAACAAAATATTAATTAAAAAGAAAGATTTTTTGAAAGAAAAGGAAGCTTTAGTTGAAGAAAAAGAAGTTCTTTCAAAATCTAAAAAATATTTGATTAGAAAGAATGAGAAATTAAGAAAAAAATTGAAACATTGAAGCTTATACTTGAAAAGTTTGCCCTTGGGTCACAAAAGCTTTAACTAATATTAAATAATCAAAAGGCTGCTTTTAATAAAATTGGAATTGGATTTAATACTCTAAGAAAATAAAAATTTGTTAAAAATTTGTTTGATAAAATATTTCTTAAAAATCATTCTACTACATGTTTCAAATATAACAAAGTAGACCATAAAATTTTTGAATGTAATATTAAAAAAATTAACCATACTTTGATCAAATAAATTTAGATTTCAAAAGAAACCTTGAGCACTAACTCCAATGGACCTAAGATGGGTTGGATATTAAAAATTAAAAAATAGTTTTGTAAGTATACCAAGCATTCAAGGGCATGAAAAGAGTTAATTCTTAAAGGATAGATGCTTAGGACTTGCGTGGATGGGTGATGATGTTTTGTAAAAGCTACACCTTTCTCTACATCATACCACCATTGTTTACTAAATTTATTTTGTATCATTAATTGATTTTGATGATTTGTCTATGTTTATAATGATCATACTCCATAACTTGAATGCTTGAATATTTTGATAATTATGCTCTTTTAATCATATTGATTATTAGAAGCATACGTTTTATTTTAAATTCAGCATGTTCCCAAACCCTTCATATTATTATTTAAAAAAAATTAAACTAAAATAAGTTTGATTGTATATGAAATTAGTTGAGTGCAAATATTATAAATTAACTCTTGACACCCTCATAAGATATGTAATTATTGAAATATCTAAAAAAATATATAATCTAAAAATCTCAAGATAAGTCATCTATTCATAAAAGATCATCATATGCTTGAAGTTGTTGTTTTGTATGATTACATCTTAGTTTGATCCTTAAGGACTTAGAATCTCCTAGTTGAACCTAAATCTTAAAGCCATTATCTAGATTCTCTTTGATTTGATCTCATTTTATTTGATTAATTATAAAGCCGTAATTGATTAATTCTTAATCTCTCAAATTGATTTGAGTCTCTTTTTTAATTATTAATTTGACTTGCCTTTGATCTCTATCCTCTTTGAGTTATTCTTCTTTAGATCAAAACTCCTTGAACTAATTCTATATTGAGGAGTTGACTCTTCGACTGAGTGAGTCAACTCGTGATTTCATAAGATACCAGGATTCTCTTTAAGCGCATTAGTTCTCCCTGGCAATTTATTTTTGATAGATGTGCATGATATATATTTTGAGCTTGTTGATATTTGTTATTGTAAACATCTCATGTAGACATTATTGGAAAGAAATGAAAAACAAAATTTTTGAAAATTTAGTCTCTACTTAAATGAATGCAATGTTTGATTGCTATTGATGCTTACTTTTAAATTATGTTTGATTTTTAAGTTGGCTTTATTTGCAAACGAAAGAGGGAGAAAATATTAAAAGAAGAAATGATTAGTTAATTAAAAATATATTTGAATATGAGAATCTAAATTTAAAAAGATGAAAAGGAATATTATATAGCTTTAATTTAAAAAATAAAGGGAGAGAAAATATTGTTAGCATATCAAAAAAAAAATAATTTTTTTAGTATTGAATCTCAAAAAAAAAACCACGAGGAGTAGTGTTTGTTGCATATCTAAGTTCAAAATGAATTATCTAGCGTTGATTGAAAATTCAAATTAATTTATGCTCAGAAAATTAAATTTGATCTTAAATTCTTGATTTGAACCTTCATATACCTATAATTTGACTGAAAATACTAATTAATTTAGATTAAGAAAAATTAACTTTGATCTTAAACTCTCAATCAAATGCATTATGATTTTTTTAAGTTGAGCTTTCATATATTTATTAAATTTGAATTAAGAAAACTAAATGTGGATCTTAAATTTTTGATCAATTGTTTTATGATCTCCTTAATTTGAGCCTTGATATGATTTTAAATCATGATTTGATAGTCTAATCATTTTTGATAATTAATTGAAATCAAAGTGAACTTGAAATATATTATTACTCCAAACTAATTATTTTTACATACTTTCAATTTTGAAACTCATTTGAAAATCTAAATATAATAAAAAATTTTGATATGCTTTGAAACATCCTTGTAAAATCATTTATATCAAAGTAATTTATACTCAAGAAATGAATTTAAAAACAAAACTCTCATTTAATTTGATACTATTATTGATTTGCTCGATATATCCTCAGTATATGTCTTTTCAAAACTTAAATGACTGATTTTTATTAAGAAAAGGAAAGAATGAATTTGAAGTGCATATTATGCTCGATTTTTTTTTCAAATCTTTGTAAAGCTCTATTCCTCTTAAAGCTTAAAAGTATTTATTTAAAAATATAATTAAAGAGTTATATTCATTCTAAAAAGAGGAAAGCTATTGATATTTGAATTCATATTAAAATTTTAAAGGGAAGAAATATTTTAAGCATATTTTAATCTAAAGATAAGTTTTAAAGGGGAGATGATTCATTTGAATTGATTTTCTGAACTTGATGCATCTCTTATTTTGATACCTTTTTATTGATTTTGATGATTTCCCTTAATCCTTTTCTTGAGCTTTTTGATACAGTCCAAAAGGAGGAGATATATGTTGAGTATATACTTGAATTACTTAAATTGATCACATGTTTAAAATACTTGGAAAGCTTATTTGTTTGAATAGAGACAATCATATAAAATGAATATCAAATATTCTTAGAGTGATCATTGACTTCTAAAATCTGAATTTAAGATGAATTAAAACATTCATGAGGTATATGTTTACAAGTGCTTGTTTATTCACTTCATGATTATATTTATAAATTGATTGAAACATATTATATTTTATTGCACATATATTCAAAGTTTTGTCATCATCAAAAAAAGGAGAGATTGTTGACCTTATGATTGATTTTGATGATCATAAAATTTTGAATATAAAGATTACTAATCATGTGTTTCAAGAATGCATGTAAGATTTTTTTGATATTTACAATGAAAAAATTATTCTTGAAAGAAATTCTCGCAAAATGCAAAGTCAAAGGACTTAAAAAAATAAGTTCTCGGAAATTTAGATAGTCCATTATGAAGAAAATGAATTTGGAAGAAAAAAATATCATTTGAAAGCATTAGAATTAAGAAATTCAATTTTAAGAGATAAAAATATAAAAAAAATAAAGTAGAAAGATTTTGAGTCGATTTCGAAAGATTTTGAGTCCACTCGAGTCAACTCATGAACAGTAGGAGTCGACTCTCTCAGAAAAATAGAAAGCAAAATTTTTGAGTGTAGTTCATGAGTTGACTCATGGAACAAATAAGCTGACTCGAAGCAAAAATTGAGTTGACTCGAAGTAAAAACGAGTCGACTCCTGATGCGGCATAATACTAATGGCTAATTTTTCTGCACTTCTCCGATAGCTAGTTTTTACTTCTAACGGTTATTTCAGCCCTTTCAATGATCAAAACTCCTTCTCCAACCACTTTCAAGCTTATTAAAAGGTTAGAGAATCAATTGAAAAGAAAGCCAAGTGGATTAGAAAAAAAAAATTATTAGATTGAGTGAAGATTATTGAATAACATTGCAAAGAGAGAAAAGAGAGGGATTTGTGCATTGATTTCAAAAAGCTTTCAAGAGTGATCTCCTCCAACATCATCTACATTCTTTCGAGCATCCATTGAAGAAAAGTCAAGCCTCAAAGAGTAACTCTTTGACTTTTACTTTGTGTTGCTCCCTAGATTGATTTTGATGATTACAAAGCAGTTGAAGGGGTATCAATATTTTTTATTTGAAAGTCTTTTTGCTCTTCAGGGGCAAAATCATAATTTTACCAAAATCCTGATTTAATAGTATCAATTGGTAGAACAAAAGATTTGTGATCTATTGGCAAAAATTTCATTATTTTTGAACTTGTATTTTGGAAGTTATGCATGTTTGAAATCCATGAGTCGACTCATTGAGTCAGCTCATGGCACAATGAGCTGTTTGGCACGCAGAATTTTTGGCTTGGCACAACCTGTGAGTCGACCCATGAGTCGACCCTTGAGGCATGAGTCGACCCCTGCAGTTTTAGGCCAAAAATTACAGAACCCTGTTTTCTGGTTTCTTCAACAGAGGTTGTTGCCCAGCTATGCAACCCAAGAGGGGGGGGTGAATTGGGTTTCTAAAAAAATTTTAAGCCCAACAGATAACTTATGAAGAACAAAACAATGGCTTAAACCAATATTAATTACCTAAAGCAGTATTGCAAGGATATAATAAAGAAATAAGATAAAGCGATAAAGCACACCACAAACACAAGGATTTATAGTGGTTCGGTGCTAACCTTGCACCTACATCCACTCCCCAAGATCCCACTTGGGAATTTCAATCCACTATCCTTTGTATTCAACCCGAATACAAAACGTCGGAAACTCCGACACTAGCTATCCCAAGCTAGAACACTTGTTTCCCGGGTACAAGTAAACCCAAAACACTCCGATTTCAGGTTCGGATCAACCTTTCCTTATTTTGGAAATCCTCCAAAAACAAGAGCAAAAACCCACAAAGAGTAAGAATTTTTAGAGCACAGATTAATACAATAACAGCTCCTTTTATGAGCAAATATAACAATAAAAGCTTTACTCAAATGAAGAACCCCTTTTTCAGATTTTCTCAAGATGAATGAACGGTTGAACGAATGCTTGAGAAGAGGTTGATCGTTGATTGAAGATCTCTTGAAAGCTTTGAACGATCTCTAGATCAAGGTTGAAATGATAGGCGTGAAGAATTCTCTCCTTGAAAGATCTAGCTTTTCTCTTTCACAATCTCTCTGGTATATTGTGGATCCTCTCTCTTTTTCTCTATGGATATTTCGTTGATCTCAGGCTTATTTTTGCAAATTACGGATCCTCTCTTCTATTCTTCTCTCTTTCTCATCTTTCTCTTCTTCTTCTCTTCTTTTTGATTTCACGTTTGATCCGCTATTTAATCTGCAATTTCTTTCATCAAATTAAGCATTTTGTAGCATTAGAAGCAAGAGAAAACAATTTAGGCAGATAAAGAGCCGTTAGAGGATTTTTAGGAAGCATAAATGACAATTAAAATGGGTAAAAAAATAGCCGTTGCTGACATTTCCCGTCGCAGGGGTCGACTCATGAGTCGACTCATGCTTCAGGGGTCGACTCATGAGTCGACCTCTGTTGCAAAAATCAGAGAATGCTTTTCTGGAATTTCTTGGCTCAAATTAGCAGGGGTCGACTTATGAGTCGACTCATGCCTTGTGGGTCGACTCATGAGTCGACTCACAGGTCGTGCCAAGCCAGAAAACTAGCGTGCCAAGGAGAATTTTTGCGTGCCAATCAGCTCACAGTGCCATGAGTGGACTCATGAGTCGACTCATGCACTTCAAACCTTCATAACTTCAAAAATATAAGTCCAAACACAATAAAATTTTCACCAATAGATTTCAAATCATTTGTTCTACCAAATGATACTATCAAATCAAGATTTGAGTGAAATTATGATTTTGCCCTTGAAGATCATAAGGACTTTTTCATTTTAAAATTATTTGAATCCCTTCAATCTGATTTGTAATCATCAAAATCAATCTAGGAGCAACAATCTCCCTCTTTTTGATGATGACAAAATATTTGAACAAAAATATTTATGTTAATGTATTAATTTCAAAAGAATCCATTATAGGTGTATATGCTTGAAAAGAGTATGATTCTTTTGGCATGTAATATAAATGCAAAAATAGTTTGTCCATTTTCTTAAAGATTTAAAAAGGGTATTAGATCATTTTGAGTTCAAGATATATCAGAGCAAGAGAAGATAAATAACTTTTTCTATGTATCAGAGCAAAAATAATTTTTACAATGATATCAGAAAAGATTTTATAATGTATCAGAGCAAGAAAATTTTATAATGTATCAGAGAAAATTTCATACTGTATTAGAGCAAATGTCAGAGAAAATTTCACTGTATCAGAGCAAATGTTATAATATATTAGAGAAACCTTCACACTGTATCGGATCAAATGTTATCATGTATCAGATCAAGTTAAAAGAAATTGTAGGATGTATCAGAGTAAAACAAATTTCTTATTGATGTATCAAGGTGAGTAAAATTTCAAAAGCAAGTTTGAATATCAGAGCTTATAAAAAAAAATACTTATTTGCATTGTACTCATGATTTTGCTTTTGATGGATGACTTTTTGTTAAAGTTCTGTCTGATACCAAATTTTGATACCAAATTTCTCAAAATTTTGTTTAATCTTTCAATCCTTATTTTTGTTTAATTTTTCCAATATTTGTTTTAATCTTCCAATCTCTGTTTTTATTTAATTTCTCCCCCTTTTTCTCATAATTTAGGGTTTTGCTTTTTGTCTAATTTCAATTTTTGTTTTAGTTTAATTTCTCCCCCTTTTTGACATCATCAAACATAGTTAACTCTTTCTTTTCTTTTTCTGAAATATTCTTTAATTTCTTCTTCTTTAGAGTTTTTCACAGATGTTTGCTCCCCCTTAATATAGCAATTATCAACAGCAAACAACAACAAGGAGAAGATAATATTTCAACAGATGTATCAGAGATTGAAATATAACCAAAATATAATCATTACAAAGAGGTAGAAATATAGGTAAAAGATGATTCCATTAATATCATAATTGTTTCAATACATAGTTCTTAAAAATAAAATTCAACCAGCTAATTGTCAATACATGGCCTCAAGGTATAGATCCTAAAACAAGATACTAACTCCTAGGACCTAGTAAAGATCAAGATAAGTCAATGATCAGAGTCATCAGATATAGGGTGAGGAGATGATGGATCAGAAGTGCGTCCTCTACCCTGTCTGCCTCTGCCACGAGTAGGAGAACGAGATGAACTGGGAGGCTGAGAACGCTGAGATACTAGGGCTGATACCATGAGTCTGATAGAATCAAGTACGTTCAGTGCTCTGGAAACAGATTGAAGTAGAGCAGTGAACTGGGTGGTAGCATGCTCACTCGATCCTCTGATCTCTTTCCTCAGTAGCTCATATCCACCTTCTAATGCTCCTCTGAGCCTGCCAGCCTCTGCAGTGAGGTCTGTGACCTCAATGGTAGACTCCTGTGGCTGGGGATGGGCCAATGCAAGGACTTGCCCCTGCAAGTCAAGAACTCTGCCAGTAAGTCTCCAGACTGTATCCTCAAGCTGCTGTATCCTGACGGACTGATCTGAAATCATCTGAAATACAGTGGAGATGTGGGGAGTAATGGTCTGATCAGAAGAAGTAGCTCCAGGTGCAAAAGAAGTACTACTCCACTGGCTAGACAGCAAAGAAGTCACACGCTGTGAAATATGCTCGATCTGATCGTCAGCCAGTCTGAACTCTGATGGAGGTGCTCTGCTCTCTGGCTGATACACTGGTGTGGGCATCCTAGTAAACTCAGAAGGGCCAGCCTCAGTATCAGGAATGAACTGGGTATCTGGTGAAGCTGCCCTGAAGTCATGTACAGGAGAAGATGGACCTTCTTCTTCTACTCTGCCTTCAGTTCTGTCTTCAGCTCTTTCCTCAGCTCTCTCCTCAGCTCTTTCTTCAGAGCCCTTGATCCAACCACCAACAGTCTTTGTAATTCCCATTCGGTGCAAGCTGTGTTGGTTGAAAGTGTCCACATGTGAGAGCTTGGTAGGTGTCTCCCCCTCACAGCTAACTCCAAACCTCCTAAAAACTCTAGTAAGGGCCATACCATAAGGCAAGTGTGCCTTGGATCTGTTCAAAGTTTCTCTCATGACCTCTATCATAAGTGCAGGGAGGTTTAGGGGGGTCTGAGTGATGATATGAAACATGACACATACATCTCTGCCAGATAGTAAGTCATGTCTACCACTCCTAGGAAAGAAGAGTTTCGTTACAATCTGATGCAGGACCCTCATCTCAATGGATAATAGCTTTGCTTCCAATTTGTTTAAACTTCCTGAAAAAGTTTCTCCTAAGATAATTCTGATCCCTTCTTCTTTAATTGGGAGTTCCATATATGAGTATCCTTCACTAGGCAACTGAAGTATTTCTCCCAATATCCTAGAATCCAAACAGATGTCAATCCCCTTTACAGTTGAAGTCACAGACCCGTTTCCATAATTTAGGTTCTGGTAGAACTCTCTGACTAGATCAACATAGGTGACTTCCTTAAGAGAGCAATAAAGTTCCCATCCTTGATTTTTGATCTTGGTAGCAAAAGTAAAGCCTTCTTTCTCAAAGAACCGAAAATCTATATTTTTCCCGGTTTCTACTTTTCTATCAGAAAGAAGATTTACACTGGGGCTTATGGAGGATTGAGAGAGACCTTGAGCAGGTACTGAAACTGGATCGGGAATACTGGAAGACTGAGTATGCCTTTTCTTTCGGACAATTTCCTCAGGCTCTCGGATTGATTTCCTTCTTTGGGGAAGTTTCATCTTTGGAGCCATATCCAAAAAATAGCAGACAAGAAGACTTGAATTCAGTGGAGGAGGGATCACAAGAGAGTAAAGAAGAATTTTGGTGGAGAAAAGAAGTGGATTTTGAATGAACGGTGAAGTTCTAGGGCACGTTCCACCCGCGCCAATCACTGCGAGAAAGCACAGAAAAATTCTGCTCAAGGAGGTGATTTTTGGTGGAGAGAAGGAGGGAGAATTGCCTCAGAATTGATCCTTGGATTTGGAGCAAAAAGAGTTGGAGAGGACGGCTTTCGGAAGGAAGACGACGAGAAGATGAGTCGTCTCATAAACAGGGTTTCCCGTTTTAAAAACAATGAACCCGATGGAAGTTGGTGAGATTTACAAGTTTGCCATTGAGTCGACTCATGGGGGTCGACTCATGAAGTTCAGAAAATCAGAAAAAATGCAAATAAATTTCAGAAAAATTCAAAATTTTGGGAGAAGGAATTTTGCTTAATGATCAGTTTTTAGAGTGATAAATCTGAGCTTTTGGAACCAGGATAGTTGTTGAAAATTGAGCTCTAAAAATATTTGATATTAATTAAGAGAAGTTTAGGCAAATGGATCTAGAATTTCTAGATTTCTCCTAATTTCACAGAATCTATCCTCACTAAGGGCCTTTGTAAAGATATCGGCTAATTGATTTTCAGTGCAAACATATTCAAGAATTACATTTTTGTTTTGAACATGTTCTCTTATAAAATGATGTCTTATTTCAATATGTTTGGATCTTGAGTGTTGTATTGGATTTTTAGATAGATCTATGGCACTTGTATTATCACATTTTATTGGAGTTTCATTAAGTTTGATTCCAAAATCTTCGAGTTATTGCTTAATCCACAAGATTTGAGCACAACAACTTCCGGCTGCAATGTATTCGGCCTCAGCCGTAGACAGTGCCACCGAATTTTGTTTCTTGCTAAACCATGAGATTAGGTTAACTCCAAGAAATTGGCAAGTTCCACTTGTGCTTTTTCTATCTAATTTACATCCAGCAAAATCAGCATCAGAATATCCTAACAAATTAATTTGTGAGTCCTTAGAGTACCATAACCCTATAGTTTGTGTACCATTTAAGTATCTAAGGATTCTTTTAACAGCATTCAAATGAGATTCCTTAGGATTAGATTGATATCTTGCACATAAGCAAACACTAAATATGATATCAGGCCTACTTGCAGTTAGATATAATAATGAGCCAATCATACCTCTGTAGTATTTTAAGTCTACACTTTTACCTTCATCATCCTTGTCAAGCTTACTTGAGGGACTCATTGGTGTGCCAATTGGTTTGCAGTTCTCCATTCCAAATCTTTTGAGTAGTTCCTTGGTGTACTTGCTTTGGGTGATGGAGATTCCCTCTTTTGATTGTTTGATTTGGAGTCTGAGAAAGAAAGTGAGTTCTCCCATGATGCTCATCTCGAACTCTCCCTGCATAAGCTTAGCAAAGTCTTGACAAAGGGATTCATTAGTAGACCCAAAAATTATGTCATCAACATAAATTTGTATAATTAGCATATCATTTTGGTTTCTTTTAATAAATAGGGTTGTATCTACATTGCCTCTTGAGAAACCATTATTTAGTAGAAATTTGCTTAGCCTTTCATACCATGCTCTAGGTGCTTGTTTTAGACCATATAAAGCTTTATTTAATCTAAAGACATGATTGGGAAAAGCATGATTTTCAAATCCAGGGGGTTGTTCTACATATACTTCTTCAGAAATATATCCATTTAAAAATGCACTTTTAACATCCATTTGAAATAACTTGAAATTCATAAAGCAAGCATATGCAAGTAGAAGTCTAATAGCTTCTAATCTAGCAACAGGTGCAAAGGTTTCATCAAAATCAATTCCTTCTTCTTGATTATATCCCTTAGCAACCAGTCTTGCTTTATTTCTAATTACATTTCCATGCTCATCTAATTTATTTCTAAAGACCCATTTTGTGCCAATTATTGAATAATCTTTAGGTCTTTTTACTAAGGTCCAAACATTATTTCTTTCAAATTGATTAAGTTCCTCTTGCATAGCATTAATCCAGTTATGATCATTTTCAGCCTCTTCAAAAGTTTTAGGTTCAAGTTGAGATACAAAAGCACAATGATTAAGTACATCTCTAAGTGAAGAACGTGTTTTTACCCCATGCATAGGATCACCGATAATTAATTCCTTAGGGTGGTTGTGAACATACCTCCATTCCTTGGGTAAGTCATTTGTACCTTGAGGTTGTTCTTGAATTTCTTCACCTTTCTCATTTTGTTCATCTTCTTGATCCTTGTCTTCTGGAGTTGCTGAATCTTTCAGAGTGATCTCCTTCATACCTTCTATTAGTGGATCTGCATCATCAATACCCTCATTCTTCCTTGAAGGAAGATCGTTAGATTCATCAAAGACAACATGTATGGACTCCTCAACTACTAAGGTTCTTTTGTTGAACACTCTAAATGCTTTACTAGTGAAGGAGTAACCTAGAAGGATTGCTTCATCTGATTTTGCATCAAATTTATCAAGTTTTTCTTTGCCATTATTTAATACAAAACATCGGCAACCAAAAACATGAAAATAGGCAATATTTGATTTTCTTCCTTTCCAAAGTTCATAGGGGGTTTTCTTTAAAAATTGTCTTATTAAAGCACGATTTAAAATGTAACATGCTGTGTTAATAGCTTCCGCCCAAAAATATCTTGGAAGGTTGCTTTCACAAAGCATGGTACGGGCCATTTCTTCTAAGGTTCTATTTTTCTTTCAACTACCCCATTCTGTTGGGGTGTCCTAGGAGCAGAGAAGTTATGGCCAATTCCATTTTCATCACAAAAATTTTCAAAGTCATGATTTTCAAATTCTGTTCCATGATCACTTCTAATATTTTGAATTGAAAACCCTTTTTCATTAGTGACTTTTCGATGAAATTTAGTGAAAATTTGAAAAGTTTCATTTTTGTGAGCTAAAAAGAAAACCCAAGTAAAACGAGCGTAATCATCTATTATTACAAATCCATATCGTTTTTCTCCTAGACTAGTGGTTCTTGTTGGTCCAAATAAATCCATATGTAAGAGCTCTAAAGGTCTAGAAGTTGAAACAGTGTTTTTGGATTTAAATGATACTCTAGTTTGTTTACCTAATTGGCATGCATCACAAATTCTATCCTTTTCAAAATTCAATTTTGGCAAACCGAGAACTAAATCCTTTTTGATTAATTTTGAAAGAGAATGCATGCTAATATGTGCAAGTCTACGATGCCACAGCCAACTAGTCTCATTTATTTTAGCATTTAAGGAAACTAGGCATTGCATGTCTAATTTAGTTAAATCATTCAAGTCTACCATATAAACATTGCCATGCCTATGTCCATAAATTTAATGCCATCGTTAATAGGACTCGTCACAATGCAAACAGATGATTCAAAACTTACTTTATACCCTTTATCACAGAATTGACTAATGCTAAGTAAGTTATGCTTTAAACCTTTAACTAATAAAACATTCTCAATGTATTTAGAGGGAGTGATACCAATGTTACCTATCCCGATGATCTTTCCTTTGCCATTATCTCCAAAGGTGACCATCCCTCCATCCTTAGCATCAAGCGTGATGAATTGTGATTCATCACCAGTCATGTGTTTCGAGCATCCGCTGTCAAGATACCATTTTCTGTTTCCTTCTTGGGATGCTAGACACACCTGCAAGCAAAGATCAAGTTTCTGTCTTAGGTACCCAAGCTTTCTTGGGTCCTTTCAGGTTAGTCAGAATGGTTCCTTTTGGAACCCATATTTTCTTTGTATTTGCATATTTGTTAATAAGACATGTATATGATTTATGTCCTATTCTTCCATATTTAAAACAAGTAATATTTGTAGACTTGTTACTTGAATAATTTACATAAATATCCTTCAGAAATTTTTGTTTCTTCAGGGGTTTATAACCAAGTCCAGCCTTATCATATATAGCTTTCTGATTATCAAGGATCATATTTAGCTTGTTTGAACTTAAGGTGAACTTATCTACTATAGATTTCAGCTTGTTCATTTCATCCTTTAAGTTTTGATTTTCTTGAATCAAGGTGAATTTTTCAATTGAAAGATTTTCAGCTTGTTTCACTAAGGACTGATTTTCCAATTTCAGCTCTTTGTTTTTCTTCCCTAGTTTCTTTAATTCATCAATTGAATCATAGAATGCTTCATGCAATTCTTCAAAAGTAAATTCACTAGTGGATTCAGAAGTTACCTCATTTTCATGTGCCATCAGGCACAGATTGGCTTGTTCTGTTGAGGTTTCCTCGTCGGAGCTTGAGTCATCACTCGCACTCCAGGTCGCCATCATTGCCTTTTTTTTGAACTTCTTTGGACCTTTCTTCAATTGTGGACATTCGGATCTGAAATGTCCTGGCTTCTTGCACTCGTAGCATATAGGGGTTTGATCTTTCTCCTTTTCTTTGCTTTGATCTCCTTTTGTGAATTTCTTTCTCATCCCCTGTTTCCTTTTTCTTAGAAACTTCTTAAATTTTCGGGTGATGAGAGCCATCTCTTCATCCTGATCTTCATCTTCAGAGTCATCCGTTTCATAATCAGGCGAAGTTGTGGATTTGAGGGCAATGGTTCTTTTCTTTTTGACTTCATCCTCTTGATGTTGCTTCATGCTAAGTTCATGAGTCATCAAGGATCCAAGAAGCTCTTCTAGAGGTAGAGTGTTCAAGTCCTTTGCTTCTTGGATGGCAGTCACCTTGGCTTCCCAAGTTCTTGGCAGTGACCTGAGAATCTTCCTTACAAGTTCACTGTTAGTATAAGATTTGCCAAGACTCTTTAAACCATTGATTATATCAGTAAAACGAGTAAACATAGCAGTTATGGACTCATCATGCTCTATTTTGAACAATTCATATTTATGTACAAGCATGTTTATTTTAGACTCTTTTACTTGATTTGTTCCCTCATGGGTGACTTCTAACCTATTCCATATTTCTTTAGCAGATGCACAAGTAGAAATGTGATTAAATTCATTAGCATCTAGTGCACAATAAAGAACATTCATAGCTTTGGCATTTAATTGTGCCAATTTCTTGTCAACCTCATCCCATTCTTTCTCAGGTTTGGTTGACTCCTCACCATCTATAATCTTGGTGGGTGTGTGAGGACCATTCACTATGATACTCCACATATCATAGTCGAGTGCTTGTATGAAAATCTTCATCCGAGCTTTCCAATAGGTGTAATTAGACCCATTGAAAAGTGGAGGTCGGTTTGTTGATTGCCCCTCGGCTAGAGAAGTTCAACATGGGTTGCCATAGATCTTTGGCTCTTTGATTGTTAGATCAAAGAAGGGCTAGAGCACTGGCTCTGATACCACTTGTTGTCCAGCTATGCAACCCAAGAGGGGGGGTGAATTGGGTTTCTAAAAAAATTTTAAGCCCAACAGATAACTTATGAAGAAAAAACAATGGCTTAAACCAATATTAATTACCTAAAGCAGTATTGCAAGGATATAATAAAGAAATAAGATAAAGCGATAAAGCACACCACAAACACAAGATTTATAGTGGTTCGGTGCTAACCTTGCACCTACATCCACTCCCCAAGATCCCACTTGAGAATTTCAATCCACTATCCTTTGTATTCAACCCGAATACAAAACGTCGGAAACTCCGACACTAGCTATCCAAGCTAGAACACTTGTTTTCCGGGTACAAGTAAACCCAAAACACTCCGATTTCAGGTTCGGATCAACCTTTCCTTGTTTTGGAAATCCTCCAAAAACAAGAGCAAAAACTCACAAAGAGTAAGAATTTTAGAGCACAGATTAATACAATAACAGCTCCTTTTATGAGCAAATATAACAATAAAAGCTTTACTCAAATGAAGAACCCCTTTTTCAGATTTTCTCAAGATGAATGAACGGTTGAACGAATGCTTGAGAAGAGGTTGATCGTTGATTGAAGATCTCTTGAAAGCTTTGAACGATCTCTAGATCAAGGTTGAAATGATAGGCGTGAAGAATTCTCTCCTTGAAAGATCTAGCTTTTCTCTTTCACAATCTCTCTGGTATATTGTGGATCCTCTCTCTTTTTCTCTATGGATATTTCATTGATCTCAGGCTTATCTTGCAAATTACGGATCCTCTCTTCTATTCTTCTTCTTTCTCGTCTTTCTCTTCTTCTTCTCTTCTTTTTGATTTCACGTTTGATCCGCTATTTAATCTGCAATTTTTTCATCAAATTAAGCATTTTGTAGCATTAGAAGCAAGAGAAAATAATTTAGGCAGATAAAGAGCCGTTAGAGGATTTTTAGGAAGCATAAATGATAATTAAAACGGGCAAAAAAATAGCCATTGCTGACATTTTCCGTCGCAGGGGTCGACTCATGAGTCGACTCATGCTTCAGGGGTCGACTCATGAGTCGACCTCTGTTGCAAAAACCAGAGAATGCTTTTCTGGAATTTCTTGGCTCAAATTAGCAGGGGTCGACTCATGAGTCGACTCATGCCTTGTGGGTCGACTCATGAGTCGACTCACAGGTCGTGCCAAGCCAGAAAACTAGCGTGCCAAGGAGAATTTTTGCGTGCCAATCAGCTCACAGTGCCATGAGTTGACTCATGAGTCGACTCATGCACTTCAAACCTTCATAACTTCAAAAATATAAGTCCAAACACAATAAAATTTTCACCAATAGATTTCAAATCATTTGTTCTACCAAATGATACTATCAAATCAAGATTTGAGTGAAATTATGATTTTGCCCTTGAAGATCATAAGGACTTTTTCATTTTAAAATTATTTGAATCCCTTCAATCTGATTTGTAATCATCAAAATCAATCTAGGAGCAACAGCTCACTTAAAGGAGCTGTTATTGTATTAATCTGTGCTCTAAATTTTCTAACTCTTTGTGAGTTTTTGTTCTTAATTTTTGGAGGATTTCCAAAACAAGGAAAGGTTGATCCGAACCTGAATTGGAGTGTTTTGGGTTTACTTGTACCTGGGAAAACAAGTGATCTAGCTTGGGATAGCTAGTGTCGGAGTTTTCGACGTTTTGTATTCGGGTTGAATACAAAGGATAGTGGATTGAAATTCCCAAGTAGGATCTTGGGGAGTGGATGTAGGTGCAAGGTTAGCATCCGAACCACTATAAATCCTTGTGTTTGTGGTGTGCTTTATCTCTTCACTTTATTTCTTTATTATATTCTTGCATTCCTGCCTTAGGGAATTAATATTGAATTAAAGTCTTTGTTTTGTTCTTCATAAGTAATTCTGTTCGACTTAAAATTTTTTAGAAACCCAATTCACCCCCCCTCTTGGGTTTGCATAGCTGGGCAACAATACTTGCTTTTAATTTCAGATTATATATGTGTCTTTTCTCTTGGACTTGGGTTAGAATTAGATATGACTCATGCATGTGGGGTTAAAGGGTTTAACCTGATCATTTTTTTGTTGCAATCAAAAAATTTTGAAATCTACACATGTTGCTTATTCTGTTTTCTAATAGTACCCTTTAGTTTTCTTTGGATACCTACGAACAAGCATCTATCGAACTTAGATCCAAGCTTTTCTATCTTTACATGCTTGACATAAGCTGGACACCCCCAGACCCTAAGGTGTGAGCACCGACCTACGCCCAGTCCATATCTCATATGAAGTTTTATCGATAGACTTGCTTGGCACTTTATTCAAAAATATAGCAGTAATTTTTGGAGCATATCTTCAAAGGAGATTGGCAGACTCGTAAAGCCTATCATGGATCAGATCATGTCTAACAAGATTCGATTCCTCCTTTCAAACATCCTGTTATATTGTGATGTTCTAGGAGGGGTCACTGTGAGGAAATCTCACTCTCTTCTAGATATATCAGAAAGTCACAGTGAGGTATTTACCTCCTCAATCTGATTGAAGGGTCTTAATACTCTTCTCAGTCTGTTTCTCTTCTTCAGTACGGAATCATTTAAATATTCAAATGATCTGACTTATGCTTCATAAGAT
>NC_025993.2:20322650-20408083 GCF_000442705.2 Elaeis guineensis | reverse complement strand
TTCAGATTTTCTCAAGATGAATGAACGGTTGAACGAATGCTTGAGAAGAGGTTGATCGTTGATTGAAGATCTCTTGAAAGCTTTGAACGATCTCTAGATCAAGGTTGAAATGATAGGCGTGAAGAATTCTCTCCTTGAAAGATCTAGCTTTTCTCTTTCACAATCTCTCTGGTTATTGTGGATCCTCTCTCTTTTTCTCTATGGATATTTCATTGATCTCAGGCTTATTCTTGCAAATTACGGATCCTCTCTTCTATTCTTCTCTCTTTCTCGTCTTTCTCTTCTTCTTCTCTTCTTTTTGATTTCACGTTTGATCCGCTATTTAATCTGCAATTTTTTTCATCAAATTAAGCATTTTGTAGCATTAGAAGCAAGAGAAAATAATTTAGGCAGATAAAGAGCCGTTAGAGGATTTTTAGGAAGCATAAATGATAATTAAAACGGGCAAAAAAATAGCCATTGCTGACATTTTCCGTCGCAGGGGTCGACTCATGAGTCGACTCATGCTTCAGGGGTCGACTCATGAGTCGACCTCTGTTGCAAAAACCAGAGAATGCTTTTCTGAAATTTCTTGGCTCAAATTAGCAGGGGTCGACTCATGAGTCGACTCATGCCTTGTGGGTCGACTCATGAGTCGACTCACAGGTCGTGCCAAGCCAGAAAACTAGCGTGCCAAGGAGAATTTTTGCGTGCCAATCAGCTCACAGTGCCATGAGTTGACTCATGAGTCGACTCATGCACTTCAAACCTTCATAACTTCAAAAATATAAGTCCAAACACAATAAAATTTTCACCAATAGATTTCAAATCATTTGTTCTACCAAATGATACTATCAAATCAAGATTTGAGTGAAATTATGATTTTGCCCTTGAAGATCATAAGGACTTTTTCATTTTAAAATTATTTGAATCTCTTCAATCTGATTTGTAATCATCAAAATCAATCTAGGAGCAACAGAGGTCGACTCATGAGTCGACCCCTGAGGCATGAGTCGACTCATGAGTCGACCCCTGTGACAGAATTTCTCCGCAACGGCTAGTTTTTAACCCGTTTTAAGTGCTTTTAATGCTCATTTAATGTGGTCTAACGGCTCTTTTTCAGCCTAGAATATTTTTCTCTATTTCTTAAAGCTATAAAAGGATTCAAAAGGTGGGAAACAAGAAAGAGACAGTAAGAGATTGAAAGAGAAAAAGAAGAGCATTCAAGAGCATTCAAAAGAGAGAATTTGAAAAAGGGTTTCTCAAGCCAACTTTTCAGCCCTAATCAAGAGCTCATTTAAAGCTTTCAAGAAGCCATCAATCCAAGCTTACCAACTCCTCAAACGCTCAATCAAGTCTCCATCCACCTTGAGAAAATCCAAAAAGGGACTTCTTCTCTTGAGTAAAGTGTATTTAAAGTTATATTCGCTCATTAAAGGAGCTTTTCTTGTACTTATTTGTGCTATAATTATTTTACTCAGTTTGAGTGATTGTTTTTGTTTTGGAGGGGTTCCAAAATAAGAGAAGGTTGATCCGAACCTAGAATCGGAGTGTAGTGGATTGGCTTGTACCCGAAAAATAAGTGGACTAGCTTGGGATAGCTAGAGTCGGAGTTTCCGACGTTTGTATTCGGGTTGAATACAAGATTAGTGGATTGGAATTCCCAAGTAGGAGCTTGAGGAGTGGATGTAGGTGCAAGGTTGGCACCGAACCACTATAAATCCTTTTGTTTGTGGTGTGCATAATTGCTTCTCTTTAACTTTTCATTATTTCCTTGCATTCTTGCTTTTGGCAATTAATCTTGAATTAAGATTATTCTCCTCATTCATTTAGCTATTGACAAACATTTTTCATAAGTCATTAGTTAAGTTCAAAATTTTTAGAAACCCAATTCACCCCCCCTCTTGGGTTGCATAGCTGGGCAACAAGTGGTATCAGAGCCCGATGCTCTAGCCCGTCTTTGATCTAAACAATCAAAGAGCCAAAGATCTATGGCAACCCACGTCGGTACTTCTCTTGCCGAGGGGCAATCCACCAACCGACCTCCACTTTTCAATGGGTCTAATTACACCTATTGGAAAGCTCGGATGAAAATATTCATTCAAGCGCTCGACTATGATATGTGGAGTATCATAGTGAATGGTCCTCACACACCCACTAAAATTATAGATGGTGAGGAATCAACCAAACCCGAGAAAGAATGGGATGAGGTTGATAAGAAGATGGCCCAATTAAATGCAAAAGCAATGAATGTACTTTATTGTGCTCTTGATGCAAACGAATTTAATTGCATTTCTACTTGTTCATCTGCTAAAGAAATATGGGATAGGTTAGAAGTAACCCATGAGGGAATCAATCAAGTAAAAGAGTCTAAAATAAACATGCTTGTGCATAAATATGAATTGTTTAAAATGGAGCATGATGAGTCTATAACTGTAATGTTTACTCATTTTACTGATATCATTAATGGTTTAAAGAGTCTTGGTAAGTCCTATACTAACAGTGAGCTTGTATGAAAGATTCTCAAGTCCTTGCCAAGAACTTGGGAAGCCAAAGTGACTGCCATCCAAGAAGCCAAGGACTTGAACACTCTACCTCTAGAAGAGCTTCTTGGATCTTTGATGACTCATGAGCTAAGCATGAAGCAACACCAAAAGGAAGAAGTCAAAAAGAAAAGAATCATTGCCCTCAAATCCACAGCTCCTCCTGATGAAGAAACTGATGACACTGAAGATGAAGAACAGGATGAAGAGATGGCTCTCATCACCCGAAGATTCAAGAAATTTTTTAGAAAAAGGAAACAGGGGATGAGGAAGAGGCCATTCACAAAAGGGGAACAAAGTAAAGAAAAAGAGAAAGACCAACCCCTTATCTGCTACAAGTGCAAGAAGCCGGGACACTTCAAATTCGAATGTCCACAACTGAAGAAAGGTCCCAAGAAGTTCAAGAAGAAGGCCATGATGGCCACATGGAGTGCGAGTGATGACTCAAGCTCCGATGAGGAAACCTCAACCGAACAAGCCAATCTGTGCCTTATGACACACAAAATGAGGTAATTTTTGAAACTCCTAGTGACTTTACATTTGAAGAATTGCATGAAGCATTCTATGATTTAGTTGATGAATTAAAAAACTAGAGATGAAGAACAAAGAGCTAAAATTAAAAAATCAATCCTTATTGAAACAAGCTGAAAACTTTTCAATTGAAAAATCCACCTTGCTTCAAGAAAATCAAAGCTTAAAGAATGAAATTGCCAAGCTGAAACCAATAGTAGAAAAATTCACCTTAAGTTCAAACAAACTCAATATGATTCTTGATAATCAAAAAGCTGTATATGATAAGGCTGGACTTGGCTATAACCCCTTGAAGAAATAAAAATATCTGAAAAATATTTATGTAAACTCTTTAAGTAACAAGTCTACCAATATTACTTGTTTCAAATGTGGTAGAGTAGGACATAAGTCATACACTTGCCTCTTTAACAAATCTGCAAACTCAACTATAAAGAAAATATGGGTTCCAAAAGGAACCATTATGACTAACCAAAAAGGACCCAAGAAAGCTTGGGTACCTAAAACAAAAATTTGACTTTTGCTTGCAGGTGTGTCTAGCATCCCAAAGAGGAAACAGAAAATGGTATCTTGACAGTGGATGCTCGAGACACATGACTGGTGATGAATCACAATTCATCACGCTTGATGCTAAGGATGGAGGGATGGTCACCTTTGGAGATAATGGCAAAGGAAAGATCATCGGTATAGGTAACATTGGTATCACTCCCTCCAAATACATTGAAAATGTTTTGCTAGTTCATGGTTTAAAGCATAATTTACTAAGCATTAGTCAATTTTGTGATAAAGGGTATAAAGTTGTTTTTGAATCATCTGTTTGCATTGTAACTAGTCCTATTAACGATGGCATTAAATTTATTGGACATAGACATGGCAATGTTTATATGGTAGATTTAAATGATTTAGCCAAAATAAACATGCAATGCCTAGTATCCTTGAATGCTAAAGTTAATGAGACTAGTTGGCTTTGGCATCGTAGACTTGCACACATTAGCATGCATTCTCTTTCAAAATTAATTAAGAAAGAATTAGTTCTTGGCTTGCCTAAACTGAATTTTGAAAAAGATAGAATTTGTGATGCATGCCAACTAGGTAAACAAACAAGAGTTTCATTTAAATCCAAAAATATTGTTTCAACTTCTAGACCTTTAGAGCTTTTGCATATGGACTTATTTGGACCAACTAGAACCACTAGTCTAGGAGGAAAACGATATGGTTTTGTAATTATAGATGATTACTCTCATTTTACTTGGGTTTTCTTTTTAGCACACAAAGATGAAACTTTTCATATTTTTACTAAATTTTACCGAAAAGTCACTAATGAAAAAGGATTTTCAATTCAAAATATTCGAAGCGATCATGGAACTGAATTTGAAAATCAAGACTTTGAAAACTTTTGTGATGAAAATAGAATTGGCCATAACTTCTCTGCTCCTAGGACACCCCAACAAAATGGGGTAGTTGAAAGGAAAAACAGAACCTTAGAAGAAATGGCTCGTACCATGCTTTGTGAAAGCAACCTTCCAAGATATTTTTGGGCGGAAGTAATTAACACAGCATGTTACATTTTAAATCGTGCTTTGATTAGACAAATTTTAAAGAAAACCCCCTATGAACTTTGGAAAGAAAGAAAACCGAATATTGCATATTTTCATATTTTTGGTTGCCGATGTTTTGTACTAAATAATGACAAAGAAAGACTTGATAAATTTGATGCAAAATCAGATGAAGCGATCTTTCTTGGTTACTCCTCCACTAGTAAAGCTTTTAGAGTTTTTAACAAAATAACTTTAGTAGTAGAGGAGTCCATTCATGTTGTTTTTGATGAATCTAACGATCTTCCTTCAAGGAAGAATGAGGGTGTTGATGATGCAGATCCTCTAATAGAAGGAATGAAGGAGATCACTCTGAAAGATTCAACAACTCAAGAGGACGAGGGACAAGAAGACAAACAAGATGAGAGAGGTGAAGAAATTCAAGAACAACCTCAAGGTACAAATGATCTACCCAAGGAATGGAGGTATGTTCACAATCACCCTAAGGAGTTGATTATTGGTGATCCTATGCATGGGGTAAAAACTCGTTCTTCACTTAGAGATGTATTTAATCATTGTGCTTTTGTATCTCATCTTGAACCAAAAACTATTGAAGAAGCTGAAAATGATCATAATTGGATTAATGCAATGCAAGAAGAACTTAATTAATTTGAAAGAAATAATGTTTGGACTTTAGTATCAAGACCTAAAAATTATTCAATAATTGGCACGAAATGGGTCTTTAGGAACAAATTAGATGAACATGGTAATGTAATAAGAAATAAAGCAAGACTGGTTGCTAAAGGATATAATCAAGAAGAAGGAATTGATTTTGATGAGACCTTTGCACCTGTTGCTAGATTAGAAGCCATTAGACTTCTACTTAGATATGCTTGCTTTATGAAATTCAAATTATTTCAAATGGATGTCAAAAGTGTATTTTTAAATAGATATATTGCTGAAAAAATCTATGTAGAACAACCCCCAGGTTTTGAAAATCATGCTTTTCCTAATCATATTTTTAAATTAAATAAAGCTCTATATGGATTAAAACAAGCACCTAGGGCTTGGTATGATAGGCTAAGCAAATTCTTACTAAATAATGGTTTTTCAAGAGGTAATGTAGACACAACCCTCTTTATTAAAAGAAATTAAAATGACATATTAGTTATACAAATTTATGTTGATGACATTATTTTTGGGTCTACTAATGAGTCTCTTTGTCAAGACTTTGCTAAGCTCATGCAGGAGGAGTTCGAGATGAGCATGATGGGAGAACTCACCTTCTTCCTCGGACTCCAAATCAAACAAACAAAAGAAGAAATCTCCATCACCCAAAGCAAGTACACCAAGGAACTACTCAAAAGATTTGGAATAGAGAACTCCAAACCAATTGGCACACCCATGAGCCCCTCATGTAAGCTTGACAAGGATGAAGAAGGTAAATGTGTAGACTTAAAATACTATAGAGGTATGATTGGCTCTTTATTATATTTAACTGCAAGTAGGCCTGATATCATGTTTAGTGTCTGTTTGTGTGCTAGATTTCAATCTAATCCTAAAGAATCTCATTTGAATGCTGTTAAAAGAATCCTTAGATACTTGAATGGTACTCAAACTCTAGGGTTATGGTACTCTAAGGACTCACTAATTGATTTATTAGGATATTCAGATGCTGATTTTGTTGGATGTAGATTAGATAGAAAAAGTACTAGTGGAACTTGCCAATTTCTTGGAGTTAACCTAATCTCCTGGTTTAGCAAGAAACAAAATTCGGTAGCACTGTCTACGGCTGAGGCCGAATACATTGCAGCCGAAAGTTGTTGTGCTCAAATCTTGTGGATTAAGCAACAACTCGAAGACTTTGGAATCAAGCTTAATGAAACACCCATAAGATGCGACAACACAAGTGCCATAAATCTAACTAAAAATCCAATTCAACATTCAAGGTCTAAGCATATTGAAATAAGACATCATTTTATAAGAGAACATGTTCAAAACAAAGATATAACTCTTGAATATGTTTGCACTGAAAATCAATTAGCTGATATCTTTACAAAGGCCCTTAGCGAGGATAGATTCTATGAAATTAGGAGAAATCTAGGAATTCTTGATCCTTATGCCTAAGTGTTTCTCCATTTCCAAGGAATTGACTTGAGATCAATTTTCATCATCTCTCTTGGATCTAAATGCTCAAGATTATCATTCTCACAACTTATCTTTGAGCAAAATTCCTTCTCCCAAAATTTTAATTTTTTTCAGAATTTATTCATATTTTTTCTGAATTTTTGTGATTCATGAGTCGACCCCCTAGGGTCGACCCTATGGCATACTTAAAATTATTGCCAACTTCCCACGGGCTCTTTCCTTTTAACTTGAAGCCTGTTCATGAGCCGACTCATTCTCTTCGTCTTCCTCCCTCCAAGACCCGTCATCCTCATCCTCATTCTCTCCAAAACCAAGGATTTAGCTCAAGAATATTCTCCCTTCTCCTCTCCACCACAAATCACCGCCTAGGAAAGGAGATTTTTGCATCTTTCTCCTTTGATTGAAGCGGTTGGAGCATGCCCTAGCCTCCACCATTCTTCTCAAAACCGCCTCTTCTCTCCGCCAAAATCCCTCTCCATCCTTTTGTAACCCTTCTTCTACTCATCCACTTGATCCTCCGAGTCTCCCTACCTGCTTTTGTGGTGAGAATGGCTCCAAAGATGAAGCTCCCTCAAAGAAGAAAATCGGTCCGTGAGCTGGAAGAAAACGTCCGCAGAAAAAGGCAAGCTGCTCAGTCCTCCACTGCTCCCATTCCGGCTTCTGTGTCAGCTCAAGGTCCCTCTCAGTCTCCCCTTAGCCCTAGCAAAATCCCTCTATCTGATAGGAAGGTTGAAACCGGCAAAAATGTGGATTTTAGATTCTTTGAAAAAGAAGGTTTCTCCTTTGGGACAAAGATAAAAAACCAGGGTTGGGGTTTTTACTGCTCTCTCAAGGAAGTTACTTTTGTAGACTTGGTTAGAGAATTTTATCAAAATCTGCATTATGGCAATGGAACAGTAACTTCTACAGTTAAGGAAGTTGATATCTGTCTGGATCCTATTATTTTGGGAGAGATACTACATTTGCCCAGTGAGGGATATTCTTACATGGAACTCTCAGTGAAGGAAGAGGGGATCAATGTAATTCTAGGAGAAACCTACTCGGGAAGTTTGAATAAATTGGAAGCCAAAATTTTGTCAATTGAAATGAGAATCTTACATTAATTAGTGACAAAGCTCTTCTTCCCTAGGAGTGGTAGGCATGACCTCCTTTCTGGCAGAGATATTTGTATAATGTTTCATGTGATCACTCAAACCCCATTAAACCTCCCTGCATTAATGATTGAGGCCATGAGAGAGACACTGAACAGATCCAAGGCACATCTGCCTTTTGGTATGGCTCTCACACTAGTTTTCAGGAGGTTTGGAGTCAGTTTTGAGGGAGAGGCATCTGCTAAGCTTTCTCACATAGACACCATCAACCAACACACTCTGCACTGCATGGGATTTACTAAAACTGATGGTGGTTGGATCAAGGGTTCTGAGGAGAGAGCTGAGGACAGAGTAGAAGACAGAGCTGAAGAAGAAGGTCCCTCATCTCCTCTCCATGACTTCAGGGCAGCATCTCCAGATATCCAGTTTGTTTCAGACCCAGAGGCTGGCCCTTCAGAGTTCACCAGGAGGCACACACCAGTACATCAGCCAGAGAGCAGAGCACCTCCTTCAGAGTTCAGATTGGCTGATGATCAGATCGAGCAGATATCTCAACGTGTGGCTTCCTTGCTTTCTCGACAGTGGAGCACTACTACATTTACACCAGGGTCCACTTCATCTGATCTGACCTTGATTCTCCATATCTCCACTATATTTCAGTTGATCTCAGATCAGTCTATTCGGATTCAGCAGCTCGAGGACAGCATTTGGAGACTGACTGGGAGAGTTCTTGACTTGCAGGGGCAAGTCTTAGCTTTGGCCCATCCTCAGCCACAGGAGAGCTCTATTGAGGTCACAGACCTTACTGCAGAGGCTGGCAGGCTCAGAGGTGCATTGGAGGGTGGTTATGAGTTATTGAGGAGAGAGATCAGAGGCTCGAGTGAGCATGCATCTACTCAGTTCATTGCTCTGCTTCAGTCTGTTTCGAGAGCACTGAACGTTCTTGATTCCATTAGACTTACTCTTTCAGTCCAGTCCTTGGCCTCTCAACGTTCTCAGCCTCCTAGTTCATCTCACTTACCTGCTCGTGCCAGCACCTCCACTCGTGGCAGAGGCAGACGGGGTAGAGGATGTGCTCTTGGTCGAGATCCATCATCTCCTCACCCTATCTCTGATGACTCTGATCCATCTAGTCATGAGCTTTACTAGATCCTAGGTGTTAGTCTCTTGTTCTTTCTAGGATCTGTATTTTGGGCCATGTAATGATATTAGCTAGCTGACTTTTATGATATGAAATATGTATTGAAACAACTATGTGTTTAATCATCTTTTATTTATATATCTACTCTTTGTAATGATGTCAATCATCTTTTGGTTATATATCTTCTCTTTGTTGAAACAACTTCTCTATGTTGATGATTCATATCTATGGTAATCTATGGCATATTTTGGTTAATGATTGCTATTTTCAGGGGGAGCAAACATTAATGATTAGCACAAGAAGTTTGAAGAAACACTAAAGAGAAAACGTTTTCAGAAAAAGAGGAGTTAACAATGTTTGATGATGTCAAAAAGGGGGAGAAATTAAAGAAAAAAAAAGAAACATATCAAAAGCAAAATTATAAATTATTAAAAGACTTGAAAATAAAATGAATGAATTGGAGAGAAATTAAAAGAACAATATCAAAAGCAAAATTATTAAATGACTTAAACATACAATAAGTAAATTGCTAAGTACAATGCAAATGAGCAACCTTTAAAATTACACCTTAATCATGCTCTGATATGCTTTAAAATTTAACTTGCTCTGATACATCTTAAATCTGACATGCTCTGATATACTTTACGATTAATTCTTAGACATGCATTGGTACACTTAATTATTTTTGCTCTGATACTAAAACTAAATAATCAAATGAGAATGAGCAAATTTTCAAGATACAACTTGCTCTGATAACAAAAATAAATTTTCTACTCTAACACCAAAATCACATAATCCAATGAGCAAATTTTCAAATCTTTAAGTAAATGGGCAAACTATTTATGCATATGACCATTTGTATCACATGCCAAAAGAATTAATCTTCTTTTCAAGCAAATGCACTTATAATGCATCTTTTTGAAATTCATGATTCACATAAATGCTTTTGTTCAAGTATTTTGTCATCATCAAAAAGGGGGAGATTGTTGCTCCCTAGATTGATTTTGATGATTACAAAGCAGTTAAAGGGGTATCAATATTTTTTATTTGAAAAAATCTTTTTGCTCTTCAGGGAAAAAATCATAATTTTATCAAAACTCTGATTTAATAGTATCAATTGGTAGAACAAAAGATTTGTGATCTATTGACGAAAATTTCATTATTTTTGGACTTGTATTTTGGAAGTTATGCATGTTTGAAATCCATGAGTCGACTCATTGAGTCAGCTCATGGCACAATGAGCTGTTTGGCATGCAGAATTTTTGGCTTGGCACAACCTGTGAGTCGACCCATGAGTCGACCCCTGAGGCATGAGTCGACTCATGAGTCGACCCCTGCAGTTTTAGGCCAAAAATTACAGAACCCTATTTTCTGGTTTCTTCAACAGAGGTCGACTCATGAGTCGACCCCCTGAGGCATGAGTCGACTCATGAGTCGACCCCTGTGACGGGATTTCTCCACAATGGCTAGTTTTTAACCCGTTTTAAGTGCTTTTAATGCTCATTTAATGTGGTCTAACGGCTCTTTTTCAGCCTAGAATATTTTTCTCTATTTCTTAAAGCTATAAAAGGATTCAAAAGGTGGGAAACAAGAAAGAGACAGCAAGAGATTGAAAGAGAAAAAGAAGAGCATTCAAGAGAGCATTCAAGAGCATTCAAAAGAGAGAATTTGAAAAAGAGTTTCTCAAGCCAACTTTTCAGCCCTAATCAAGAGCTCATTTAAAGCTTTCAAGAAGCCATCAATCCAAGCTTACCAACTCCTCAAGCGCTCAATCAAGTCTCCATCCACCTTGAGAAAATCCAAAAAGGGGCTTCTTCTCTTGAGTAAAGTGTATTTAAAGTTATATTCGCTCATTAAAGGAGCTTTTCTTGTACTTATTTGTGCTATAAATTATTTTACTCAGTTTGAGTGATTGTTTTTGTTTTGAAGGGGTTCCAAAACAAGGGAAGGTTGATCCGAACGTAGAATCGGAGTGTAGTGGGTTGGCTTGTACCCGGAAAATAAGTGGACTAGCTTGAGATAGCTAGAGTCGGAGTTTCCGACATTTGTATTCGGGTTGAATACAAGATTAGTGGATTGGAATTCTCAAGTAGGAGCTTGGAGAGTGGATGTAGGTGCAAGGTTGGCACCGAACCACTATAAATCCTTTTGTTTGTGGTGTGCATAATTGCTTCTCTTTAACTCTTCATTATTTTCTTGCATTCTTGCTTTTGGCAATTAATCTTGAATTAAGGTTATTCTCCTCATTCATTTAGCTATTGACAAATATTTTTCATAAGTCATTAGTTAAGTTCAAAATTTTTAGAAACCCAATTCACCCCCCCTCTTGGGTTGCATAGCTGGGCAACACTTTGGGTTTAAAAAATTTTTTATTTTGTGTTTTATTTATGCTGAAATTTCTGTACCTTATGTTTTGGTTTACTTTACAAGTTTTTTTAAGGGAAAGAAACTTGAGGATTAAGCCCGTCCAAGTTTGGAATTGGATATTGTAAGTTTTGGTTAGTTGGCCCATAAAATTAACTGAGTTTAATTATGATCTCAAAAAATAATTATGTAAGATTTTGGTTGGTAAGTTTGTAAAACCAACTAGATTGATTGTGAGCTCAAAAACAATCAGTGTAAGATTATGGTTGGTGATCCCAAAAAATTAATTGAATTTATTTATGATCTCTAGTAAAACAAACATATTGTAATCGGAGTGATTATAGTAAAATTTTCAAAAAAAAATTGGAGAGTGAATGTAGGTACGGGATTGCATCGAATCATTATAAATTATTTTATATTCATGCTGTATCTTATTTCTTCCTAATTGCTTTATCATCTTGCTTACTTGTTTTAATTCTTACTTTTGTTGCCTTAATTATATCTTGATTCTGCTGTAGTTTGCGTTATACACATCTCAAACATACAACTTAGCCTAAATTGAAGTACATACTTGCTTAAGGTTTAATTTAGCCAAAAATTTTGAGAACCTAATTTACCCTCCCTCTTGAGTTGCTATCTTTCTTGGCGACAGCTAAAAATTTGATAACTCTAATATGTCTAAGCAAGCAATATCATGATTTGTAATCTTAAAAATTTAAAAAAATAATGAGCTACACTAGTCAAGTAAGCAACTTAACATATCAAAGTAGGGTCTAAATATACTGAGCAAGTAAATCATATAATATTAACTAGAAAGAATAAATATCAAATAAAATAAATTTTTTGAAAATATTTATTTTCATAAAATGATAATGAATTCAACATCATGCTATAGCCACATAACCTAAAAGCATGACTCCGAAAATAGAAATACATTGCACAAAGTATTAGATAACAAATACTACTATCCTAATCACCGGTGGTTGGGTGTCGAAACTAGTTCAGATTACAAGTTGATAGGTCCAACGTATAGCCATACAGAGGACATATACAAAAGCCATTTCACAAACTCCCTAGTCAAAATTTTCAAATCCATATTTTAATGTAGATCATATTTTTAAAATAAATTATTTTCAATAATAAAAAAATACATGCATGACCCATTTTATCAAACAAAAAATATAAATATAAATTAAATTAAATAACTAATTATAATTTTCAAAGACCATTCAAAAACTCACTTAAAATGTTAGGTTACTCACCTCTATCAACGATAAATTTGAGTACAATACTTATGAATCCACAATTCAATATTGTAGGTCAAATGAACCTATTCAAGATTATTAAAATTTTAATTAATTTTATAGTCAATAGCTTAGAACTCCAGCAGGTAAGAAACTTTGAAGTACTCAAGCAGGTTAAGAAAGTAGAATAACCCAACTAGGGATGCGACGAGGGTGTGGTTTTATACTTGAATCAAAACAGATCAAAGATAGAAAGATCCGGTGATGGAGTCCCGTAGCCTAAATCAATCAATTTGGATAATTTCATCTCATCAAAAGACAAACTACGATACAAGTCAGTCATCAAAATTAAGATCGGCTAAAACTAGCAAGATCCAATTAGGGTTAGGGTGAAAGCTAACACACTGCCCTGCAGCCAAGGTCCAAGCCCCTTTATTAAGAACAACACGAGTCGCATGAGGGACCCTTTATAAGATCACCTACCCTCTAGAGAGAGAAATATCAAACAACAGAGAAAACATTTAGAGAGAAAGTAGAGAGACAAAATGGTGTGAGGAAATTAGAGAGAGAAACTGTGGAGAGATAGAAATGAGGGAGAAACTCTCTATTTTTCATTTCCTTCTTCTTTTTTTTTCTCTTTTTCCTCTTCTTCCTTAGTTCAACAGCAAACCAGGGGATTTCTTCCCTTCTTTACTTTGGCGAAACAAAGGAAGGGTTGTGCCTCCTCTTAAGATAGAGGTAGAGAAAGAGAAAAATAGGTGGACTCATGGTGGCATCATGGCCAGCGGCAAGAGGTCATGATCGGCATCGAACGACTGGTGAAGGGTCAAAGATCCAAGAAAATACAAAGAAATGTCAAAGAAAATAAGGGTTTCGGCCTTTATTTATTTATTTTCGTGACCCCTAGTGGTGGGACTCCATTGATAGTCCTGAGTGACAGAGAGGCCTGGTCGCCATCTCCGGCAACTATGCTGGTAGCAGGGAAAGCCGAAAATAGAAAAAAAAAAGCGACTTTTCAGATCTATAAATAGGGGATTGGTGGGCCTTTCTTTTCCTTAGATTTTTCCGGCTAGCAACACTATCTGTGGTGAGAGTTTAAGAAGGAATAAGCTAGAGAGAAAATCTAAGGGATCTTATCTTGATTCCAGCGAGCACTCGGCCACGATCATCATAAAGCAGGAAAGTTCAAATCGCCAACAATCACGGAAAGAAAGGGAAGAAAGAAAGGTGGTGGTGGCTATGATGGTTTCTAATGAGACGGAATTAGGGACTTGGGCCTTTAAATGGCAGTGGAGGATAGGGTTTCCTAGCCTTTGGCAAATTGGAGTTGGAGGAGGACCACTCCTCCTCCATCGTAATTCAACAGAGCGGGGCTCTGCCCTGTTTGGGAGTGAAATAGGCCTTCAGGCCTTCCGTTTGATGGTGGACCGGGCCAAGAGGCCAGCCTAATAGCTAGGCATCACATTTTGACATGGGAAAGAGAGTTAAGTAGGATGGTACCATCAGGAGGGAAAGCAACATGGAGAACAAGCAAACCTCACTAATGGGATGGGACCATGCATGCTCCCACAGAGGAAACGAAAGACGACTCAGAGGCAATGGTGATCGCGGGAGCTGTGCCTCGAAATGAGATTGAATACGAAGTCAACCCGAAGCATGTATATGCTCCTATGGAAACCCTCAACTATTTAAAAAATGTAGGCATTTATATCTTTAAGTAAATAATGGGGAGGGATCTTACTTCATCTTATCTCAATATATATATATATATATATATATATATATATATATATATATATATATATATATTATATATATAGAGAGAGAGAGAGAGAGATGTCATTGATCCTTTCATTTTTTTTTTTTTTGGTACAGTTCCTTTCTTATTCACATGGTGTCAACCTAAAATTTATTAAGTTCATGGGTTCAAATCCTCATTCTCTTATTTCAATTTCCATATAATCCAAGCTATATATACATGAGGAGAGAGGGGAGGGGTTGTAAAGCATAATATTCAATTTCCACAGGAACCCAAAATATTCAAATGGATGGTTTTCAAGAATTCACCAGAGATTGCAAGACCATCCGCAAAATTCCATTTTGCATTTCTCATTAATCTTCAATACCCAATTTAGGATAATCTTCCAAAAGATTCTAGAAGCATGGTGGCAATTGCTTTGGTTCGATCAGGTATCCCATAATTCTTCCGGTTTTTCTCCAATAATCAATTAATTATACAATATCCAATTAAAAATTGAATAATACATAATTATTGAGACGGTCGTAAATTAAACAATTAAATTTAAAATTGTATTTGAAATTTAGGCTAACTTGTACATTGCAACATAGGCATTATAGGATCCTACACACATACTGTCAAGCCTTTATGAGATGCCAATGTAGGCAGATCAAATGAGCTTTTATGGAGATAGACATTAGGACCATTAAGATTGCGTTTGATGCATCATCAAGTAATCTTAGAAGATAATGTGAATTACCTTCAAGATAGATTACCATCATTAAATTGTTAATAATATTGATTACTATGTTTGGTACATGCAGGTAATATTATAATAAAATTATTAAAAATTTTGATTGACATATTTAGTATGACAATCAGATTATCAGTAATGTAAAATCATATTTCTAAAATATCCTCAATAATTTTATCCTGATGCTCTTCTTTTTTCTAATAAAAAGTGGCCAAAGTGATGTGGGTGTGGTGGTGACGTGAAAAAATAACAGGCTAGGGGTATAGGAAACCACGGGTACTAGAGGGTGAGGAGGGGGTGGGTGCATGCAGAGCTATGGGGGTGGTGGGGACGAGCACAGAGGAGCCGTGGGGGAGGCATGAGTAGACAGAGGGAGATAGAGCTACGGGCTGGGGGCATACGGAGGGAGGTGGGGGAGAGGAGAGGGCAGAAATTGGACGATGGGTTTTTTATGATTTTTTTGAAAAATAATTTTATTTAAAATTTTTATTATAATATTATCAAAAAAATGATAATTTGGTTAGCCACCGTTTTCTAAGACAATTTAGATTACGTCATGAAAGACAATCTAGATTATCATCCAAAAAATATACCAGATGCAATAATATAGTAGGCTCACTATAAATTGCTAACAATCCACTGGATAGATTCCAGCTACCAAATGCAACCTAAATACCTTAATCGGAGCTGCATAAAGGCTCCACGTGCATGGTCTCAAATACAGGACAAATCAAATTTTGTGCAAGCAGTTGTTCTCTTCCTGAGAGCTTTCCTTTTTCTTAAACAAATCTTTTGTTTCCCTTTTTCTCTTGCACTCCCTTACTCCTAGGCCACGGAAAGAGTCATTAGGAAAAATCTTCCACATGGTCATCCTTGCAATAGGAGGCCTTGGGCTAAGACGGGTTCATCATATGTTGAGGACAATCTCAATATACTATACTGGGAGGTGAAATTCATTCATAGGGCAACATTCTTATATACCTTGTTCGGGGCACATCTCCCCACTTTTACTAGTATTTGCATGCTTTCAAGATGTAGTATAATTTCTAATTTTAAATTTTGTCAATATTGTCATCTTCTACTTCCATTACTTCTATTGACAAATTTATGCTTTTGAGAAAAAAGGGTTCAAATAATTTTTAATTTAAAAATCCTTTGAATCTTTTGTAATCAATTTCTAAAACCAAACCCACTGAAACCTCTTGCTTTGAAATCTCGCAGAAAATTTATTTGGTAGGTTTCTACAATAAAATCCTTAAAGTTAGTACCCTGAAATTCATGCAAAAATATTACATTTTATTTCAAAATAAAATCTTCACTTATTTTACTCTGAAATTAGTGAAGAAATTTCTGAAATAGTTCTTCAAATTTGTTTTAAATTATTGCCACTATTCTGAAAACTTTGCAGAAGTTTAATTTTATTACTTTGGTATCAAAATAGTTTTCTTTATTTTGAAACCTACTCTAGAACATTTTTGGTATTTAAATATATTTAATATCTATTTAAAACCCCACATACACTTCAGTGTGTTTTTATTATTTTATTTCTCTATTTCAAAATTCTGAAACCTAAACATTTAGGTGTATTTAAGCACTAATTGCTATCCTGCATAAGAATAATTACTCCCATTTAATATATATTTAATTGTTTAGTGCACTATTTATTCAATTATATTCTTAATTACCTTTCAATTATTTGCTTTTTTAATTAGTGAGCTCAATATATATGAATTTCGAATTTCAAAATTTAATATACTATTATTGGAAGCCATTAATTAAATTCTTAAACAAATTAGGATCAAATCTTGTGAAACCTTGTGTATGCAAAAATACATTAATTGACACAATTTCATAAAATAATTTCTTTTGATGATCATAGTGTGCTGTCAGACCTTAAAATTTAATGGCTCATTTTTCAAAAGATAAAAAAGCCAGTAAGATGCTGATTAGTCACTCTTAGGTTGTTTTCAACAATAGAACAGTAAGATCGTGGACCCTTGTCTCTACCAAGTTCTCAAACAGTCTCTAAAACTAGTCACCAAGAAACAATCTTTTCTACTACTGAAGCTCAAACCCCTCAAAAAATAGGCCTTCATTGTCCGACATAGGATTCTTAGCACAATAGCTATCCCCTTTATGATGTTTATCTTCACATCAAGATTGCTAAGGAATTGTATGATGCTGTAATGGTTGAGCATAGAATAGAACCATATGTAAGTTCTAACAGCATGTAATAGAAGATTCCAAATCCATTACCATACAAATCCATGAATTTCAAGATTTCCTCCAAAAAGCCAAATTTTCTGAATGCAAATCCTTGCACCATCCTCGCGTGAGCCTTAACTATATCTCTTGCACCATCCTGGTTAAACTTCTTGTGAGCACTGATGAAACCAAAATCTTTTCACCAATTAAACCTCCTCATAACCAAAACCATCCAAATCAAACTCAATCAAATCAACATCTATAGAAAAAAGGAGCCTTTTATGCTTCGTATTTGGCCAAAAGAATCATGTGGTGAAGACTTGCTAATATAAGAAGACTAAACCATTAAGGAAAGGTGAACATACACCTAAAACTCATGTGAATATGATCGAAGGTGGTGCTACTAACCTTCCTTTAGGTCAGATGATCTAACTCTTCTAATAAACTTATACCAATTCATCTTGTAATTAGTGTCTTGATTCTAGAGCTAATTATGCTCATTTTTATTTCAATCACTCCTGGTCCTTCACCTTTCAAGAATCATGTGGTGGAGTTTAATAACTGGAATGACTGAGCAGTGTATGCACTAAAAAAAGGATGAGTAGACCTAAAGATGACTTTAGGAAAAATCTTAAACCTTCACAATGTGTTGTGCATATATGATATTAGGAGAAAACTACTAAACTCTAGACTTGTTCCCATCCACGAACTAATTGCCACGGATTTCAAACTTCCCTAGCTGAAAGCCTAATCTGCGAACCTCCTATTAGGTCTCTCTTTCCCACCCCCATTTTGTCTCTCTCTATCTTTTCTCTATATCCTACATAGAGAGAGGCACATAACAAGAGAGATGGAAGGGTTGAAGTGGGAGCAACAGAGGTGATTATAGCTCATGCCTAATGGATAGCTCCAACGAGGGTAGCAACGGCCTCTCACTGCTCATGATCATGTCTCTCATGCCCTCCCAATCAATTCCACCACCAACACCTAACATGTCTAATGATAATCTCTTCATCCCTCCCTTGCCAAGTAATACTAGCGGCAAGGGCTCCTGTCAATCTCCTTAACCTCCTCCGAACATGCCTCCTTTACCCAATGCCATCACAAGTGTTAGGATTTGACGTCTCGAGATTTAGCCCACATTGAGCCCACAGCGAGGTTCGCGATGAAAAACGGAGTCCAACGAGACCAAGATCACCTGAAACGGAGCTCGGATGGAGGAGATATGAGCTTTTGAAGTCGGCACGATATTCGAGGTGGCGGAGGACCGCTGGCGACCGACGGCGGGCGGCAGCGGTGCGCGGGACGTGCGACCCAGGCCCGCGGCCCAGGCGGGCGCGTGGCCCAGCCTGGCGCGCGGCCCAGTCCGCGCGCAGGCCCGCACCCAGGCGCGGCCCAGGCCCGCGCGCGCAGGCCGATGCAGGCCCAGCGGCCTGCTGGCCCCTTTGCCCCGATCCACCATGGACCGGGCGGTCCACGGCGGGGCCTGTGGACCACGTGGGCATTTCCCACGCATTTCTCGTGGTCCACGATACTATTTCGTGGACCGGAGCGCGATCGGAGGGCCCAAGTGATTTCCGATGATGATCCGACGGTTCAGGAGGTTGATTTGGCTTGTTTAGGACTCTTAAACCTAATCTAATTAGGTTTAAACCCTGTTTAACCCTTTAAAAGGGTCCTGTGATGAACAGAGGAAGGGTGGTTCGGATTTGTGCCGTACGAACCCCGTACGAAACCCAAGGAAAGAGAGAGGCGGAAGCGTTGAGAGAGAAGGAGCAGGAGGCTCCTGGACAGCAGTCACCGGGCACTTCAGGGGTTCAGGGGGGTCTTCAAGAGAGAGAGAGCTTTTGTGAGGGAAACTTCTAGTGAGAGAGAATTGGGTGTACAAGGGTTGAGGGTGAGGTCTCCTCTTGTAAAATTTCTTTTTCATAGTGAAGTTTGCATGCCCCGTGGAGGTGAGTCCTTTTGTGGCTGATCCACGTATTTTGATTGTTTTCTTTTTGTTTTGTTTCTTCTTTCTTCCTGCTGCATCGCGTGGTACTGAAAAGATCTTGGGAGGTGGTGTCCTGGCCAGACATCCACCCAACAAGTGGTATCAGAGCAAGACGGTACAAGGACGCAGATTACAGTGGTGGTGAGCAAGACTGAAGATGGAGAAAATAGAAACAATCAAGATGGAGATCAACAAGTTCGATGGTAAGAGCAATTTCTCCTTGTGGCAGGCAAGGGTGAAAGACGTGCTCATCCAACAGGGGTTGATCGATGCTCTCTTGTGCATGAGAAGCCGACCACCATGGAGGTGCAGGATTGGAAACGACTACAGATGCAGGCGGTGAGTACCATCCGCATGTACCTGGCGGATGAGGTGGTGATCCATGTGCTGAGCGAGACTTCCCCGACGGTGCTGTGGTCGAAGCTCGAGGAGTTGTACATGGTGAAGTCTCTCAACAATACTCTTTTTCTCTGGAGGCAGTTTTACCAACTGTGGATGACTGAGGGACAGAGCGTGCAGGAGCATCTCAGCTACTTCCAGAAGATCCTCACTGACCTTCTCAGCGTTGGCGAGAACGTTGAGGAGAAGACCAGGGCGCTGGTTTTGCTGGCGTCGCTTTCCCCTTCGTACGAGTCCTTGGTGATTGCTCTTCTAGTGGGGAAGAGCACTATCAAGATGGACGAGGTCACCGCGGTAATACTCCAGAACGAGGTTCTCAGGAGGGAGAACCCAGCTTCGAGCTCAGGTTGCGGTAGCTCAGCTTTGGTGGCTTCTGGAAGAGCAGGAGGCGGTAGACGGAGCGACAGGAGATTGCAACGAGGGTGGTCTAAGTCCAGGAGGGACTTGAGCAAAATCAGTTGTTACCGGTGTGAGGAGTTAGGGCATCTAGCCAGAGATTGCCCTCAACTGAAAAATTAGATAGTGGCTGCTGTAGCGATGGCCGGCAGTGATTTAGATGGAGATATCCTGGAGATATCTGACGAGGTATCTACTTCTTCCCAGCAGTGGATATTAGATTCTGCATGCCCCTATCATGTATGTTGCAGAGAGGAGCAGTTTGACTCCCTGGAGAACAGTGAGGGCACTGTATATCTGTCGGATGGATCGAGCTGTGCGATTAGAGGCATTGGGATGGTTAGCTGGAGGACACATGACGGTGCAGTGAGGAGATTGGGGGAGGTCCGATACATATTCGATTTCAGACGGAATCTTATCTCACTTAGCAGACTGGATTCGAGAGGCTACAGGATAGTAGCTGGTGGAGGAATCCTGAGGGTGCTATGCAGTGATAGGATTGTGCTGGAGGGGAAGAAGGGGAGCAGAGGACATTATTATCTGGCAGGGAGTCCAGTGCGAGGTGGAGCTTCAGAAGCCTGGTGGAGTCCGGAGCGAGGTGGAGCTCCAGGAGGTGGATCGGGCACGAGACAGGAGACTCGGGAGGATGAGAGGCGACGTCGCAAGGTGAGATTCCTATTGCCGCAGGACGATGCTCCGAGCAGGTCTCAGGTCAGGAGGAGCACAGCATACGACGGAGATGGGATCGAGCAGCCTGGCTCGACTCCCATGTTTGCCCATCCATGATCAGCAGGCGATTGCCCCAGGGCATGGGGGCGAGGAGATCTAGAAGCTCTCAGAGTTTGGAAGAGACTGAATATCAAGTCGAGGTGGAGATTGTTAGAATTTGATACCTTAAGATTCAGCCCACATTGAGCCCACAGCGAGGTTCGCGGCGAAAAATGGAGTCCAACAAGACCAAGATCATCTGAAACGGAGCTCAGATGGAGGAGATACGAGCTTTTGAAGTCGGCACGATATTCGAAGCGGTAGAGGACCGCCGGCGACCGACGGCAGGCGGCAGCGGTGCGGCCGCAGGCGGCGGCGCACGGGATGCGCGACCCAGGCCCACGGGGGATGCGGGACCCAGGCCCGTGGCCTAGTCCCCGCACAGGCGCGCGCGCGCAAGCCCGCGCGCGCTGGCCGGCCCAGGCCCAGCGGCCTGCTGGCCCCTTTGCCCTGGTCCACCATGGACCGGGCGGTCCACGGCGGGGCCTGTGGACCACGTGGGCGTTTCTCATGCATTTCTCATGGTCCACGGCACTATTCCATGGACCGAAGCATGATCGGAGGGCCCAAGTGATTTTCAGTGACGATCCGACGGTTCAGGAGGTTGATTTGGTTTGTTTAGGACTCTTAAACCTAATCTAATTAGGTTTAAACCCTGTTCAACCCTTTAAAAGGGTCCTGTGACGAACAGAGGAAGGGTGGTTCGGATTTGTGCCATACGAAGTCCGTACGGAACCCAAGGGAAGAGAGAGGCGGAAGCGCTAAGAGAGAAGGAGCAGGAGGCTCCTGGACAGCGGTTGCCAGGCACTTCAGAGGTTCAGGGGGGGTCTTCAAGAGAGAGAGAGCTTTTGTGAGGGGAACTTCTAGTGAGAGAGAATTGGGTGTACAAGAGTTGAGGGTGAGGTCTCATCTTGTAAAATTTTTTTTTCATAGTGAAGTTTGCATACCCCGTGGAGGCGAGCCCTTTTGTGGCTGATTCACGTATTTTGATTGTTTTCTTTTTGTTTTGTTTCTTCTTTCTTCCAGCTGCATCGCGTGGTACTGAAAAGATCTTGGGAGGTGGTGTCCTGACCAGACATCCACCCAACAACAAGGAAGAAGCAAAGCCTGCACCCAATCATTCCTGGTTGTCCCTCGACATGCCTGATATGTTCACACTTGGTGGAGGGAGACGAGATCGAATAGGGCTGGGAGAGCTATCAAAAATTGGTAAGGTGAAATCTTCATTACTTTTTTCATCCTCTCGATTGCCTGCAAGATTAGGAGAAAGGAGAAGAGGAAGCAAAGTAGTCGAGCTGGACAGACCTGATCGACTACTATTTTTTAGATGTACTTGAGTTAGAGAAGCCTAACTCAGGGAATGCTCTATTAATATACTTAGTAGTACATATGAAAGCTACTACATATGGTTATAGCTTGTGGATTGGATACTGATTTTTCAACCAGCAGTGAAGTTTATAGACTGTAAATACAGACTCTGTTTACTTCAATTTTTAGACTATGAAATTATAGGCCGTTGCAGGTCGGCTTGTGTATCACCTCAGACTCTCTCAATTCAGATGTTTCAGGTCTCAAGCACCAGAATCATGGGGTTTCTTCACATGAATAGATACAGCATCCAGTTCTCCAAAGTCCAGGCACCTTCGTCAAAATCTGAACATCCGAAGTCTGAGGTACTCTACCTTTTCGACCAATATCAGCAGCTTCCGTTAACATTTGAACTTCAGCATCTGCAGCCTGGTTTCCAAACCTCTGAAACAATTTGGCAACTTGACCAGTGTTATGTTCCCACCGCCCATTACGTCCAACTTCGCAGGCATATCCCATATGTCTGCTAGTTTCGCAACAGATAAATATTCAGCTTCAGCCGAAGTGTTCTCTTTTAAATTTATTCATTCCAAAGAGATGCCAGAGGTTTGCATGAACGACTTCGCCAAAGGAACATTTGGTACCTTTTATCATTCTGTATCCAAGTATATTCTATAGATGTTGTCCCATCTGAATACCCCATGAGATGAGGTTGTTAATTGCTGCCGAATGACTTGTCGAACATCCCCTTGATCGAATTCTTGATTTGCTGAACCTGCTCCAATTGTCCACCCTTGATATGTGTTGTCCGCAACATGAAGCATCTTTCAATTTGTTGGGTCATTACTCTGGAAAGATAAGCATGAAGCTCAAAACATCGCTTATTACGCTCTTTCCATAAACATAAGAATTCTATTGCTAACAGGATGTCTAACTACTTAATTGGGAATTTGGATTAACACAATGTGCTAGCATATCAAATTAACCTCTAAGATTTATAATAAATCCTAATTAAATCAGATTAAGATCAAATCTCAAGGTGTATGACCCATTGAGTTTCAAATCTAGTCAGTAGTGAACTCAAGCTCTTGACCTAATCCTAATCTAATTAGATTAGATTAGTCCAATTACACCAATTAATTAGAACTCTTTCTAATTAATTTTTAAATTAAATTTTTTTAATTTTTACGAGTCCATAAGTCAAGATTAACGTCTAGCAACATGTCATGACTATCCGAAAGAGATGAATTTTGATAGAAATATCAAAAATATCCTTCAATGATAAGTTACCGTGCAATTCAATCCTTCAGTCATATAACACCCCAGATGAGCTATGGGTACAGAATCATGTCAAGCCCAATTGCTTATCTAAATATATCTCGATCAGAAGGTGATGATTCAGTTGATGATATATTAGAAACTCTTTTCTAATTATCATTCTGCTTTGGCCAAAGACTTTCAGAATCATCAACCTATGAGATCACATAGGATGTTCGCTTCCCTTATTTGGAGTGACCGATCTCTTATTGACCACTCACAATTTTTATGCATACTTCATCATATTTAGAACACCTCGCATAAAGATCAGAAAACCAAGTTAGAAAATGAACCAAAATATGAATTTATGTACACAAGATACCACGGTGATCTCAGTACAAAGGATCACTTACACAACTCTTACTAAAGAACAACTAGCTGACATGTAAATAAGACTCTATCAGATGTTCTCTCACAGATCAATTCAGTGAACTCATTCTCTAATGAGTATTCACATCCTTGTATTAGTATTGCCATATAAGTGGTTGTGAGATCAACCATCCTCACCATTGAGCATACATAGGATGTGCCAGTCTTACCATTATCATTGATTTCTGACTCAATAAATCAATGACTGAAAATATTTTAGATCAGAGCTATCAAAGATTTAGATATCACTGGTATGATCTCATCACGGTCCTAAAATAATTGTCCAAACCTATGAAATTCATTATAATCTTAAACAATAATAAGATGCAGCATATAATGAGTCGAAATATCTATTTTATTAATTAACAATGTCAAAATATGAGTTTGAAAGATAAATATAAAAAAATACTCCATCACATCCCATATGTGATTGGCTTGTAGGGCATAATTCTTTCATTGTGATAATAGCTATAGCTTTATACTTTATAAAATAGAAATATCATTTCCTATTAATAGTATGTCATGCACATACAGTACAAGGAATATGACTACAGAATCATTAACCTATTTATAAATGCATGATTCCTCTCTGTTCTCAACGAAGCCATACATTTTGATCTTATTAAAATGCATGTTCCAACTACGAGAGTATTGCCATAGGAAAAAATATCTTGTCATAGTCAATACTATAATGCTAACGATATCTCTTGATAACCAAACAGGCTTTATAGGTTTCCACCTTTCCGTCTGTGCCTCTTTTTCTTTTTGAAAATCCATCTACATCCTATGGGTTTTATCCCTTCGGATGGATCAACTAGTGTCCATCTACTAATGATTTCTATGGACTCCATCTCATATTTTATGGCATTAAGCCACTTGTCAGAGATGGATATCTGCATGGCATCTATGTAGGTGATCAAATCCTTATCATCCTCATCTAGTTTAACAAGATCACCGTCCCAGATCAAGAAACCATAGTATCTGTCCGGCTGATGTGGTACTCTACCAAATCCGATTCTATATTTTCACTTGTGTCTGTTCTTCTACCTATCGAACTCCCTCAAGTTCAACTTTAGTGGCATCAATTTCTTCCATAAGGAACTCTTTTTCTAAAAAGAATACCCTATTGCTTACGAATACCTTTTGTTCTTCAGCATGGTAGAAGTAGTATGCCCTAAACTCCTTAGGATATCCTACAAATAAGCACTTATCGAACTAAGATCCCAGCTTGTCGATCTGTAAACATTTTACATAAACCAATTAACTCCAAAATCTAAGGTAAGAGGGTATCGATATACGTCCAGTCCATATCTCATATGGAGTTTTTGTGATCGATTTGCTCCAAACATTGTTCAGAACATAGCATGCAGTCTTAAGGGCATAACCTCAAAAGAGATCAGCAGACTTGTAAACCCTATCATGGATCGAACCATATCTATCAGAGTTCGATTCCTTCTCCCAGGAGGTATCCATTGCGAAAGAATCTCATTCCCTTCTAGATATGTCAAAACTCATTGGAAAGCTATTCATCTCTTCGGTTAGATCGAAGAGTTCTAATACTTTTTTTAATTTATTTTTCTACTTCATTATAAAATTATTTGAATATTTCAAATGATTCAGACCTATGCTTCATAAGATAGATGTATCCATACCTCGATAGATCATCAGTAAATATAATGAAGTAGTAATACCCTCCTCTAATATCTATGTTCACAGATCCATGTACATCACTATGTATTAGACCTAAAACATCACTGGCTCATTCACCCTTTTCAGTAAAGGGTGACTTGATCATCTTTTCAAATAAATAGGACTCACAGGTTGGTATGATTCACAATCATCGATGTTGAAGATTTTCTTTTTAGTTAACCTGTTTATCCTATCTAATATTTATGACTAAGCCTACAATGCTAAAGGTAGGCATCTATGATATTATCTATTTTAGAATATTTATTCGATGTGTACATTATACTAACAGGCTGTGATGTTATGTTTCAATTATCCACGCATAATCATGACACCATTCATAATGATATCATAATTTTTTTTAATTAAAAAATTATAACCATCCTTGGCCAAAAGACCTACGAAAATAATATTCATAAGAAAAAATAGACAATAATGACAATCATCTAAAATAATGACATTTAAATTGTGAACAAGTTGAACTTTTCCTGTAGCTAGAACTAGAACAGCTCTTCCATCTCTAACATTCAGAAATTATTCACTTTTCTCAAATTTTCTACAAACCTGAAGTCTCTGCAATGAATTATAGATATGAATCAAATTTTTGATATTCAATACCCAGGTAGTAGTATCATAGACAGAGAAATTATAAAATATTATCATATAAGTACCTTGTTCAGCAATCCTTTGCTGATTTTTCTTTCTAGATCTGTTCAGATCAAGGAAGCTAGATATAAAGAATAATTCCTCTTTCAGTGCCCCAACTTCTTACAAATAAGCATTTTGCCAGACTCTGATCAGCCTTAGACTGGTTAGTTCGATTGGGCTTGGAAGTCCTAACACGATACCATTGCACCATACTTGTCTTTCCTCTCTCAGAGGACCGATGTCGTGATGAGGACTAATCCTCAAGTATGCCAAAAGTCTTGTTCAACCTTTGAAGCATTTTGTTTGACGGAGCATCAATAAATTTACAATTAAATTCATCATTCATAATAGCTTTCATTAGCAACGTACTGTTGTATAATAATTGAGCCACTTCTGATAAGTGTCTCTAATCATCACATCTATATTGAGAGCTAGTAATTCATGTGCTAGATCCATAATCGCATATAGGATCTTTTCGTGTTCAAGAACTATTCTCAATTATCGAAATTTGGTCCTATAAGCTTGTCACCGTCCAACAGTGAGTGGAGCGATAAATTATTAGCCATCACTAAAAAGAAAATATAAGACCTATTAGTATATGAATTATTTAATCCTAAAGACTTAGACTTTAGTCTAAAGGTCCTTCCATTATTTTATATGACTTGGTAGTCTCTACCTCTAATTCAAGGACTTACCTTAATTCCTTAGCGGATACTAGAATCCACATAGACTACACACGAGTCTGACTATGATCGGTTAACCCATGTACATCTATGGATAGGTTCTCAATCAATTATTTTTTTAAAATAATTTTTAGTAATTAATTTTATCATAGATTTTATTTTAGTAGGCTTTGGCCTCCACTGAAAGTTTCAGTTAGGTCCAACCATTAACATGACTATACTCAACCTATCTAACCAACAAATGATCAGATATGATTTTGGTTGGCCAACCTAACCACCCATCAGAGAGACACGATTGAATTATCATATAATGAATGATAATTTTAATATCCAAATTAAACACCAAGCCTATGGATCTGCAATGCTTACTTGGACTATTGGATCCATTATCATCCACCTTAATGGGAGGCTATGATCTAATTATCCCCATAACTAGGATATTTTATAAACCTAATAATTTAGAGAATTTGATTATATGATTTGAGAACATATTGATCGACGAGTCTTAATCCTCCTACTGACTTCACCAAGTCACGAAAAGGACTAGACAAGCTGGTCCATTGGACTGACGAGTCTAAATCCTTCCACCGACTTTACCAAGTTATGAAGAGGACTAGAGACAAGTTGGTCCAAGGACATCTAAATCAATCGAACTAATTAAATGATTTGAAAATGAGAGAAGAGATCATCCAGAAGTCAAAAGTCCTCTCAGTGACTTCACCAAGTCATTGAATTGGATTAGAGACAAGCTTGATCTAGAGATATCTAAATCAGTTACACTGATTTACCTTAATGGTATAGGTTAGCTCGAATCAATTAGTGACCTAATCAAAACATAATCTATTAAATTGGCCAAGTAAGTAAGATCGATGGGAGGGTCTGTCTCGACTTGTCTTAGACATCATCAAAATGGCCAGATAAGTGGATTGTTAATTAAAAATCGTTGGTCATATTGTCAAACAATATTGTCAAACTTATCTTAGATACTAATTAGTCGATTAGTCACGATTCGATCAACCAAAAGACTCGGACTAAACTATTGAACTATGATCTGGTCCATTTGGTATGATAAAAAATATGGACTTGACTAAGCTACAACTATTGAGGTTGATCTTAGAAAAATTCTGATCTAATCTAACTCAACTCTTGATTAGATTTAATCAATTTTTTTAATTAGTCCATATTTATTTGTAACCCTAGGTCTAACCCAGTTAGAAGACTTGATCCAAGCTAACCCACTGCCCATTGATTTATGAGGTATCTTAAGGATCTTTAATTCTCAAATCTAGACTTTTTAAACTTAATTCTAAATTAAGTGTGTGAAACGTGTATTTTAGTTTGTAGTACTATTCTATCAGGATTTCATTTGAAGCATATCATATATTTCATATTATGAAAATTAATTTTTATATCTATATTTAACAATTAAATATGCATAAATATAATCAAAACTTCATATATACATCGTATGTATCATACCTATTTTTAGATCACTACTAATTACATCTTAAGTAACATATAATTCATATCTTAAAATAATTTTTATATCTAAATTTATTTTATTAAAATTATAATTAATCATAAATTACTTTAGATCTAATCTAAACTTATTCATATCAAAATAATTTTAATTTTTTTTTATTATTTTTTTTATGAGACTTAATCACAGTGACACCCCTACATGTCAAAAGAGAATCTATCGAATGGATAAGAGAGAAACTCAATCTTTTCTTTCTCTTACGATCGGATAGCCTGATGATTATCTTAATTCGAGTACTAAGCTAATAAAATTAAAAATTTAATTTTTAAAATTAATTGTATCTACCCATGCAATAAATAAAATCCAAACATGCACATATATGAACATGATCATATCATGCATCTAATCTAATTAGATCACATCATCATATACTGTTGCAAATAAATTTTAGATCTAAATCTAATTTTATACAGCATATAAAATATTCAATTCAAATCTAAAATCATATAGAAAAATAATTCAAACACACATATGAACACATGAAAATTAAAGTTCTGGTTAGACCTGATTTGATGTTGTGCAGAATTTTATCTAAAATCAGATTAGAAAATCTATCAAAATAGATTCAATTGAGATCTTGATTAAGTCTAATTTTTAACTCAAAATAATATCATAAAAATTCTATTAAAATAGATTTTAATTGAATTGTTATTTCAGCAAAAATCTACATCAAAAAAAATTTGTTATAATAGATTTATAACAACCTTCAATCAACCATTGATTAGGTTCTTGAAATCTGATTAAAACTAGATCAAATAATTTTTAATCAATAGGTCTAAATCAGATTTGATGTCTAACATAAAAATCTGATGATATATCATATATATATATATATACCAAAAAAATTAATCTATGCATTCATATATCAGCCTAGCTCTGATACCAGTTGAAGAAAAAATTCGTCCGATCTGATCGAATTGCTAAGATGCATCTGAAAATTTTTTTATAATTTTTTATCATAATATTTTTTTTATTTGAAATGCAGTGGAATAGGGATCAAAATTTTTAGAGAATTCTTGAATCTAATGCCTCACGAGGCCTAAAAGCACTGACCCTCTACTTTGCATGCATGTCAGGCTCTACAGAAAAGCAGGATGATCTCTTTGCATTAAGAAAGTGAGAGGAGGGAGGAGGAGATAAAATCTCTAGGCCCTTGGAGGGGTTCTTCATGCCAAGAACCAGCACCCCAAGAAAACCCCACGCCAAGAAGAAGGGACGTCCAAAAAATAGTGCCCCCCTTTTTTTTTGTTTTGTTGCACACAAAAAATCCTCTCTTTCATCAATGTTTAATTCTTCCCTTCTTATATGTGGCATCCAGATCTGATTAAGTCCTAACTAATTTAGGACATTGGGTTTGAATCAAATTCAAACCTTATCCAAAAAGAGACCCAAGTAAGAAAAGACACCCTATTTCACGCGTGAATACTTTCATCGTGCACACAAAGGAATATGGGGTAGAGAAAATTGTTGCTCCTTGCTTTCTTTGGTTGGCTACAATATGATAGAGAGAGTCCCTAATGTTTGGAACTCTTTAGTTCTAAATCAAATGGCTTCAAATTTAACTTGTTTTGGATCTAATTTGAATTAGATTTGTAGAGCCTATCAATCCTAATCTAATTAAGATTCTGGTCTAAGTCTAACTTAAATTTTTAACCTAATTAATCTTTGATTAAATCAGATCTAATTTAAAATTAATTAAAATATAAATTCAATCTCTCATAAATCGTTTAGATCATTGATCAGATCATCATCATCTCCTAAATTAAATCTATACCTTATGTCCAGTGCTAGCTATACATAGACAACTCTTTAATCTCATATGACCTCTAATTTAATTTTCAATTAAATTAATCTATTTGTTCAATCAAGTCATATACTTTTAAATTGAATACATAGACTTAGATCAATTCTTTTCTACTTTGCCAACTTTGTGCGTGACTCTATAAATTCGAATATTAAGCCGGTAGCACAGAAAATTATTTTCTATACTAATTGAAGTTACTATCTAACAATGATTTTTGACATCTGGATAGATCGAATGTTTGCAAGAAAATACTCAAGAATCATGGAATATGATTACCTCATAATTCATCCTTTTGGTCCTGAATACTCAGGATGATCGAGGATTTAACTGTCAATCTTGGATTAGTCATCCACATTATATTTTAATCTTTTTCAAATCTTGTGATCTATCACATGGATTGTCCTGATCGAGGTCTTACTCAATTGAAATATAGTGATACATTAACTCTTGAAATGTGAAAGGATCAATTCCATCTTGATCCACATACCGACTACCACAAGTACTTGACTGTATCCAAAAATTTTCTGTCACTAAATTAAAAATTTAGATAATCTGGCATCAAAGCACAATAAGTTGCTTGTAAGTCACTATGGTGATCTCAGATTTGAGAGACACTTATGTCCATATTCTTCGCGAGCAGCCCTTGATAGAAGAACGCTCCATAGGTGAGTCATTTGTTCAGTGACGATGTATTCCTACATCTCACCTGTATGTCATATCAGTATCTTCAAACTTTCTAGTTAAGAGGATAACCAACCTATATGGCACACAATAACCTACATTTGATAAACATCATCATCATTTAATAACGTATTATTTGATCATGAACATATTTAAGAACTATTCGATAAATCTTTCTTTATCGATTATCATATACTTCTAAAGACTTCATTATAACATTACAGTTCAATCAAAGAAGATGTACACCTTGTGATGAATAATACCAAATAACTTTTATTAATTCATAATTCATCTACAAATTACAAAAAACACAATCATCCAAATGATTGGCTTTAAGATATATTTTCTAACAGGTACCGAGACACTGTGTTATTTCTTATGTTAACGTGCAATGAAACCGTCATAGGAATGAGAAGCTCTATGGAAATTGGAGGACGAAATGAAACAAAAATATCCATAGCTCTTCGAGAACACATATAAGAAATTTTGAGGATGAAATTTAATTTTAGGGGGATAGAATGTAATATCCAAAATTTTTAAAACAAGACCCACTTAAACAACAAATAAATAAAAAAGGGGGCCAGCACGTGCAACGCACGTGCTGGAAATCACAATGGAAGGGGAAAATGCATGAGTTGCATGTGCTGGAAATCATTATGGAAGGGAAAAATGCACGAAAGAACTCCCAAAGGAGTTCTTCTGCAATTCACATTCCTAAATCCCTTAGAAATTAGAGATTAAATCGAACCCTATTTCCTCCTTATTAGAGGTCTATTTAAGGCCTTAATCCCCTAGTTTCTTCCCATTAAAAATCACTGTTTAATCATTGACTTCTTCCTTCTTTCCATCCTCTTTATCGATGGGATAATCTCACTTTGGCCATCAAAAATCAAAGCAAATCCCATCCAAATCAGGTAAATCTCTTACATCATATTGCCTCAATCTTTTAGGGGTTTTGATCTTAAATTTTTGCTGATTTTTCTGCTTAAAATCATTTGAAAATCACCATTTTTGTAGATTCCCTTTTCTCTCCATTTTGTTTTGGTTTTTCCTGCCATTGGTTGTCTTTGCCGATCGTCGAATTTGGATCATTGGTCGTTGGTGTGGTCTGATCTTTCGATCATGAAGGTTGCCAATGGGGAGGAGGCCATCCTAGCTTGGGAATAAGGGGAGCAAGAGCTCCCCTGCTCCATAAAAGAAGAAGAGAAGAGAGGGATGCAGGTCCCCTCTTCTGTGGAAAAAAAAGATAGAAGGAAAGAAAAGAAAAGAAAAAAAATGGAAAAAAAAAGAAAAAGATTTTCTCTCTTTCTCCTCTCTCTCCTCTCTTCCTTTTCCTAATTTTTCTCTCTCCACTTTCTCTCTCTAGATTATTTCTCTCTCTTCAATATTTTTTCACTCTTTTCTTAGATTTTTGAAACTAGAACTTCATCTTCCATGATTAGTTTGATTTTACACAAGAAATCTAGTTCGACAAATACACCAAATCTCTAATCGAATCTTAACTGAAATTTTGATTTGAGATTTTATTATGATTTAGTTATAAATTAGAATTAACATAAAGATATAATTTTAAATAGGTTTTGATGAATCTCCTCAAGGTTAATAGATTTATTCATTAGTGTTTTTGCAAGAGATAAGTAATAAACCATCTTTTCAAGATATTTCATCGTTTATTTTGAAAACAAATATTTAGTTTTGGATTATACATGATTTGAAATTCTAAGATTTTTGGAATACTATGATTTATGGATTTATTATGGAATATATATGGAATTATGACATCTATATTATGTTGCCAAAGTGTTTTGATATGGATCAAATTTTGCACTCTTAGCCTAACTATGTTCTGGAGCCCACCAATGGGGATTGTGCATTGGATGCTGCTAATAGAGATTGTGCATTGGATTCTGGATCCTGCCAATAGAGCTTATGCATTGGTACTCTAAATGAACTTACTATTTTGATTCTGGGCCCTACCATAGAGATAAGTGTGGTCATAATTCTGACTGTAAAGTTATATATGTTTTTATTCGAATCAGATTTATGATTACACATGCATATAAATATAAAAATTATTTGATTTATTTAATAAGTATGAAATATTTTTTTATGTTATTTATGGCACTGATTTTGAATATTATATTTTACAGTAATATTTGAAATATCTAGATGAGATATTCATTACTTACTGGATTATCAAGCTCATCATCTCTTTCTCTTATTTTTTTTAGATTTAGATAATTAATTATGAACGTGGATATTATTTTTGGGAGAAAGTTTTTAGAGACGAGACTTGGCACTATTAGCTTCATTAAACTTAGATATAATTTTTGGTACTTTTAGTGGAACTTTATTTGTTGTAAGGCATTTGAATTTAGACATCATTTAGTTTGGTTAGTAAATTTAAATCTTTGATTTTAGTATTGTAATAAATATCACTATATTATTTTGATATGTTTGAAATACCTTGCAAGCTTATGGAGAGAGGCCTTCATAACTATGTGGTGGTTACTATGGCTCTCGGCTCACGATCTCGGATCAGAAATGTGACAGTGTTTCAACATGGAGTTTCTGAACCTCTACTAATGATGTCCTGTGTTTCACTTTTGTCTCCCCTTTCCTTCCTATCCTCTTACTTTCTTCTTGTAATAAATTTTTTATCTTCTGTTACTAAATAAAAGACAGGTAGCTTCAGGCCTCCGTTTCCATCAAAAATCTCCATTGAGGCTACCCATGCTCATCACATAGATTTATATATAGACCCACTAAGACCAGCTCAACATTGAGGAGGGTCTAAGAATTCCTGTTGAGATTCCCCAATTTCTCAAAAACTCCCCTAACGAACAAAAAATAGATAGTTTTCCCACTTATTATACTAGAACCGATGGTGGTGACAAGTATCTCAGGTATTATATCAGGTATCAACCAGCTAGAGGTTTAGTTTTAGTCATCCGATCTAAATATACAAATGGCTCATAAAAGATTAGAGTACCAAAGCTAAACTGAACACATTATTGCATGACCCTGGAGATGGGTTGTGATAGCCCAAAAACCCAACCCAAACAAAGCCCAGCCCAGCAGACCAAGCCCGAAACGAAAAAAAAAAAAGAGGAGAAAACAGGGGATCAAACCGGGAAGAAGACTCCCAGTAGGAGTCTTCTTCTCCGGCGAAACCCAGGCAAAATCGGACTCCTAGGACCCCTCGGAGTCCCAGGATCCCCTATAAGTATACCCTTCTCCCTTGAGACCGGACATCGGCCTCTTCCCTCTCTCCTTCCCTCCGATTTTTCCGAAGTTGAGCCGCGGACACCGTTTTGCTTCTCGTCGTGATTGCCCGCCGACGAGGTCACCGGAGGTCGAGGTGAGTCTCCTTCTTCTTCCCATCTTTCTTCTCCTTCCTCCCATGCTCCTGTGCGCGGCTGCCGGCGACGAGAGTCGCCGATTTTTCATCGGGAAAGAGACCCTATTTTTGGGCCTTTTTCCTTGGATTTTTCGGTGCCGGCGATCGGAATCGATCGCCGGCCACGCTCCTCCGTGACCGGGGGGGGGTGGCCCCCGTCGGCCTCCGCCGCGGCGGTCGTGGCCTGAACGGCCCAGCAAAACATGGGCCACATCGGTCCCCTGTTCCGGCACGGGAAGAACCAAGAAAAGAAGGAAAAAAAAAGAAGAAAAAGAAAAAGAAGAAAAAGAAGAAAAAGAAAAAAAAGAAGAAAAAGAAAAAAAAAAAAAGGAAAAAGAGAAAAAGAAAAGGAAAGAAAAAGAAGAAAAAGAAAAGAAGAAAAAATAATAATAATAATAAATATATATATATATATATATGTATGAACAAATAAATAAATAAATAAATAAATAAATAAATAAATAAAAGAAATTGATGAGAGAGAGAGTTTCTCTCTCTTCTTTCTGTCTGAACCCTAACTTTCTCTCTCTACTTTCTCTCTCTAGGATTTTCTCTCTCTAGCTTGTTTTTCTCTCTCTTGATGGATTTCTCTCTCTAAAGTTATCCTTCTAAGATTAGAATAGGGGAAGGCTTCATCTGATGATTCTGATCGAGTTTAGAGACGAGTCTGATTTTAAGCGAGATTTTAATTTTGGGATTTGTTAGATTTAATTTTGAATTAAATTAATGTAAAAATATAATTTTGGATAATAGGCGCGGAAAAATCTACTAGAAGTTAGTCGATCCATTCGTTCAGTGCTCCGTGAAAGGTAAGTAATGAATCATCTTCTCGAGATATCCCATATTTATTCTGAAAATAAATAATTATTCTCTGAAATTATGCATGATTTATGAAATTATGTTTTTAAAGAAAAGTGCTTTTGAAATGTTATGGTATATCGATTTATGTACATATTTCGTGAAAGATTATGATATATATTATGGTACAAAGTGTTTTGATATAGATCGGATTTATGCTCTCGGCCTAACTATATTTCAGTGGGCCCCGCCAATGGGGATTATACGTTGGTACTCAGTGGACCCTGCCAGTGGGGGTTGTGCGCTGGTGTTTGTGGATCCTGCCAGTGGGGGTTGTGCGCTAGTATTTGTGGACCCTGCCAGTGGGGGTTGTGCGCTGGTATTCTGTGGACCCCGCCAATGGGGGTTAAACGTTGGTCATAGTCGAGGCTGTTGAGTTACGAGTATTTTTGAATCGAATTGGATTTATGATTATATTATATGTGAATATTTGAAAATATTTGGTTTGTATTAAATCAGCATGGAATATACTCTTATATTTATTTGCAGCATTATTCTTGAAAATTATATAATATCTGAATTATCTAGTTGAGATATTTGTTACTTACTGGGTTATCTAGCTCATTACCTTTCCTTCTATTTTTCAGATTCAGATAATTAATTTCGAGCGTGGGACGAAATATTGGGACAGAGCTTTTAGAAGCGAGATTAGCATTGTCAACTTTAATTGAACTTAGATCTATTATTTTATTGTTAGCAAAAATTTTATTGGATGTAAGACATTTGATTAAATTACTTGAATTATAGTTGAATAATAATTATTTGAATTTATTCTGCTGTGATGCATTGATATCGTGATGAGATGCCTTGCATGCTTATGGAGAGAGTTCTTCATAAGTATGCGGCGGTTGCCGCGACCCTCGATTCACAATCTCAGGTCGGGGGCGTGACAATTAATATGGTATCACAGATCAAAAATCCATTACGAGAATCATTTAAATTCATCATCATTCTTCTCAAAATTCTAAAAATCTTAAGAGAGAGAAATAATCTAGAGAGAGGATTCTAGAGAGAGAAAGTAGAGAGAGAAAGTTTAATTCTAGAGAGAAAAAATACTAGTTCAGGCTGAAGAGAGAGAGGGAAGAGAGAGAAACTCTCTTTCTCATATTTTATTATTTATATCATTATTTATTAATTAATTTAATAATTTTTCTTTTCTTTTCTTTTCTTTTTTTCTTTTCTTTTTCTTCTTTTTTTTTCTTTTTCTTCATGGAAGAGAGAGGAGAGAAAATCCTATTTATTATTATTATATTATTATTATTTTATTTTTCTTCTTTCTTTTTCTTTTTTTTTCTTTTCCTTTTTTTCTTTTTCTTTTCTTTTTCTTCTTTTTCTTTTCTTTTTCTTTTCTTTTCCTTCTTCTTTTCTTTTTCTTTTTCTTTTTCTTTTTCTTTTCCTTCTTCTTCTTCTTCTTTTCTTCTTCTCCCGTGGACTTGTTTTGGGCTGAAACAGGGGACCTCACGGTCCCCTCGTTGGGTGGCCGGCCGGCGGCGCAGCCGGCATGGGACGACCATCGGCAGGAGAGGAGACGTTCCGGCGACAAGGGGCGGCCAAACCGATGGTCGACGGTGACCACCGGCAACGAAAAAACGGCAAAAAGAAGATTCTTCCGCAACAAAATCCGGCGACTCCGGTCGCCGGCGAGCGTGCACATCGGCACGGGAAGGAAGGGGGAGGAGAGAGGAAGGGGAGGAAGCTTACCTCCGACGCCGGCGAGGCTTTTCCGGCGAGAAATTGGATGGCACAAGGACGGGTCTTCGTGGGATTTTTTCGGCAATTGTCGCCGTTTTGCCCCGGGATTTCTCGATGAGAGGAGAGAGGAGGGTTCTCCTCCTTAAATAGAGCCGGTGGAAACTTGTTTCCGACTCCGATTAGGAGCCGGTGAACGGAGGAAGAAGACTCCCTTCGGGAGTCTTCTCCCCTATTTTTCTATTTTTTTTTTTTTTGTTCGTTTGGGTTTTGGTTGGGATATCACATTCTTCCCCTCTAAAAGAAATTTCGTCCTCAAAATTTTTCTTGCTTGAGTCTTCATAGTTTCTTACTTGAATCTCATCCATAAATATTTTAATATTCTAATTCTTGATATAAATTTATTCTTAAATCATTTCATAAGAAAAAAGTCAATACATTAATATCGATCTGATACGGAACCATTCATTTTCTTATTTATCAAGATCAACATCTCAAAGATTTTCAATATTTCAAGATTTCGAAATTATGATCTCATTTCCTGTAAAAATCATATTCAATATCTCATGACTCAAATTAAAATCAAATCTATCTCTTGTGAATAGAAGAGGATCAATGTCTCTATTCTTGCATAAGAACTTCATTCATCATCATCATTCATTTTATTTCAAAATATTAATCACTCTTAATTTCAACCCATCATAAGATAGGAAATCATACTTCTATGAGTCATATGATGACATCCCAATCAATCAAAATTCAAAAATATTTTCTCTTATTCGTACTTTCAAAAATTAAAAATTTATCATTTCAATCTCATTCTCAAATTTTTGATATTTAATTCTCGATACAACTTCATCATTAAGTTATTTCATAAAGATCAATATCACCATTGTTTATTTAAATCAATATCACTATTTTTAGTCATCGAAATTTTCTTACTCAAACCCTCAAACTCTTAAATATTCTAATTCTTGAAGCAAATTTTATCATTAAGTCATTCAATAACTCAAAAATTGATCTAAATCAAAACTATATTTTTCTTATAATCAAAATCAATGTCTCTATTCTAAGTAAGTATATCAATTTTTTTTATCTAAACATTAACAACTCTTAATTAATCGATTCATTATCAAATTATGAATAACTCCAATCTATCTTTTGTAGAACAATCGTCAATATCAATAGATAACCTCAATCTTTTTCATTCAGTCTGAGAAATAATAATAATCAAAAGAGTTCTAACTTCAAATTTCATTATACCCTGGAGATAATTATTTGAGTATACTAATCTAAGATCAAAATCATCATTCGATATATAATCTCAAATTCTTTCTAATAAATAGAGAATTATAAAATTTAATTCTAAGATAGAAAAAAATTATCTCTAAATATTCTAAATCTAAAATCAAAAATCAAAGGTCCACTCATCCTAGAATTAGGATGCTAATTATTTTTGTAGCATAGTAGATGGAAGCTCTACTTTTAAAAATCACATTAGGATATATAAAATAATTTAAAATTTTAAAATATTATTCTTTCTAATATCAATAAATTTCTTGTATCAAACCATATCATTTATCATAATTTTTTGACTCAAAGAATCAACATTCTTGACTTACTCAAAGTAATCCAGATTACCATGCTTCCGCTGCGCACTCTGATCTAACAATCAAAATTTCTTAGCTTCACCAAAAAAAACTTTGATCAAATTATTTCTTTATCTTATCAATAAAAAAGATCTAAAATTTTAAATTTCAATTGAAGTCAAAGATTAACTTTCGATTCTCATTCATACCTTTACTGGTATACAATAATCTTGATTAACCTTTGAGTCCAATATCATATTTAAACCATTATATAGATTTACTATAATCAATATGAATCAAATCTTAATTCTTATATCAATTCAATTCGATAATTTCCAAATCAAAATCTTTATAAGTCAAATTAATGAAGAAAGAAAAAAAAATAAAATAAAGAAGAAAAATAAAATAATAATAATATAATAATAATAAATAAGATTTTCTCTCCTCTCTCTTCCATGAAGAAAAAGAAAAAAAAAGAAGAAAAAGAAAAGAAAAAAAGAAAAGAAAAAAAGAAAAGAAAAGAAAAATTATTAAATTAATTAATAAATAATGATATAAATAATAAAATATGAGAAAGAGAGTTTCTCTCTCTCTTCAACCTGAACTAGTATTTTCTCTCTCTAGAATTGAACTTTCTCTCTCTACTTTTTCTCTCTAGAATCCTCTCTCTAGATTATTTCTCTCTCCTAAGATTTTTAGAATTTTGAAAAGAATGATGATGAATTTAAATGATTCTCGTAATGGATTTTTGATCTGTGATCGTCGGACGATACACCGACATCCACTTTTATCAGATCAGGTATTTTTAGATTTTATTTCTCATGATCTTATTGAATTATTCACATGATAATTTTAGCATGATTTGATCTGATCGATCAGAATTTGTTGAATCATATTGTCTGAAGAATTCAAGATGAGTTTTCTCTTTCTAGAATTTTCTCTCTCTAGAATTTTCTCTCTCTAAAATATTCTCTCTCTTGATTGATTCTCTCTCTAAAAAAAGGGTTAGTGAATGAAAAAATTTCTTTTAATAAGTCTGATCTGATTTTAATGAAGAACCCTGATCTATGATTGTCAGACAGCATACTGGCACCCACCTTAATCAGACCATGAATCTTTAGATTTGATCATCCATGATTCCGATCTAGCCATGATTTGATTTGATCATGTTGATTTCACCAATTGAGATATTGGATCAATCGTAATATTGGATTGTGTCACCTGATCAATTTGAATTGTACCTCATGAATTCTCTCTCTTCTGATTTTCTCTCTCCACTTGATTTTATGAAATCGATGAAGAAATCTCGGTCCTATCACTTCGAATCCGATTTGATCTGATAGTCAAACTTTGGATCGTTTAGGTCCTAATTAGATTTTGATTAGATGAAATTAGATGATCGGACCCAATCTAAATCGTTGAAATATGGTATTCGTATTCTTTCTAATTATTGAAATTGATTCTGTATAGGATTGTGGATGTTTGATCATGGGATATCGCGATATGATCTACGAACAGAATTTTTGGAAGAAAATTTATAAAATTTTATAGATTTATTGGAATGCGTTCGAGGTAAGTAATGTTTCACTTTTTCTAGATTTATCGGCAAATTATAATGTATTCTTCTGACATGATTTGTGAAACGATGCATGAATTGGATGAATGGTATTTTGTTATGAAAATATCTTATTTGAAATGTTATGATGAAGCATGATTGAACATATTGATTTCATAATGCATTATATTGATTGATTTCGATACTACATGATTATATGTTTTATTATCGAAATTAGAATATGAAACATGATTTATGAAGAATTATGATATAAGAAACAATAAGAATTGACAACCTGACTATGTAAAGGACCCTGCCAATGGGGGCATGTACATTGGCAATTGATTGTCCTGAGGGTTTATGTCGCCAGCGAGACCAGCGACATGTCGCCAGAGAGACCAGCGACAAACCGCCAGCGAGACTAGCGGTTCCAAAGGACATGGCTGCCAGATGATTCGCAGCCTACCGCAAGCAGATACGCGGTATTATGACCCTGCCACAGGGAAAATGTGGTCATAGCTCATGGTTGACGAAAAGAAATTGAAGAACAAAAGAAATTAAAATTCCGAAAGAAACTTGAAATTTCGAAAAAGAAATGAATTTGGTATGAATTATATTGCATAATTGAAATTAATTTCGAATTGATGAACTCTATATGCTTATTTTCTATAAATGATTATTTACTTATATGCCTGATGAAATCTGTTGAGAAGTGATCGTTGCTTACTGGGCTGTCTAGCTCATTACCTCTTATTTTACTATTTTTACAGATGTTGAGGAATTAAGATGATACAAGATATGAATAGAAGAGTGATCAGAAGCAGAATCTTCGTACTTTTATTTTAGGTTGAAAGGCTTATTGAATTTGATGCAAAGCCTTTGAATTGTTGTTGAATTTATTGAGATATTAAAGAAAAAAAAATTTAGGTCATTATATTTTAGATTTTAATTGTTGACTAATTATTCCGCTGTTGTTTTAGGATAGTATGATAAGATGCCTTGCATGCTTATGGGAAGAGTTTTCTATGAGTATGCGGCGGTTGCCATGACCCTCGATTCAAAATCTCGGGTCGGGGGCGTGACAATTATAGTGGTATCAGAGAGAAATAATTGTCACGCCCCCCGACCCGAGATTGTGAATCGAGGGTCGCGGTAACCGCCGCATACTTATGAAGAACTCTCTCCATAAGCATGCAAGGCATCTCATCACGATATCAATGCATCACAGCGGAATAAATTCAAATAATTATTATTCAACTGTAATTCAAGTAATTTAATCAAATGTCTTACATCCAATAAAATTTTTGCTAACAATAAAATAATAGATCTAAGTTCAATTAAAGTTGACAATGCTAATCTCGCTTCTAAAAGCTCTGTCCCAATATTTCATCCCACGCTCGAAATTAATTATCTGAATCTGAAAAATAGAAGGAAAGGTAATGAGCTAGACAGCCCAGTAAGTAACAAATATTTCAACTAGATAATTCAGATATTATATAATTTTCAAGAATAATGCTGCAAATAAACATAAGAGTATATTCCATGCTGATTTAATACAAACCAAATATTTTCAAATATTCACATGTAATATAATCATAAATCCAATTCGATTCAAAAACACTCGTAACTCAACAGCCTCGACTATGACCAACGTTTAACCCCCATTGGTGGGGTCCACAGAATACCAGCGCACAACCCCCACTGGCAGGGTCCACAAATACCAGCGCACAACCCCCACTGGCAGGGTCCACAAACACCAGCGCACAACCCCCACTGGCAGGGTCCACTGAGTACCAACGTATAATCCCCATTGGCGGGGCCCACTGAAACATAGTTAGGCCGAGAGCATAAATCCGATCTATATCAAAACACTTTGTACCATAATATATATCATAATCTTTCACTAAATATGTGCATAAATCGATATACCATAACATTTCAAAAGTACTTTTCTTTAAAAATATAATTTCATAAATCATGCATAATTTCAGAGAATAATTATTTATTTTCAGAATAAATATGGAATATCTCGAGAAGATGATTCATTACTTACCTTTCACGGAGCACTGAACGAATGGATCGACTAACTTCTAGTAGATTCTTCCGCACCTATTATCCAAAATTATATTTTTATATTAATTTAATTCAAAATTAAATCTAACAAATTCCAAAATTAAAATCTCGCTTAAAATCAGACTCGTCTCTAAACTCGATCAGAATCATCAGATGAAGCCTTCCCCTATGCTAATCTTAGAAGGATAACTTTAGAGAGAGAAATCCATCAAGAGAGAGAAAAACAAGCTAGAGAGAGAAAATCCTAGAGAGAGAAAGTAGAGAGAGAAAGTGCAATTCCAGAGAGAGAAAGTCATGGTTCAGACAGAAAGAAGAGAGAGAAACTCTCTCTCTCATCAATTTCTTTTATTTATTTATTTATTTATTTATTTATTTGTTCATACATATATATATAAATATATATATATATATATTATTATTAATTTTTTTTCTTCTTTTCTTTTTCTTCTTTTTCTTTCCTTTTCTTTTTCTCTTTTTCCTTTTTTTTTTCTTTTTCTTCTTTTTTTTCTTTTTCTTCTTTTTCTTCTTTTTCTTTTTCTTCTTTTTTTTTTCTTCTTTTCTTGGTTCTTCCCGTGCCGGAACAGGGGACCGATGTGGCCCATGTTTTGCCGGGCCGTTCAGGCCACGACCGCCGCGGTGGAGGCCGGCGGCCGACGGGGGCCACCCCCCCGGTCACGGAGGAGCGTGGCCGGCGATCAATTCCGATCGCTGGCGTCGGAAAATCCAAAGAAAAAAAACTCAAAAATAGGGTCTCTTTCCCGTTCGGAAATCGGCGACTCTCGTCGCCGGCAGCCGCGCACAGAAGCATGGGAGGAAGGAGAAGAAGGAGGGAGAGAAGAAGGAGACTCACCTCAGCCTCTGGAGACCTCGTCGGCGGCAAATCACGGCGAGAACAAGGCAAGGGATCGCGGCTCTTCTTCGGGAAAATCGGAGAGGAAAAGAGGGGAAAAGAGTCGATGGATCGACTTTAATTGAACTTAGATCTATTAATTACGAGTGTTTTGAATCGAATCAGATTTATGATTATATTATATGTGAATATTTGAAAATATTTGATTTGTATTAAATCAGCATGAAATATACTCTTATGTTTATTTGCAGCATTATTCTTGGAAATTATATAATATCTGAAATATCTGGTAGAGATACTTGTTACTTACTGGGCTGTCTAGCTCATTACTTTTCTTTCTATTTTTTAGATTCAGATAATTAATTTCGAGCATGGGAAGAAATATTGGGACAGAGCTTTTAGAGGTGAGATTTATCGTTGTCAACTTCAATTGAACTTAGATCTATTGTTTTATTTTTAGTAAAATTTTATTGGATGTAAGACGTTTGATTCAATTACTTGAATTACAGTTGAATAATAATTACTTGAATTTATTCCGCTGCGATGCATTGATATCGTGATGAGATGCCTTGCATGCTTATGGAGAGAGTTCTTTATGAGTATGCGGCGGTTGCCGCGACCCTCGATTCACAATCTCGGATCGGGGGCGTGACAGTTAATATGGTATCAGAGCATAAGTGGATAAATTATGACACATAGAATTTGACATAGTATGAGTGTAGGTGGGTAAACATTAGGAATATTGGGACGTTAGAATATGAGTATCATAATAAACCTATCATAACAAATAGATAAATGAATCTAATAAGGTTTTACTACTACAAGGTTATCATCCTTTCCGTAGAATGACAAGAATTACTCAAGAAATTGCAAGAGAGACATCACAACCACTGGATGGTAGCACTCCCCATCTGACCAGTAGCACCCCTCAGGAGGAGGGAGTCATAGATCCTAATGGGAGTGCTTCGAGAGCACGTCAAGAACCAGATATGGCTCAGTTAATGCAGACCCTAATCAGGATGGTACAAGCGCAATAACAAATACAGCAGCAAATGTTTGAACAACAGCAGATACAACGAGATACACAACAACATCAGTATCCACCACCACAACAAGGAGAGCAACCAGTACAACGGAACAATATTTCAAAATTTAAAAAGCTTGCTCCTCCAGCTTTCAAGGGGACTACCGAACCTTTGGAGGCTGATAACTGGATAATGGAGATGGAGAAGGCTTTCGCTGTCCAAGAGTGTCTTGATGAAGAAAAGATTTGATATGCAGCTTATTTACTACAAGGAGAAGCATACAACTGGTGTCAGCGACTACAGCGCAAGCATGAACAAGATGATGAAATACTTATCTGGGAAAGATTTCGAATTGCATTCTATGATCAGTATTTTCCTCGGAGTATAAGGATCCAGAAAGAGCAAGAGTTTATTTATTTGAAGCAAAAGGGTATGAGTGTGACTGAATATGAAGCAAAATTTACAGAGTTAGCAAAATTTGCTCCGAGATTAGTGGATGGTGAGCAAGAACGTGTTCACAAGTTTAAGATGGGACTGAGAACTGAGATTAGAAAATAAGTGGTTCCATATGAATTGACAACTTATGCAGATGTGGTAAACAAAGCACTGATAATTGAAAGAGAAGTCAATGAAGAACGCATGGAAAGGGAAAGAAAGCAAAGAAAGAGAGCATGATCAAATGATACACAAGGGCAGAATAATAAAAATATCAAAAGATCAGCTAAGGGAACAGTAGACAATAAGACTCAATAGATTGATGGTGAGCCATGCTCCAGATGTGGCAAAAATCATGCAGACAAGGATTGCTATTGGAATACAGGTGCTTGTTTCAAATGTGGTCAGATGGATCATAAAATTGCTAGCTGCCCGCTAAATACTGAAAATCAAGTTGGCCAAAGAACTCATGAAGGACAACATAAGGGTGGCGGACAGATTTCTAAAACCCAGGGAAGAGTTTATGCGCTTACTCAACAGAATCCACAGGCTTCCAATACAATGGTGACAGGTATGAAAAATTTCGAGGACGAAAATTTTTTTTAGAAGTGAAGAATGTGATAGCCCAAAAACCCAACCCAAACAAAGCCCAGCCCAGCAGACCAAGCCCGAAACGAAAAAAAAAAAAAAAAGAGAAAACAGGGGATCAAACCGGGAAGAAGACTCCCGGTAGGAGTCTTCTTCTCCAGCGAAACCCAGGCAAAATCGGACTCCTAGGACCCCTCGGAGTCCCAGGATCCCCTATAAGTATACCCTTCTCCCTTGAGACCGGACATCGGCCTCTTCCCTCTCTCCTTCCCTCCGATTTTTCCGAAGTTGAGCCGCGGACACCATTTTGCTTCTCGTCGTGATTGCCCGCCGACGAGGTCACCGGAGGCCGAGGTGAGTCTCCTTCTTCTTCCCCTCTTTCTTCTCCTTCCTCCCATGCTTCTGTGCGCGGCTGCCGGCGACGAGAGTCGCCAATTTTCCGTCGGGAAAGAGACCCTATTTTTGGGCCTTTTTCCTTGGATTTTTCGGTGCCGGCGATCGGAATCGATCGCCGGCCACGCTCCTCCGTGACCAGGGGAGTGGCCCCCGTCGGTCGCCGGCCTCCACCATGGCGGCCGCGACCCAAATGGCCGATCAAGGCCGGAGGACCAAGGGTCCCCTGTTCCGGCACGGGAAGAACCAAGAAAAAGAAGAAAAGAAGAAAAAGAAGAAAAGAAAAAGAAGAAAAAAAGAAAAGAGAAACAAGGAAAAAGAGAAAAAGAAAAGGAAAAAAAAAAAGAAAAAAAAAAAGAAAAAGAAAAGAAGAAAAAGAAAAGAAAAGAAAAGAAAAGAAAAGAAAAATAATAATATATATATATATATTTATATATATATATATGTATGAACAAATAAATAAATAAATAAATAAATAAAAATTGAAATTGATGAGAGAGAGAGTTTCTCTCTCTTCTCTCTCTTCTTTCAGTTTGAACCCTGACTTTCTCTCTCTGGAATTGAACTTTCTCTCTCTACTTTCTCTCTCTAAAATTTTCTCTCTCTAGATTGTTTCTCTCTCTTGATGAATTTTTCTCTCTCTAAAGTTTTTCCTCTAGGATTACCGAAGTGGAAGGCTTCATCTGATGATTCTGATCGAGTTTAGAGACGAGTCTGATTTTAAGTGAGATTTTAATTTGGGATCTGTTTAGATTGAATTTTGAATTAAATTAATATAAAAATATAATTTTGGATAATAGGCGCGGAAGAATCTACTAGAAGTTAGTCGATCTTTTCATTCAGTGCTCCATGAAAGGTAAGTAATGAATCATCTTCTCGAGATATTTCATATTTATTCTGAAAATAAATAATTATTCTCTGAAATTATGCATGATTTATGAAATTATGTTTTTAAAGAAAAGTGCTTTTGAAATGTTATGGTATATCAATTTATGCATATATTTAGTGAAAGATTATGATATATATTATGGTACAAAGTATTTTGATATAGATCGGATTTATGCTCTCAGCCTAACTATGTTACAGTGGGCCCCGCCAATGGGGATTATACGTTGGTATTTGTGGACCCTGCCAGTGGGGGTTGTGCGCTGGTGTTTGTGGACCCTGCCAGTGGGGGTTGTGCGCTGGTACTCTGTGGATCCCGTCAATGAGGGTTCAACGTTGGTCATAGTCAAGGCTGTTGAGTTACGAGTGTTTTGAATCGAATCAGATTTATGATTATATTATATGTGAATATTTGAAAATATTTGATTTGTATTAAATTAGCATGAAATATACTCTTATGTTTATTTGCAGCATTATTCTTAGAAATTATATAATATCTGAAATATCTGGTAGAGATACTTGTTACTTACTGGGCTGTCTAGCTCATTACTTTTCTTTCTATTTTTCAGATTCAGATAATTAATTTCGAGCGTGGGAAGAAATATTGGGACAGAGCTTTTAGAGGCGAGATTTATCGTTGTCAACTTCAATTGAACTTAGATCTATTGTTTTATTTTTAGTAAAATTTTATTGGTTGTAAGACGTTTGATTCAATTACTTGAATTACAGTTGAATAATAATTACTTGAATTTATTCCGCTGCGATGCATTGATATCGTGATGAGATGCCTTGCATGCTTATGGAGAGAGTTCTTCATGAGTATGCGGCGGTTGCCGCGACCCTCAATTCACAATCTCAGATCGGGGGCGTGACAGTTAATATGGTATCAGAGCATAAGTGGATAAATTATGACACCTAGAATTTGACATAGTATGAGTGTAGGTGGGTAAACATTAGGAATATTGGGACGTTAGAATATGAGCATCATAATAAACCCATCCTAACAAATAGATAAATGAATCTAATAAGGTTTTACTACTACAAGGTTACCATGCCTCCCCGTAGAATGACAAGAACTACTCAAGGAATTGTAAGAGAGACATCACAACCACGGGATGGTAGCACTCCCCATCTGACCAGTGGCACCCCTCAGGAGGAGGGAGTCGTAGATCCTAATGGAAGTGCTTCGAGAGCACGTCAAGAACCAGATATGGCTCAGTTAATGTAGACCCTAATCAGGATGGTACAAGCGCAACAACAAATACAGCAGCAAATATTTGAACAACAGCAGATACAACGAGATACACAACAACATCAGCATCCACCACCACAACAAGGAGAGCAACCCGTACAACGGAACAATATTTTAGAATTTAAAAAGCTTGCTCCTCCAGCTTTCAAGGGGACTACCGAACCTTTGGAGGCTGATAACTGGATAATGGAGATGGAGAAGGCTTTCGCTGTCCAAGAGTGTCTTGATGAAGAAAAGATTCGATATGCAGCTTATTTACTACAAGGAGAAGCATACAACTGGTATCAGCGACTACAGCGCAAGCATGAACAAGACGGTGAAATACTTACCTGGGAAAGGTTTCGGATTGCATTCTATGATCAGTATTTTCCTCGGAGTATAAGGATCCAGAAAGAGCAAGAGTTTATTTATTTGAAGCAAAAGGGTATGAGTGTGACTGAATATGAAGCAAAATTTACAGAGTTAGCCAAATTTGCTCCGAGATTAGTGGATGGTGAGCAAGAACATGTTCACAAGTTTGAGATGGGACTGAGAACTGAGATTCAAAAATAAGTGGTTCCATATGAATTGACAACTTATGCAGATGTGGTAAACAAAGCACTGATAATTGAAAGGGAAGTCAATGCAGAATGCATGGAAAGGGAAAGAAGGCAAAGAAAGAGAGCAAGATCAAATGATATACAAGGGCAGAATAATAAAAACATCAAAAGATCAGCTAAGGGAACAGTAGACAATAAGACTCAACAGATTGATGGTGAGCCGTGCTCCAGATGTGGCAAAAATCATGCAGACAAAGATTGCTATTGGAATACCGGTGCTTGTTTCAAATGTGGTCAGAAAGATCATAAAATTGCTAGCTACCTGCTAAATACTGAAAATCAAGCTGGCAAAAGAACTCATGAAGGACAACATAAAGATGGCGGACAGATTTCTAAAACCCAGGGAAGAGTTTATGCACTTACTCAACAGAATCCATAGGCTTCCAATACAATGGTGACAGGTATGAAAAATTTCGAGGACGAAATTTTTTTTTAGAGGTGAAGAATGTTATAGCCCAAAAAAAAAAAAAAAAATAGGGGATCAAAAAAATCGGGAAGAAGACTCTCGGTAGGAGTCTTCTTCTCCGGTGAAACCCAAGCGAATCAGGAATCCTAGGACCCCTCGAAGTCCTAGGACTCTCTATAAGAAGACCCCCTCTCTTTAGAATCGATCCATCGACTCTTTTCCCCTCTTTTCCTCTCCGATTTTCCCGAAGAAGAGCCGCGATCCCTTGCCTTGTTCTCGCCGTGATTTGCCGCCGACGTGGTCTCCGGAGGCTGAGGTGAGTCTCCTTCTTCTCTCCCTCCTTCTCCTTCCTCCCATGCTTCTGCGCGCGGCTGCTGGCGACGAGAGTCGCCGATTTCCGAACGGGAAAGAGACCCTGTTTTTGAGTTTTTTTTCTTTGGATTTTCCGACGCCGGCGATCGGAATTGATCGCCGGCCACGCTCCTCCGTGACCGGGGGGGTGGCCCCCGTCGGCCGTCGGCCTCCGCCGCGGCGGCCGTGGCCTGAACAGCCCGACAAAACATGGGCCACATCGGTCCCCTGTTCCGGCACGGGAAGAACCAAGAAAAGAAGAAAAAAAAAGAAGAAAAAGAAAAAGAAGAAAAAGAAGAAAAAGAAAAAAAAAGAAGAAAAAGAAAAAAAAAAGGAAAAAGAGAAAAAGAAAAGGAAAGAAAAAGAAGAAAAAGAAAAGAAGAAAAATAATAATAATAATAATAATAATATATATATATATATATATTTATATATATATATATATGTATGAACAAATAAATAAATAAATAAATAAAAAGAAATTGATGAGAGAGAGAGTTTCTCTCTCTTCTTTCTGTCTGAACCCTGACTTTCTCTCTCTGGAATTGGACTTTCTCTCTCTAGGATTTTCTCTCTTTAGCTTGTTTTTCTCTCTTTTGATGGATTTCTCTCTCTAAAGTTATCCTTCTAAGATTAGCATAGGGGAAGGCTTCATCTGATGATTCTGATCGAGTTTAGAGACGAGTCTGATTTTAAGCGAGATTTTAATTTTGGGATTTGTTAGATTTAATTTTGAATTAAATTAATGTAAAAATATAATTTTGGATAATAGGCGTGGAAGAATCTACTAGAAGTTAGTCGATCCATTCGTTCAGTGCTCCGTGAAAGGTAAGTAATGAATCATCTTCTCGAGATATTCCATATTTATTCTGAAAATAAATAATTATTCTTTGAAATTATGCATGATTTATGAAATTATGTTTTTAAAGAAAAGTGCTTTTGAAATGTTATGGTATATCGATTTATGCACATATTTAGTGAAAGATTATGATATATATTGTGGTACAAAGTATTTTGATATAGATCGGATTTATGCTCTCGGTCTAACTATATTTCAGTGGGCCCCGCCAATGGGGATTATACGTTGGTACTCAGTGGACCCTGCCAGTGAGGGTTGTGCGCTGGTGTTTGCGGACCCTGCCAGTGGGGGTTGTGCGCTGGTATTTGTGGACCCTGCCAGTGGGGGTTGTGCGCTGGTATTCTGTGGACCTCGCCAATGGGGGTTAAACGTTGGTCATAGTCGAGGCTGTTGAGTTACGAGTGTTTTTGAATCGAATTGGATTTATGATTATATTACATGTGAATATTTAAAAATATTTGGTTTATATTAAATCAGCATGAAATATACTCTTATGTTTATTTGCAGCATTATTCTTGAAAATTATATAATATCTGAATTATCTAGTTGAGATATTTGTTACTTACTGGGTTGTCTAGCTCATTACCTTTCCTTCTATTTTTCAGATTCAGATAATTAATTTCGAGCGTGGGATGAAATATTGGGACAGAGCTTTTAGAAGCGGATTAGCATTGTCAACTTTAATTGAACTTAGATCTATTATTTTATTGTTAGCAAAAATTTTATTGGATGTAAGACATTTGATTAAATTACTTGAATTACAGTTGAATAATAATTATTTGAATTTATTCCGCTGTGATGCATTGATATCGTGATGAGATGCCTTGCATGCTTATGGAGAGAGTTCTTCATAAGTATGCGGCGGTTGCCGCGACCCTCGATTCATAATCTCGGGTCGGGGGCGTGACATGGGTATATCAAAATAGCAACATCATGCTCGACTAAAATTATCATTACAGCTGCACATGCGGAGATTTTAACAAATTATATTTCCAGCTTTTATGGCAAAGACATGCAACACCCGATCATATAATGAAACGCTTATCAAAAACAAGAAGTACCTATTGATATAGTTGTATTATAAATCACAGGTATATTGTGTAGCATGGGTACCGTTGTTAAACTTTTCAAACATGACTCACCATCCTTCAACGCCCGAACATAATTGGGTTTGAATCAATACTCATATCTACTTCTTTCTTCCCTCTATCACCTTTGTTGCCGAAACGTCGTCTCATAAACCACAACAAAGCACCCAACCCACATAATAAGACCACGGACAGAACCCTGGACAGATAAAACATGCTTCTCGATCCAACAAATCATAAACTGCATGAAAGAGCTGCTGAATTGACTATAATCCTCACAACTCATAATATTCTGGCTGGGCAATGACGACAGGGACGGGTTATGGTTCTGGTGAAAGTAACAAGTGCTGCGAGAGAAGACGTGGAAGGAAAAGGAATACAGAGGAGAATGCGATACTCCTGGACTCAAGGAACCCCCACAACATCAACAGAATTTTTTTTTGAAACACCTGGAGATCAGCGGAATCCAGGTGAACTCTGCATAATATAGTAACTAATTCTCTTAGTTCCTGGCCTGAGTATCCCATGGAAGGAACGCAATAGACGAGGTTTCGACTTCTATGAAGCTTTCCCAAGCTACGTCCGCAAACAAGTCATGAAACCATTCGCATCATGGCCTAACCATCAATCTACACTGACAGGGACAACATCCTCATTCTGACCTTCAGGAAGTTTTGGACAGAGTTACTGTAAACTTTCCAAAGTCGTTATGTCAAGTCGAATCATCTCCAAATTCGCTCCACACAGGTGCTAACCAGGAGAAGAAACTAGCATAGAAAATCCTGGTGCTTATGATCTGGAAAGCATGGATGATGCAACTCAGACCGGCAAGATTTCAAGGATCTGTTATGGCTGGTATAAATTTCTGACATACAAAATCTGCAAAATTCCAAAATACAGAAACTGTAAACACAAAATCTGTAATTCAGTGTTGGATGGATGTCTGGCCAGGACACCACCTTCCAAGACCTTTTCAGTACCATGCGATGCAGCAGAAAGAAGGAAAAAATAAAACAAAATAATCAAAATACGTAGATCAGCCACTAAAGGGCTCGCCTCCACGGGGCATGCAAACTTCACCATGAAAAAGAAATTTTACAAGAGGAGACTTCACCCTCAACCCTTGTACACCCAATTCTCTCTCACTAGAAGTTTCCCTCTCAAAAGCTCTCTCTCTCTTGGAAGACCCTCTGAACCCCTGAAGTGACCGGCGTCCGCTGTCCAGGAGCCTCCTGCTCCTTCTCTCACAGTGTACGGCCTTCTCTCTCTCCTTCACGGGCTCTGGTCTTCTCTAGTTTCCGTGTGAACACAGACCTTACGGATTTTCGTGAGATAAAACCAAGCCGCCTCCTCTCTGTTTCACCGATCACCCTATTTAAAGGGCTTAAATCTGATTAGAGAGGGATTAGGAGTCCTAAACAAAGTCAAATAACCTCCTGAACCGTCGGATCAAGATCGGGAGCAACCTACGCTGTCCGATCGCGCTTCGGTCTATTAAATAGTGCCATGGACCGCGAGAAACGTGTGGAAAATGCCCATGCAGTCCACAGGCCTAGCTGTGGACTGCCCGGTCCAAGGTGGACCGGGGTACAGGCCCAGGCACGGCGCCTGGGCCTGGGCCGGGCCGTGCGCGTGGGCCTGGGCTGCACCCGCGTGCGGGCCTGAGTACGGGCTGGGCCGCCCACCCGCTTGGGCCGCGCACCTGGGTCGTGCGTCCCGTACGTTGGCCCCCCGTCTAGGCCGCGCGCCGCCGCTCTAACCCTCACCCTATAACTACATGTACACTCTATTATATGTAAGCCTAAGTAAGCTAATATAATATCCCCTGAGTTAATTTTTCTCTAACTCACTAACTTCAAAAAAATAAGACTACGGCGCCAATACCCAACCCCAAGAACATATAACGATGACTAGGACTCCTACCATAACCCTCAGAACCCAAATCGGAGGAACTGAAATTCCAGGATACAAGGCTATGTTGTTCGGTCTTGTTACCTGTGGCAGCTGTGAAGCCAACGGCTACCTTAGCAGGCAGAACCTTCCTCAAGTCAACAACATAAGATAGGCTCCAATTTATTGTCGGATCTGAGGCATTACTAAGGAAGACACTCAAATTTTTGGTAGTAGCTTTGTAATCAACACATGCATTGAACGTTGTGTTTCTTCTTATGCTAGTTTTCAAGTCCAGCTGCACAGTCGAGTTTATCGTGTGGACGTCGATTCCCATATGGTTGGCGCTTATATCATTGTACTGAGGATTGATGAAGGTATCAAACTCGACAGCCACGACAATACTCGGGTAAGTTATGATGCCATCAGGACTGGTAAAAAGACCAAGAGTTCCACCACACGATAAGTCGGGGATCTCCGAAGGGTATGACGAGAGGAAGAAGGCGAGTCCATCAGCACTGACCGGCCTTTTGAAGCCATAGATAAAGAAGGAGAAACATGAAGTGAAGTTGATGACAGAAGCTTCGTCATAGATCGTCACTGGTTCAGGATATACCATTCTTCCGGAGCTCCTCTTGAGGTTAGCGTGAGCTTGGACCTTGGTGAGTTGGACTATGTCGCCGTCGAAGAAGGCGTCCCCCTGGTATCTCATGTTTGGAATGTTCAGATCAGCACCAGAGTGGTTGAAGGAGAGTGGGCTTGCAAGGGGGATTAGGATGGACAGCAAGTGCAAGAGGAGCAGGAAAAGTTGGAGGGATGGAGGGGTTCTAGGGTTGGAAAAAGCCATGCTTCGTATGTTGGATAGGAAACATTCCATGGCCATTTGGTGTCTTAGGCAGCTAAAGAAGGTGCTTGGTAGACCCATAATGTGTATCAAGTTCTATTCTAGATTCTTCCTTTATAGTTGAGGCTTATAGCAAGGTATCTAACTAGGTAGATTGATTTTTCTACAGTAGTAAATTTTGATTTGAATAAATCGTAAAACTCTTGGTCCAGTTTGAATGGTATAAGATTTGCTTCCCTGGATGGCGATGGACCCACTTCAAGACTTCAGTTGAGGAAACTTCCAAGACAGTGGAACTTTATGATGACTATAATTTTTTTTTAAAAAAAATTGTATTGACCGACCAAAGCTTAGAAAACTTTTCTTCTTTTACCCCATTATTTCTAGATCCTAGATGGTGACAAGTTGATGGCCTGCACCCATTAGAAATTATTCAGTGAACAACCATAAAAAATTAGCTCCAAGCACTCTTCGTTGATAGCGTGGAATAAGCTGGATGAGTTAGTTTTAAAGAAGCATAGCTATAATGCTTAGTTCAGTGATCCGATCGAAACGAGGGAAAAAATTTTCTCAACCCGTTTAACTCAAATCCTTCAAAAAGATTTAAAAAGATGCAGAAGATTTGGTGAAAGTAGAGTTTATATTCTCTTTCTTTCATTAATGATTTATAAACATAGATACATAGCCTCTAGTAGTTATATAACTAATCTTTTAATCTAGAAATATGAAATATTAAAGACTTGGTCCAGAACTGTTTGGACCGGCATCGATTTAATTACCAAGTCTGCTCACCAGATGGGTAAACCGTCAAGTCAATGAAATGGATTACTTGAAGCATGCATGCAAGTTTTTCTGAGTAACACGTCAACGGGGAAAACGAGTAATAACCCCAAGGCAGCCTTTGGATGGGACCCCTAATTCCCACTAACCTAGTAGGGGGTCTCATCATCGACACTCAAACTTAAGGATCTCATCATTGTCAGAGGCCTCGATCTCGTCGGAAGGAGAAGATGACTTGGGGTCAAAGCGATCACCTACAGACGAGAGGACCCGTTCGATCTATTGCTTGCTTTGAGATCTGTAGCGGTAGAAGAATAATGGAGTATAGAGCACTTTGAAATCTATTTGATGGATAATCCAACAGTAGTTTTATAAAAAAAACAAAGGTGTATCTTCTTTCTCATTAAATCCATAGTTTTACCTTTCTTAATGAATAGTATTTTGTCATTTTTCTCACTTTGTTAATGGTGTCAGGATCTAAATAAATGACTGAACCATGTTGTAGGAAAAGTTTTCGGATCAAAGTATAATTGACCTAAAATTGAAGAGGTATTTCTGTAATTTTTTCTTATGATTATCTACTACGTCCTATGACTATCACAATTATCTTACCTCAATTTTAAGATTTCGAAGACTTGATATAGAACAAGAAATTATTGGTAGAACAAGATCCACCAACTTAGTGCCGTGGATGCATCCAACCATATAGCAACATGCACAAACACGGATAAAGGAGTGGAATATGGAGCAGAGGTGGCCGGGGTTTGTGCATTTGTTTAGTTGTTGAACCGGTCTGCAAACTCTGTAGTGGATCTGGTCAAACTAAAATTTTCTCATCCGAAGGGTTTAGACCGGCATCACCAGATGGTTATATAGTCAAGTCAATTGGATTGTTGGAAGCATCCAAGAAGTTTTCCCGAGTAATACGTTATGGAATTTAACGGGTGGAGGGCAGCAGCGGGAACTTCCGAAGTCGTTGGATGGCACGGCTTCCTCGACGCTGCATGGGCTCTCTCTCCTCCGAGCTTTCTCAATTCCAAACTCATAGGACACCGTGTGAAAATCTTTAAGAGGCCAAGGTTATTGTGCAAGATCTGTTGCTTACAAGGGTGCGGTCGCCGAAGCTTTTTTTGAGTCCGTGATATCTCTGGATTATTAATCCAGCCTCATGTTAGTTTAGTATTTTCAATTGTTTTAGCCTAAGTATGGATCAAATTAGAGACCCAGCTACAGTTTCTAAATTCTAAGAGTCCAACACAAGTTCTGCTGACCGGTAGATGACAACTACTAAATTTCACATCTTTGCCTTTTCAATTATCAGACTCCATAGGATGACCTTTCAAAAAATTTGATCTGTCGGTGGGGGTGACCACGAGTTGGATCTGGTTAAGTATTGGTTAGGTCAAAGAAAGCTGAAACCTACAATTGACGAGGGGTCTGTCCGAGGAGAACAAAAATCATATGGGGCGGGCATCATAATGGATTATATGGGACAGAGCTCTTTTTATGCCGCATTTCCTTTTTTTTTTTTTTCCTCCCATCTTAAAGAGAAAGTCCAAAAGTCACTTAAGGATAGAACTTCTCCTAGAATCCATCAATTACATAAGTTAAAAAAATAAAAAAAGGAAAAACTTCATATGCCAAAAAAGACATCTACAAAGAGAGACCATCCGTATCATTTCTTCTTCCTTGAGCCTTCCTCGTTCGCAAGTCCTATTCTCCTCTTACAAACATGAAAGTATCAATCTCATTTCTAATAATCAGATCCAATATATATCTATAGATAAATCAATATATAGTTTTTCAAATATAGTATTCATGTTTGGCCAGTTGATACACACCTAGCAAAATATTTATCCGATGTCTCAATGCACACGTCTAGATAAATTGATACACAGTTTTTATAATATAGCGCTTATCAATACACAGTATATAATTAAATGATATATATTTGATGGTTTACTGATACATATTATAAGATTTTTTGGTACACATCCAACAGCAATCCAATATATACCTACAGATAAATCGATATATAGTTTTTCGAACATGTATGGAGTTTATCGATATACATTATATGACTGTCGATACATACCTAGAAAAATATTCATCCAATATTTCAATACACATCTCTAGATAAATCGATATATAGTTTCTAAAATATGATGCTTAGCAGTATATAATATATGATCAAATAATATATACTTGATGGCTTACTGATACATATTGTAAGCTTTGCTGATATACATCTAGTAATGACCCAATATATACTTATAGATAAATCATTACATAATTTTTTAAATATGATGTTCACCATTATATGGTATATGGCTAATTGATACATACCTACTAAATTATTCATCTGATATCTCAATCTGCATCTCTACATAAATCGAGGCATAATTTTTAGAATATGGTGCTAACCTATACATAGTACATGGCCAAATAATACACACTTGATGACTTACTAATATATATACACTATAATCTTTTTTGATACATATTCAGCAATGACTTAATATATAGTTATAGGTAAATTGATATATAGTTTTTCGAATATGGTGTTTACCAACATATAGTATATGACTAGTTGATATATACTTAGTAAAATATCCATCTGACATCCCAATATATATCTTTAGATAAATTGATATATAATTTTTAGAATATAGCAATCATCAATAACAATACATAGTCAAATGATACATAGTAGATAGCTTATAGATACATACTATGAGCTTCTTTGATACTATAAATTCATAGGTATGTGTTGGTCAATTTATTACTAGAAAAAGGGTTGATGCTTTCATGTTCATACGAGGAGAAAAAGACTCAGGGATGAGGAAGACTTGAGAAAGAAAAAAATGATACAAATGGTCTCTCTTTGTAGACATTTTTTTTTGGTGCATGAAGTTTTTCTTTTTTTATTTGTTTAACTTAGGGATCGATGGACTCCGCTAGTAGGGGTTCTATCTCTATTTGGATTTTGGATTTCTTCTTTAAGATTGGAGAAAGAGAAAATGTGGCATAAAAAGAGCCTTGCCCCATATAATCCACTATGATGCCTGCCCCATATGATTTTTGTTCGGCTGCAAGAGACCTATTCTTTGATATTAGTGTCCTTGCGATGCTTTCATAGTTGATCTAACAAATTTCATAAAAAATAATTGGTTTTGCAAACCTGAGCACACTAAAATCATAGGTCTATGCATGTTCCTTTAAGTTTGGGCATGGCCTTTTCTAATTAATGACTTATCATTTAAATATATCAATTGATGGAACACTATATTGAGGCTGTATTCTTATGTGCATACAATAGGTGAGAATAAGGAAGGCACCATGAGTCCTACATTGATTGTGAGTCAAGGAAGATTCTTGCTAGAAAATACCATCACATAAAGATTCGATATGCATGCAGAGATTTCAAAAAATTTTAAATATGCAGCAAAAGAAAATTTTAAAATTTTTTTAATATCATTCTAGGACAACCATATAATATAATATATCAATATTATGTCAGAATAATCTTATATCAGAATAATATTAAAATAAATCTCTAATTAGATCTAATCTAATCAAACATGCATAGAGATTATATCTTAACATAAGTCAGGCATCATCATATATACAAAATTAAGATACAAGCAAAAATAAAAATCTGATTTTTACCTTTGTGCAGGTAAATCTTCACCATGATCTAATGATCTATGGATATCTTCATGATCCGTTGAAGCCACGATCTAATGATCCTTCAAGATTCTTTTGAAGCCGCATAAATATTCGACTTTTACAGGTATCCACATGAGACTGATCTGATCTGAAAATTTTGATCTCACCGAGATACTAGCTTCTTTATAGAGATCACTTTTTTTATTATCGAATCTTTAATCTCTTTTGATTTTCTTCTTAAGAAAATCAAAGAGATGTATAAGAGGATCAAGAAATCAGATCTAATCTGATTTTTTTTCTCTTTTCTTTTCAAGAGAAAGAAAAAGAATAAGAGATCCAATCTCTTTTTTTTTCTATCCAACTATTGGACTGATTATGGAGAAGAAAATATGTCCAACTCTTGGACATCTATGGAGAAGAAGGGAGAGAGAGAGCCATGTCCAACTCTTGGACAAAAAAGAGAGATAAGAGGATACCTAACAACCAACCTTTGGTTATGAGAAAGAAGGAACGAGGCGCCTAACAACCTCACGCCAATCACCATGCTTCACGCCCTCTTTTCTCCTCTCTTTTCACACCATAAGCCTTTCTCACATTAAGAGATCAAATTGTAGGCACCCCATGTTATCCCCTTTTAAATAGGGATTAATTAGGATTTGGTTAAGAGCCCACCAAAAGAAGTACTCTTGGTGTATTGCCGCCTCCTCTGATTTACACCCACCTTATCTTGCGCCAAATATTCCATGCACAAACTCCTCTTTGCATGAAGACTTGGGTGAGATTTTCTTGTGGGCATAGATAAGGGGAGAGAGCCCCAATCCAATGGGACTCTGATTTTCTAACTTAATTTTAATTCAATTTGAATCTAAATTGAGTCAAACTCAATTAGAAATTAAGTTTAAATCTTATTTGAACTAGAAAAAATAAATTAAACTAAATCTAATCAAATTAGATCTGATTTAATTTGATCCATATTTGATCAAATAAATAATTAGCAATATCTACAAATTAGTCCTCCTATAACTTACTAACTCTTAGTAAATCCTTCATATAACTTTTACATATTAGTTCAATCATCAATTACATTAATAATTAGATCTTTTTATGATTTAAAATTATCATTCAACATCCTGATCAGTCAGGATCTTTTTTGTGTATGACTCTGTGGGTTCTATTATGTTTAATAGTGAGATATATTTTGATCTCTATCAAAATATTATTGAAACTCCTTTCAATGGATTGGAACAATTCTAACTCTATCCATCAAGGATCATTGATCATCAAAATGATGCTCGATGAGTCTCATGATCCACCAGTGATATCTAACACTATGTAGTAGTAACTCAGTAGAATAAAAGTAATGAACCTCTAGGTATAGTTACCGTATGATTCAGTTCTTCTATTATAGATCTCGACAAGATGGAGGTTTTAAAAAATTTGTCAGACCCCATAGTCTGTCATATGCATGATTGGCTCAACTCGAGTTCATTTATAAATTTTTATGTAAACTATTTTTCAGTATTCACACTTGCTTTGGTCAAAGACTTTCTAAACTCAATCTCATAAATCATATAAGACTTCTTCTTTTCTACTAAGATCGATAGATCCCATCTAGGTGCACATCTTATTCCTACAATAAATTTACTACAGTCACTATACACCTCAAAGCTTTGTATGACTAGAAGATCGAGTTATGGTGTAGTAAAACTATAACAACCTTTTTGTAAATAGTCGAGACATCACAGGTTAAAGAACTATTCACACTACTATAGCATCGAGAATGTCACTGACGAGTGAGTAGACATCTAAGTGACTTTTCATATTAGTCATGCCCAATACTTTTATTCTCTAACAAATATCTACACTCTCACTCCAGTATTCTTACATTGTAGACTCAAGATTTGTCTATCCGAAGGAAGCGATTTGTGCACCAATCTAATTAGATCAATCACCATCTCTGTGATATGTTGGATTTTGATAACGCAACAGAATATATATTTTAAAATTTTTAATATGTATTCAATAAATGAAAATAAAGTTTAACAATTCAACCATCAAAACTTAAAAATCCTAAGAATCCCTTGATGATTACAATCAAATCACAATATCAAGCATATAAGGAGAAGATCAGAAGCCATATACTACCATGAAGATCATGAACTGATGATTTTGAGATCTCTATGAGACTCCAAAGTAAAAGTCCTCCAACGATGATCCACACAAGATTGATGAGGGCCCTTCCTAACTCGTCATGGTGCTGCAACCTTCTTCGCAAGTGCACTGCCGATCGTCCTCATTGCTTGTATGTCTTCATGACATCCACTAGGACCACTCTAAGAACCTTTTCTCAAAGTATCAAACCACACTCTAATCAGATTTTATGTTCAACATATGAATAATCTGATTTTAGGACAAGTATCTCATACTTTCCTTTTTTCTTCCTCTCTTCCTTTCTATTTTTCCTTCCCTTTTTCTTTCTATTTTCACTTTAGATTTTTACCACCTCTTCCTCATCTAATCCCACATCCAAAATAGATTTTTGGATAGATTTTATGCCATATGGGGTGCCCCTTATATAAGGGATGAAGAGGCACCACACAAGACACCAAGGGATGCCAACTCTTGGCGTCCCAACTCCCTTACACGTTCCAATTATTTTTTAACATAGAAACCAAGGGGTCAAGGCATGGAATAAGAAGAGTTTAACAAGCAGAAGGACTCCTCTATGTAAAAAAATCTGGATGCCATCTTATGGCATGGGGAATTAAGGAAATGCGTGGAATTAAAGAGTCCATGACAAGGTGGACTCTTTCACATTCAACGCACAAAATAAATGCATCCCTTCTAATTTTTGACATGGAGTTCCTTCCAAGAGAAGGACTTATTCATATCTTCCATGCCCACATGTCCCTAGGTGCCATTTGATGGCGCACAAATCAAAGGGATGCATAGAAGATGTAAGAAAATTAAGAGGAGTAAAAGAGAAGGACTCCTCTCCTTAAACATCAAATTAAATGGGGCATCCAAATTAAATGGGGTGTGTGGCTTGATGTGGAGGAAGCTGGTTCCACATGGAACACTTTCACAAAATTAGATAAAATTAATTAATTAATTAAATAGTTCAAACCCAATCATATTAGGTCAAGACAACAAGACTAGGTTAGTACAAACACCTTTGCACTGAACCCAATTGAAAACTTGGGTTAATTCATGTGCTAGCAATTTAATTAACCCATTGAATTTACAATAAATTTAAATTGATTAGATCAAGATCAAATCTCTATTGTGTGTGATCCATTGGGTTTCAAATCTAGCCAACAGTAGACCCAGAATCTTGATGAAATCTTAATCCGATTGGATTAGGCAATTGGATTAGGCTAGCTCGAGAGTCCCAATCAACTAAGCCTCTTCCTAATTGATTCTAAAATTAAACTCTTTTAATTATGTCAAATCTACAAGTCAAGATTGATATCTAGCAACGTGTCATGACTATCTGAAAGATTTAAAACTTGATAGAAATATCAAAATTACCATTCTATGGTGAGTTACCGTGCAATTTAATCTTTCGATCACATAACATCCAAAAAAACTATGGATATGAAAATATGTCAGACCCAAATACCTAACTATATGTATCTCGATTAGATGATAATGACTCGATTGATGAACTAGTAGAAATTATTTCTACTGTTCATCTCTGCTTTGGCCAGAGACTCTCAGAGTCACCATCTTATAAGATCATATAGGATGTTCTCTCCTCTTACCAAGAGTGATCGATTCTTTGTTGACAACTCACAACCTCTATGCACACTTTGCCATACCTAGAATATCCCACACATATCTCAAAATGGTGTGCTAGGGAATAAACTAAAGGGTCCATACATACAATGTATCATAGTGATCTCAGATCAAAAGATCACATGCACCACTCCCACTGAAGAACCATCTGCTGACATGCTATAAGGCTCCATCAGATGTTCTTTTATGGGTATGTTCAATGAACTCATTCTCTAATAAGTACCTACATCCTTGTATTAGTATCACCACATAAGTGGTTGTGAGATCAACTACCTTCTCTATTGAGCATACATAGAATGTACCAATCTTACTAAAGTCATCGATCCCTGACTCGATGATCCAACGATGGAAAATATTTTAGATTGAGACTATTAAGATTTTAGATCTCACTGGCATGATCTCATCATGGTCCTAAAATCAATATCCTAATCTATGAAATTTATCATAATCATAAAAAAATGATATAATAAATGATAAAATATAATATCTCATATAAATAAAATAACTAATGTCATGCAAATAAACAAGAAGATAATGAAGAAATATCCCATCACAACCCCATATGATTGGCTTGTAGAGTACTATTCTTTCAATCTCTCACTTGCATTAAAGCCAATCACCCCTATACCTGATACCCATGCAATCAGGATGGCGATTACACTGCTGCTGTGTATGGCTTAGTGAACTGATCCATTAAGATGTTCTTAAAATCAACTCATTTTATGATCAAATCACAAATGAAGTAAAAGTGCCTAAGATGTGCGTGGGTACTCGATGAGATGACACCCAACTAAATGATGAACCTTTCATCGGGCAACTTTTCTAAGCAATCTTTACTAACAGCAGTTAACTGAGTCAAACACAGTTTACTGTTTGAAACTCTTTCAATTCACTGCTCCTCTAGTACTTCTCAAGTACTATTAGAATGCTCTTTCATAATTTTCATAAGATCCTATCTTGGATTAGTCCAAAATCAATGATTATGCATAAGGCATAATTCATATCAGGCTTGGTACATTGAATGTATGGGTAAGTAAATACCTTTACACCTATCCATGTTGAACCCTTTCAACATTAAATTCCATGTACCTAGACTGGGACAAGCCCTGCATCCACTTACATCTATCCCTATAGATGCCTAAAACTAGATGCTTACCCCAAGTCTTTTTTCATGAAAACTCCGATGATAAGCAAGCCATTGATCGATTACAATATCAGGACTATCTTCTCAATATGCTGTATGTCATCCATATACATAACCAAGAAGTTAGTGGAACTCCCACTTATCTTTTTGCATACACATATAGTTCATCTATATTTGATAAAGTCAAATATTTTGACTATCCTTATGAAAAATAGAAGTATCTACTCCTCATAAACTACCTGAATTCATAAAAGTATTTGCCCTCCCACTAGAGACAACTTTTTTAGACGGTGTATGGCAATAGCAAAAATCTGAATAGGCATCACTGATAGCAAACTATTGGGTCATAACCATAGGTGCTTCAACCATAGTCCATACTTAGTTGATGTTCAGGGAGTCTATTTTAGATGATTAGATTTTACGTCAGCTGATAGAGTCTCTACTCATAAAAATCTCCAAATGGGTCAAGTAAAATATCATTCATAATGATGTATGATGTACTACCATTCACAATGACAAACTCATATTTTGAGTGGTACATTACATACTCGAATTGACCTTTCGATGAGGAGGTGTGTATCATGGTCGTGTCTCATCACTGGGCACATCTGGTTAAGGATTAACTTGTGACTCTCCACAGGTTAAGATAGAAAAGTTTACAGATCTTGAACTTCTCAAGTTCAATTATCCTCCCACTTTTCTCTTATAGAAAAAAAAATTTTCCTAAAAGATGGCAAACCTACTGACAAAACATCTTTTTTCAAGTAGGATGGTAGAAATAGTATCATATACTATTCTTTTAGGATAACCTATACACTTATAAAAATTTTGTTCTAGCACAAACTTATGTACATTTACTCTTTTCACATAAGTTGGGCAACCTACCTTTTGCCTTTTCCATATCTCATATGAAGTGCTCGTAATAGATTTTTATAGTATCTAATTCATATAGTAATTTTTAGGACATATCTTAGAAAGAGACAATAATATTTGTGAAGTATTTTAGAGAACATATCATATCACATATGAAGTATCGATCTCTGGATCGAGATATTATTAGCCTTCGAACATCCATATGTTCAAGACCTAATATCTTGTTGCTCTGAGATATGTGACCATCACATATTTATTTCTTATTCTCATCAACATGAAGAACATTATTAAGTGACAGAAATATAAGTCTATAGCCATAAAATTTATTAGAAGCCGAGTAACTTTTACTCTGAACATTAATTTCAAATCTATGTTACAATAACATAGGGATTGAAATAATATTTTTGATAAATAATGGTCTATTAGTTTCTAAATAAGTAGATTTCTATAATCTTAGCATGAATGGACTATCCATCAATGTCAAAAGATAAGTAGTCACCTCACTTCAGCTTTCTAGGTCTAGCAAACACTTTGCATAAGTGAAACCTATATTAGGTATCACATACCTATAAATTTAAAGTTGAAACACTAAATGATAATTAGTTTGTATCACATACAAACTATTAGCAAATACAACTTTTGTATCCTGCTATTGCTTCATACTTGCAAAATAATTCTTGCTATTTATTTTATCATTGCTGTAATGATACTAGTTACCCTATAGTGAAGACATTCTTCACCTTCTATTCTTCAATCATTCCATGACATTCAATCAATTTTAAAAATATCCTAAGCAGTGAATATAAAAATATAAATATGAATATAAGAACATAAAAAAGACTACTCATAATGACATGCATAAGTTAGATGAAGATCTTATCTAATTGTGTCTCCCATTATTTTAACAAATTTTATAGCCCTCAAGTATGAAATCGAAGAATCTTATCATAAAGTTTCTTAGTGGGGTTGAGATCTCAATTTCTCATAAAAAACCTTGTGGATAGCACAACAAGCTCCTATGAGTTCAAAGGTAAGTAACTCTTTACTAATTGCATCTCATACAACTCTCAACATAATTTTGCCTCTAAAATATTTATAGCCTTGTGGATAGCATAATAAACTATAGTATTTTAGTTAAGTCATACCCTTCAATCTTATATGGTTATATCTGGATAATACTATCCTTGTAGATTGCACAACAAGGTAATACTACCAAATATGCCATAAGCATCACTAGGTCAACATCATACCAATCACTATAACAAGCTTTGTGGATAGCACAATAAACTCACTATAGTTTTTGATATACTCTATTAACTTAGTATGAGCTAAATACCATTAGCTTTATTATGCATCAAGACAGTATTAAGCCAGTCTCCACAGCAAGCTTTGTGGATAGCACAACAAGCCTACTATGGTTCTTGACATAATAGTGACTTAGTATGAAGGCATGGGTAGTGTTCTTAATATAATTTAATCGAGGGACTTAGGTCTCGGGCACATCCTAAACATATATATGCATCATATGTAATGTAAATATAAATTCCTAACTACCAGCATATAAGAGCACATATCAAGGAATACAAATAGTTATAGACTTTAAAAATCATCTGAGCTATAGGATAATCTTTGGATCTAATCCTAGGTGTATCATAGATTGAACCATCTAATGATCAATCTTAATGCACCTCTACTCTCCAATAGTCTGGTAGTCAAGTCTTTATCATCATGAAGTCTACTATGAATGCTTGATCTTTATTTGAAAATAGAATGAAATAATTTCAACCTATTCTCAAATTATTTCTTTTCTATAATTTTATATTATTATGTAAAAATCTCAATTAATAGTTGAAAATATAGAAAGGAGAGGTTCGACTGATAATATAATACATTAGGGACATCCAGCCCTAATTACAACTCTTGCAAATGTATTAATATAATCAGCTAATATATAAGCATTCATGCAAATGTGCATCACATGGGTTCCGGTGACGCCAACATATAAGCTCTAATACTACTGTTGGATTTCAGTGATGCAGTGGAATATATATTTTAAAATTTTTAACATGCATTCAATAAATAAAAATAAAATTTAATAATTAAACTCAACCATCAAAATTCAAAAATCCTAGAAACTCCTTGATGATTACAATCAAACCATAATATCAAGCATATGAGGAGAAGATCAGAAGTCATATACCACTATGAAGATCACGAACTGATGATTTTGAGATCTCCAAGTGTTGCTCCTTGAATTGATTTTGATGATTACAAAGCATTTGAGGGGGTGACTAATGATTTTGGCTTGAAAAAAGATTTATTATATTTCAGAGGCAAAATCATAATTTTATCAAGTTCTGATTCGAAAGCCTCAAGAGCAAGAACACAAGATTTGTAATCTATTGGAGGCAATTTTAATATTTTTGAATATATATTTTGAAAGAAAATCATATTTATATATTTGAGTCGATCCCATGAGTCGACTCATGGCAAAAGGGGCTGAACGGCATGCTGAATTCTTTGGCTTGCATACTCTGTGAGTCGACCCCATAAGTCGACCCCTGAGCATGAGTCAATCCTATGAGTCGACCTTTACTACTGTGTAGGGCAAAATTACAGAACAGTCATTTTCTATTCTGTGTCATAGAAGTCGACCCCATGAGTCAACTTATGAGCATGAGTCGATCCTATGAGTCGACACCTATGACGGAAAAATTCTGCAACAACTAGTTTTCAGCTCATTTTGGCTGCATTTAATGCCCATTTAATATGCTCCAACGGTTCTATTTCAGTCTAGATTACTCTCCATCATTATTTGAAGTTATAAAAGGTACTTAAAGAAGGAAATCAACAAGGTTTCGAAAAGATTCTTCAAGCATTCATTTCAACCCTAAGCAAGAGCCCTCTTAAAAGTTCAAGAAGCTTTTATTTCAAGTTCACCAACCCCTCAAGAGCTCATGCAAGTCTTCAACCACCTTGAAAAAAATCAAAAGAGCTTCGTTCTTATTGTGTAAAGTATATTTAAAGCTTTATTTGCTCATTAAAGGAGCTACATCTGTATTTTTGTGTAATTAACTGCTATACTCTATTTTGAGTTGATATTTTATTTTGGAAGGGTTCCAAAATATGGAAAGATTGATCTGAATCTTGAATTAGATTATATTAGGTTGGCTTGTACCCGAGAAATAAGTATTGTAGCTTGGAATAGCTAGAGTCAGAGGTTCCAACATTGTATTCAGGTTGAATACGGTTTAGTGGATTTGAATTCTCAAGTAGGAGCTTGGGGAGTGGACGTAGGTGCAAGGTTGGCACCGAACCACTATAAATCTTCTTGTTTGTGTTGTGCTTACTTGCACTTCTTTTAAATTTTCTTATCTTCTTGCATTCTTGCATCCAGCTTCTACACCTTGCATAAATTTTACTCTCCACATTTATCCTGCTTATTGTTATAAAATCCTCATAGTTGTAAATTAACTTTAAATTTTTAGAAACCTAATTCACCCCCCCTCTTGGGTTGCATAGCTGGGCAACAAGTGGTATCAGAGCACGGTGCTCTAGCCCTACTTTGATTTAACCATCAAGAGCTAAAGATCTATGGTAACTTAAGTTGGCACTTCACTAACCCAGGGGCAGTCCACAAACCGACCTCCACTTTTCAATGGGTCAAATTATACCTATTGCAAAGCTCGGATGAAAATCTTTATTCAAGCACTTGACTATGATATGTGGAGTATCATAGTAAATGGACCACACACACCCACTAAAATAATTGATGGTGTGGAATCAACCAAACCCGAAAAAGAATGGGATGAGGTTCATAAGAAAATGGCTCAACTAAATGCTAAAGCCATGAATGTTTTATATTGTGCTCTAGATGCTAATAAATTTAATCATATTTCAACATGCATGTCAGCTAAGAAAATATGAGATGGATTAGAAGTAACTCATGAAGGAACTAATCAAGTGAAGGAATCAAAAATCAACATGCTTGTGCATAAATATGAACTTTTTAAAATGGAGCATGATGAATCAATAACTGAGATGCTTACTCATTTTACTGATATTATTAATGATCTAAAAAGTCTTGGTAAGTCTTATTCTAACAGTGATCTCGTAAGAAAGATTCTTAGGTCTTTACCAAGGACTTGGGAGGCCAAAGTGATCGCAATCCAAGAAGCCAAAGATCTGAATATCTTATCTTTGGAGGAGCTTCTAGGATCACTGATGACTTACGAGCTAAGCATGAAACAACACTAAGAAGAAGATATCAAAAAGAAGAGGATAATCACCCTCAAATCCACTGCTCAACCTGATGAAGAATTCGATGATACAAAAAATGAAGAGCAGGATGAAGAAATGACCCTCATTACTAGAAGGTTTAAGAAGTTCTTGAAGAAAAGAAGACAAGAAATGAGGAAGAGGCCACCTACAAAAGGAGAACATAGCAAAGAGAAGGATAAGGAGCAACTCCTTATTTGTTATGAATGCAAGAAATTGGGATACTTTAAGTCTGAATGCCCACAACTGAGGAAGGGTCCTAAGAAGTACAAGAAGAAGATCATGATGGCTACATGGAGCAGAAGTGATAAGTCAAGTTCCGAAGAAGAAGACTCAAATGAACAAGCCAACTTGTGCCTTACGGTACATGAAAATGAGGTAAATACTGAAACTCCTATTGACTTTACCTTTGAAGAACTTCATGAAGTATTTTATGACCTAATTGATGAACTAAAGAAGCTAGGGATAAAGAACAAAGAATTAAAATCAAAGAATCAATCTTTACTAAAAGAAAATGAGAGTATTTCAAATAAAAAATTAATCCTGTCTCAAGAAAATCTGAACTTAAAAAATGAGATTGCCAAGTTAAAACCAATGGTTGAAAAGTTTACTCTAAGTTCAAATAAACTTCACATGATACTTGACAATCAAAAGGCCATTTATGATAAAGCCGGTCTTGGATATAACCCTTTAAAGAAACAAAAATTTTTAAAAAATATCTTTGTAAACTCATCATACAATAAATTTTTAAATATAACTTGCTTTAAATGTGGTAGAATATGATACAAATCTTATTCATATTTTTTTAACAAATCTGAAAATTTTAATGTAAAGAAAATATGGGTTCCAAAAGGAACCATTATGACTAATCAAAAAGGACTCAAAAAAATTTGGGTACCTAAAGTCAAAACTTGATTTTTGTGTATAGGTGTGTCTTGCATCCCAAGGAGCAAACAGGAGATGGTATCTTGATAGCAGGTACTCAAGACACATGACTGGTGATGAATTCCAATTCATCATACTTATTGCTAAAAATGGAGGGATAGTCACCTTTGGAGACAATGGCAAAGGAAAGATCATCGATTTAGGTAACATTAGTATCACTCCCTCCAAGTATATTAAAAATATTTTATTAGTAGATGGTTTAAAATATAATTTATTAAGCATCAGTCAATTTTGTGATAAAGGATACAAAATCATTTTTGAATCTTCAGTTTGCATTGTAACTAATCCTATTAATGAAGGCATTAAATTTGTTGGGCATAGATATGGTAATGTTTATATGGTAGATTTGAATGATTTTTTCAAAATAAATATGTAATGCCTAATAGCCTTGAATGCCAAGATTAATGAGACTAGTTGGCTTTGGCATCGTAGGCTTGCACATATTAGCATGCATTCACTCTCAAAACTTATTAAAAATGAATTGATTATCGGCTTACCCAAATTGAATTTTGAAAAGGATAGAATTTGTGATGCATGCCAAATGGATAAACAAACACGAGTCTCATTCAAATCTAAAAATATTATTTCAACTTCTAGGCCATTAGAACTATTGCACATGGATTTATTTGGACCCACTAGAACTACTAGTCTAGGTGAAAAACGATATGATTTTGTGATTATTGATGATTTCTCTCATTTTACATGGGTCTTCTTCTTAGCACATAAAGATGAAACTTTTCATATTTTCTTAAAATTTTATCGAAAAGTCACCAATGAAAAAGGTTTTACAATTCAAATATTCGAAGTGATCATGAAACCGAATTTGAAAATCAAGATTTTAAAAAGTTTTGTGATTAAAAAGGTATTGACCATAATTTTTCAGCACTTAGGACATCCCAACAAAATAGGGTAGTAGAAAGAAAAAATAGAACTCTTGAAGAAATGGCCCGTACCATGCTATGTGAAAGCAACCTTCTAAGATATTTTTGGGTGGAAGCAATTAATACGGCATGTTACATATTAAACCGTGCTTTAATTAGATCAATTTTAAAGAAAACTCCTTATGAGCTTTGAAAAGAAAGAAAATCAAACATTGCATATTTTTATATTTTTGGTTGTCGATATTTTATTTTGAACAATGGTAAAGAAAGACTAAGAAAATTTGATGCAAAATCTGATGAAGTGATTTTTCTTGGTTACTTTTCTTCTAGCAAAGCTTTTAGAGTTTTCAACAAAAGAACTTTAATAGTAGAGGAGTCAATACATGTTGTTTTTGATGAAACTAACGATCTTCTTTCAAGAAAGAATGAAGGTATTGATGATGCAGATCCTCTTATAGAAGGGATGAAGGAGATCACTCGAAAAGACTCAACCATTCAAGATGATAAAGAACATGAAGATAAATAGGTTGAGGAAGGTGAAGAAAAATAAGAACAATCTCTAGGTATAAATGATCTACCCAAAGAATAGAGGTATAATCACAATCACCTCAAGAAACTAATCATTGGTGATCCTACATATGGTGTAAGAACTCGCTCTTCACTTAGAGATGCATTCAATCATTTTGCTTTTGTCTCTTATCTTGAACCTAAAACTATAGATGAAGCTGAAAAAGATTATAATTGGATAATTGTAATGCAAGAAGAACTTAATCAATTTAAAAGAAATAATGTATGGACTTTAGTTTCAAGACTTAAAAATTATTCAATAATTGACATAAAATAGGTATACAGAAATAAATTGGATGAACATAGAAATGTGATAAGAAATAAAGCAAGATTAGTTGCAAAAGATTATAATCAAGAAGAAGAAATTGATTTTGATGAGATCTTTGCACTTGTTGCCAGATTAGAAGTAATTAGACTTCTACTTGCATATGCTTGCTTTATAAATTTTAAGTTATTCCAAATGGATGTCAAAAATACTTTTCTAAATGGATATATTGCTGAAGAAGTTTATGTAGAACAACCTTCAGATTTTGAAAATCATGCTTTTTCTAATCATATTTTTAAATTAAACAAAGCATTATATGATTTGAAACAAGTACCTAGGACTTGGTATGAAAGGCTAAGCAAATTTCTGCTTAATAATAATTTTTCAAGAGAAAATGTAGACACAATCTTTTTTATTAAAAAAAATCAAAATGATATATTAGTTATACAAATATATGTTGATGACATTATTTTTGGGTCTACTAATGAAACTCTTTGTCAAGATTTTGCTAAGCTCATGCAAGGAGAGTTCGAGATGAGCATGATGGGAGAACTTACATTCTTCCTCGGACTCCAAATCAAACAAACAAAGGAAGAAATCTTCATCACCCAAAGCAAGTACATAAGAGAACTACTCAAAAGATTTGGAATGGAGAACTCCAAAGCAATTGGTACACCCATAAGCCCATCATGTAAGCTTGACAAGGATGAAGGAGGTAAAAATATAGACTTAAAATTTTATAGAGGTATGATTGGTTCTCTATTGTATTTAACTGCTAGTAAACTAGATATTATATTTAGTGTTTGTCTTTATGCTCGCTTTCAATTAAATCCGAAAGAATCTCACTTGAATGCAGTTAAAAGAATCCTTAGATATTTAAATGGTACACAAACTCTAGGACTATGGTATTCTAAAGACTCATCAATTGACTTGATAGGATATTCAGATACTGATTTTGCTGGATGTAGATTAGATAGAAAAATTACTAGTGAAACTTGTCAATTTCTTGGAGTTAACTTAATCTCTTAGTTTAGCAAGAAGCAAAACTCGATAGTACTGTCTACGATCGAGGCTGAATACATTACAGTCGAAAGTTGTTGTGCTCAAATCTTGTGGATTAAGCAACAACTTGAAGACTTTGGCATCAAACTCAATGAAACTCCCATAAGATGTGATAACACCAGTGCTATAAATCTAACTAAAAATCTAATTCAACATTCTAGATCAAAACATATTGAAATTAGGCATCATTTCATAAGAGAACATATCCAAAATAAAGATATAATTCTTGATTATATTTGTATTAAAAAGTAATTGGCTGATATCTTTACCAAGGCCTTAAGTGAAGATAGATTTTGTGAAATTAGGAGAGAACTAGAAATTCTTGATCCATCAGCTTAAGTATCTCTCTGATTTTAAATTCTTAATGCCAAAAATTTATTGAACCAAATCTATTGAGCTCAATTCTCATTTTTCTTAAGAGCTCAAAAGCTTAAAACTATCATTCACATGATCAATATTTGGGTAAACATCCTTCTCTCGGAGTTTCAATTTTTTTTTCGAAATTGTCCCATCATTTTTTTGAATTTTTCTGTACCATGAGTCGACCCCCAGGATCGACCCTAGGGTAATTTTGTAATTTTGTCAAAACCCTTCGGGTGCTCTCTTCTTATTGAAAATTTTTTCTTGAGCCGACTCAGCCCTTCGTCTTCTTCTTCCCACTGAACCAAAAGCTCTCCATCTCTTCTCCCTCAAACCAAAGATTTCTCTTAAATATCTCTTCCCATCGATTTTTACTCCTCAAATCATCCATTAAGGAACCAACTTCCTCTCCTCTCCCTTCCTCATTTGGGGTGGTTCGAGCTTGCCCTAGAATCATCTCCTCTTCTCCAAATCGGTGATTTAACTCCTCAAATCTTTGCCTTTTTCCTTCCAAAATTCTTTCCTCTCTGCCTCACATTTAGTCTCCTAAGCTCTTTTCAAGTCTCTCTTGACCTAATGGCTCCCAAAATGAAGCTACCACAAAGAAGAAAATCCGTTCGCGGGTTGCAAGATAGTGTGCGCAAAAAGAGATTAGCAACCGAGCCCTCTCCTGCTCCAATCCCTGCTCCAGGTCCTGCTTCAGCTTCCACTCAGTCTCCAATCAGCCCAAGCAAGGTACCTCTCTCTGATCGAAAAGTGGAATCCGAAAAAAATATTGATTTCAAGTTTTTTGAAAAAGAAGGGTTCACTATTGGATCGAAGATTAAGTATCAAGGATGAAAATTTAACTGCTCTTTAAAGAAAAATACTTATGTCGATCTAGTCAGAGAATTTTACTTAAATTTGAACTATAGCAATGGAACAGTGAAATCTACAGTAAAAGGTATTGATATTATTCTTGATCCAGTATATTTGGGACAGATACTACATTTGCCTTTGAAGGCTATACCAATATGGAGCTCCTTATTAAAGAAGAAAGAATTAATGTTATCTTAGGGAGAACCTATACTGGAAGTCTAAATAAATTGGAAGCAAAAATTTTTTCTGTTGAGATGAGGCTGTTACATCACTTGGTAACCAAACTGTTTGTCCTTAACAGTGGTAGACACGACCTTCTATCTGGTAGAGACATTTGCATTATGTACCATGTGATCACCCAAATCCCCCTGAACCTTCTAGCATTGATGTTTGAAGTCATGAGGAAAACCCTGAACAGATCCAAGGCTCACTTGCCTTTTGGTATGGCACTCACCTTAGTTTTTAGAAGGTTCGAAATCAATTTTAAGGGGGAGGCAGTTGCTAGACTATCCCATTCCGACACCATCAACCGCCACACACTGCATCGCATGGGTTTCTCTAAGACTGATGGCGGTTGGACAAAGGGTGTTGAGGAAAGAGCGGAGGATAGAGCAGAGGAGGAGGGAGCATCTTTACCTCTTCATGATCATAGAGCATCCCCAGATATTCAGTTCATATCTGATCACGAGGCTGATCCTTCAGAGTCTATGAGGAGGCATGCTTCAGTTCCATAGTCAGAGAGCAGGGCACATCCTTCGGAGTTCAGTCAGAGAGTAGGGCACATCCTTCAGAGTTCAGACTAGCAGATGATCAGATTGAGATGATGTTCCAGCGTGTTGCCTCCATTCTATCTCAGCAGTTTGTCACTTCAGTCTTTGCACAAAGATCGACATCCCAGGATGACTCAGATCAGATTCTAATCCCTCACATTTCTACTATTTTTCAGATGCTCACTGCTCAGTCGGTACGTATTGAGCAGCTTGAGGGATATATTTTGAGATTGATAGGCAGAGTATTAGATTTGCAGGGGCAAGTATTAGCTTTAGCCCATCTCCAGCCACATGAGAACATCACAGAGGTCTCAAACCTAACTGCAGAGGTGGCTAGACTTCGAGGAGTCTTAGAGAGTGGTTTTGACTTCTTGAGGAAAGAGATCAGGGGCTCCAGTGAGAATACTTCTACTCAGTTCAGTGCCCTGATGCAGTCTGTATCGAGAGCCTTGGATCTTTTGGACACCATCAGACTTTCTCTTATAGCACAGTCCGTAGTTTCTCAGGCTCCAGGATCCTCTCATTCCTCTACTCGTGCTGGTACCTCTACCCATGGCCGAGGCAAACGCGGTCGAGGTCGTGCCCGTGGACTTGATCCTACATCTCCTCATCCTATCTCTGATTCTTTAGATTCTGATCCCTCTAGCCATGACATCTATTAGATCTAGATTAGTTTGTCTCATATGTCTAGGATCTATCTTATGGGCCTTGTATTTGTTAGCTAATTAACTCTTGGATAGTTTCTATCCATGACTTTTGTATTTTAAGTTGACTCATGTGTATTGTGACACCTTTTATATTCAGTCACTTTTGAATATATATATATATATGTATGTGCTTTGACTTTCAATGAATGTCTTTGAATGTGATCAAATTGAATTATTTTAATTATGAGATATGAAAAATAACTCATATTAGTGCTGAGAAAATACTATGAATTGCAATATCTTCTAGATGAGCAAGTTGATATATCCTTTATGTTTGCTATCTTGAGGGGGAGTAGAGAAATAAGCAATCAAAGAAGGAGGCTAAAGAAGTAAAATATGGTATCAAAAAGAGGGAGTAAAGAAAATATATCCTTTTTGTCATCTTTCTTTTCTTTTCTCTATCCTTAAAATTCCTTAAGATCTTAATTGATGCTATCAAAAAGGAGGAGTAAAAAAAATTTGTCCTTTCAAGATCTCTTAAAAGGAGGAGTAGAGAATCTTAATTGATGCTGTCAAAAAGGGAGAGTAGAGAATCAAAATCGAATTTGAGCGATAAGCAATAAAGAAATGAGAAATAAGTAATAAAGAAATTAGTAATAAGAAAAATTGTTAAGCAAATGTGTCAAAGAACCAAAATCATCAGCTCCTTTTTTATCTAATTTTCAAAGCAAATAAACTTATCAGCAAATTTCAAATTGATCTTCAAACTACTTATGATGCATTTCGTTCTAATACTTGGCTATGATATTGAAGTGATGCATCTTCATAAATTTGAAATTCATGTTCAATGCTTTATATATGCTTTTGCTCAAGTATTTTATCATCATCAAAAAGGGAGAGATTGTTGCTCCTTGAATTAATTTTAATGATTACAAAGCATTTGAGGGGGTGACTAATGATTTTGGCTTGAAAAAAGATTTATTGTATTTCAGGGGCAAAATTATAATTTTATCAAGTTTTGATTCGAAAGCCTCAAGAGCAAGAACACAAGATTTGTAATTTATTGAAGATAATTTTAATATTTTTGAATATGTATTTTGAAAGAAAATCATATTTATATATTTGAGTCGACCCCATGAGTCGACTCATGGCAAAAGGAGCTGAACGACACGCTGAATTCTTTGGCTGGCACACTCTGTGAGTCGACCCCTGAACATTAGTCGATCCTATGAGTCGATCTCTGCTGCTGTGTAGGTCAAAATTACAGAATAATTATTTTTTATTCTGTACCACAGAAGTCGACCCCATGAGTCGACTTATGAGCATGAGTCGACCCCTATGACGAAAAAATTTCGCAACGACTAGTTTTTAGCTCATTTTGGCTGCATTTAATACCCATTTAATGTGCTCCAACGGCTCTATTTCAGTCCAGATTACTCTCCACCATTATTTGAAGTTATAAAAGGCACTTAAAGGAGGGGATCAACAAGGTTTCGAAAAAGTTCTTTAAGCATTCATTTCAACCCTAAGCAAGAGCCCTTTTAAAAGTTCAAGAAGCTTTTATTTCAAGTTTACCAACCTCTCAAGAGCTCACTCAAGTCTTCAACCACCTTGAAGAAAATCAGAAGAGCTTCGTTCTTATTGTGTAAAGTATATTTAAAACTTTATTTGCTCATTAAAGGAGATACATCTGTATTTCTGTGTGATTAACTACTATACTCTATTTTGAGTTGATATTTTATTTTGAAAGGGTTTCAAAACGTAAAAAGGTTGATCCGAACCTTGAATCAGATTGTATTAGGTTGGCTTGTACTCGAGAAATAAGTGTTCTAGCTTGGAGTAGATAGAGTCAGAGGTTCCGACATTATATTCGGATTGAATACGGTTTAGTAGATTTGAATTCCCATGTAAGAGTTTGGGGAGTGTACGTAGGTGCAAAGTTGGCACCGAACCACTATAAATCTTCTTGTTTGTATTGTGCTTACTTGCTCTTCTTTTAAATTTTCTTATCTTCTTGCATTCTTGCATCCAGCTTCTACACCTTGCATAAATTTCACTCTCCACATTTATCCTGCTTATTATTATAAAATCTTCATAGTTGTAAATTAACTTTAAATTTTTAGAAACTCAATTCACCCCCCCTCTTGGGTTGCATAGCTGGGCAACACTAAGAGACTCCAAAGTAGAAGCCCTCCAACAGTGATCCACACAGGATTGATCAGGGCCTTTCTCAACTCATCATGGTGCTGCGGCCTTCTTCGCAAGTGCGCTGCCGATCGTTCTTCGCAAGAACTCATTGCATCATTGCTTGTATGCCTTCATGACCTCCACTAGGACAACTCTAGAATTTTTTTTCAAAGTATCAAACCATATTCTAATCAGATTTTCTGTTCAACACATGAACAATCTGATTTTAGGACAAGTATCTCATATTTTTTTTTTTTCTTCCTCTCTTCCTTTCTATTTTTTTTCCCTTTCCCTTTCTATTTTTACTTCAAATTTTTATCACCTCTTTCTCATCTACTCCCACATCCAAAATAGATTTTTGGATGGATTTTATGCCATATGGGGTGCCCCTTATATAAGGGATGAAGAGGCACCACACAAGACACCAAGGGATGCCAACTCTTGGCGTCCCAACTCCCTTACACGTTCCAATTAATTTTTAATGTGAAAACCAAGGGGTCAAGGTGTAGAACAAGAAGTGTTTAACAAGCAGAAGGATTTCTTCTCTATGTAGAAAAATTTGGATGCCATCTTATGGCATAGAGAATTAAGGAAACGCATGGAATTAAAGAGTCCATGACAAGGTGGACTCTTCCACATTCAACGCACAAAATAAATGCATCCCTTCTAATTTTTGATGTAGAGTTCTTTCCAAGAGAAGGACTCCTCCATATCTTCCTTGCCCACATGTCCCTAGGCACCATCTGATGGCGCATAAATCAAAGGGATGCATAGAAGATGTAAGGAAATTAAGAGGAGTAAAGGAGGACTCCTCTCCTTAAATGCCAAATTAAATGGGGTGTCCAAATTAAACGGGGTGTGTGGCTTAACGTGGAGGAGACTAGTTCCATGTGGAATACTTTCACAAAATTAGATAAAATTAATTTATTAAATAGTTCAAATCCAATCACATTAGGTCAGGACAATAAGACTAGATTAGCACAAACACCTTTGCACTAAACCCAATTGAAAATTTGGGTTAATTCATGTGCTAGCAGTTTAATTAACCTATTGAATTTATAATAAATTTAAATTGATTGGACCAAGATCAAATCTCTATTATGTGTGATCCATTGGATTCTAAATCTAGCCAGCAGTGGATCTAGAATCTTGATGAAATCCTAATCCGATTGGATTAGATTAGCTCGAGAGTCTCAATCAACTAGGATTCTTTCTAATTAATTATAGAATTAAACTCTTTTAATTCTGTCAAATCTATAAGTCAAAATTAATATCTACCAATATGTCATGACTACCCAAAAGATTTAAAATTTGATAAAAATATCAAAATTATCCTTCTATGGTGAGTTACGGTGCAATTCAATCTTTCGATCATACAACATCTCGAAAAAGCTATGGATATAAAAATATGTCAAATCCAAATATCTAACTATATGTATCTCGATCAAATGATGATGACTCAATTGATAAATCAGTAGAAACTATTTCTACTATTCATCCCTGCTCTGGCCAGAGACTCTCAGAGTCATCATCCTATGAGATCACATAGGATGTTCTCTCTTCTTACAAAGAGTGACCGATTTCTTGTTGACCACTCACAACCTCCATACATACTTTGTCATACCCAGAATATCCCACACACATCTCAAAGTGGTATGCTAGATAATAAACCAAAGTAAAGATCCATGCACACAAGGTACCATGGTGATCTCAGGTGAAAGGATCACATGCACCATGCTCACTGAAGAACCATCTACTGACATGCTGTAAGGCTCCATCAGATATTTTTTTATAAATCTGTTCAATGAACTCATTCTCTGATGAGTACCTACATCCTTGTATTAGTGCCACCATACAACTAGTTGTGAGATCAACCACCCTCTCCATCTAGCATATATAGGGTGTACCAGTCTTATCAGAGTCATCGATCTCTGACTCGATGATCCAATGATGAAAAATATTTTATATTAGGGCTATCAAAATTTTAGATCTCACTGACATGATCTCATCATGGCCCTAAAATTATTATCCTAATCTATAGGATTTATCATAATCATAAAAAAATGATACAGTAAATGATAAAATATAATACCTTATATAAATAAAATAACTAATGTCATACAAATGAGCAGGAAGATAATGAAGAAATATCCTATCGCATCCCCATGTGATTGGCTTGTAGGGCACTATTCTTTCATGATGATCCATCGATCGAGAGAAATTTAAAAATTAACCATCAATAACACATGCCGTAAATTTTCAACTCTTGAGAATATATGTCATCATCTTATTAATTCTCTGATGATTCATGGATATATATATTACATGAATGGTAGCTAACTATCCTAAATAATTAGATCAAGTACAAAATTATATTCTAAAAAGAATTAATGTGTCAATCTGATTATTTTTTAGGATATATATCTAACAATCTTTTACTTGTACTAAAGCCAATCTACTATGGACCTAAGCCCTATCTTCTCAAGATGTGCTTTGGTCTTTTGTTGGTAAGATGGTTTGGTATGTGGGTCTGTTATTTTTTTATGGGGTCTGCTTTGATTCTCAAAGTCTTACTTCTAAAAATAGTCACAAATAATTGCTCTTATATGCTAGAAATTCTAATGAGATCTAAGCTCCTTAGCTAAAGCAATGGCACCTCTATTGTCGTCGTATAGTATTGTGCTATTTGATGTCATTACACCAATTCTACAATAAATTTTTTTTAACCAAAAGAGTTTTCTAGTCTCCTTATAAGTAGTGACATACACAACTTCTATAAATCTATAATAATCGATTGTTTGGAACTCATCCAATTTACTGAATCTACGTTGCATAAGGAAATGCTTTTCTTGATGTAGACTCTCTACCATCAATATCAGAAATAAAGTCTGATTCATTATATCCTTTTATCCTTTACTTTGATTCTTCTCAAAGATTATATCTTTAGTGCTTCTCGAGTACTTAAAAATATTTTCACAGCTATTTAGTACTTTCGATCTGGATTTAATTGATATTTGCTTGTGACACTGATAGTAAAGATATATCAGATCATATACATAGTATACATGAGCCTCTCACTAGCTAAAGCATAAGAGATCTAGCTCATGTACTATATTTTCACAAATATATCCCATACATCTTCTTGGAGAACTGAATCTTATGCACAAGGGGTAGAAATCCTTTAGAATTTTTCATGCTAAACCCTTTCAGTACCTCTTCTATGTACATCTTCTATGAAACTAGCATCCTAATAGATCTATCTCATGGACCTATATCTATCTCATAGATATATATAGGATGCTTTTCAGAGATCTCTTATAAAGAATTTCTTTAGATAACCATATTCTAATAATAGTCAGAATGAGAACAGCATCTACGTACAATACGAGGAATATGACAATACTCCCATTGACCCTTCTTATAAACACATGTTTCTTCCTAGTTTTGATGAGATCAAACTATCTGATCGCATTAAGTATCCTTATTCCGAGATGCTTACTTTAAAGATCTCTATCTTTATATTTTTTTATTTTATAGATTCAATTGAATCCAGTAGATACTATATCTGTTCGTAGATCAACTAAGGATCAAATTTGGTTAGAATGCATTGAGTCAATTTTTGACTTCACTACATTCAACCACTTCCTAAAATTGATGTCTAACATCGACTTATTGTATTTTTGGATCATATCCATATTTCTTATCTCTCATAAGGAATATTTTCTCCACATCTTTTGTTAGAATATCTAAGTATCCTTAGTAGGATAAAGATTCTATTTAACCTACGAGATGAAAGAGATACTACATATACTAACTCAATATGAATAGATTCTATAGGTTCTATAACTCGTTGCTCTTTAGAGACTTTCTCTTTGAGCTTAATTTTTCTTTCACTATTTTTATCTTGGATAAACTATTTTTTCAAGAATATAGCATATCATGTTATAATCACATTGTGATCCTTTGGAAAGTAAAAGTAGTATGCCCTAAATTTTTTAGGATACCTTAGAAATGAGCTCTCATAGACCTAACCTCTAACTTATCTGTCTATTGTCACTTGACATGGGTCGGACATCCTCATCATACCACATCTCATACAACATGATAGGAATAAACTTAAAGGAAACTATTCAACAGTAAAGTTTATCCCTAAAGTATAAGGGAAGATTAGTGATGTTCATCGATCATAGATTAGACCATATCAAATAGGGTCCCATTCTTTCTTTTGGATATCCCTTGAGGTGCACCAGGAAGAGTCAATTATGAAACTATACCATTTTTCTTGAGATGGGTTAGAAACTCCCACTAAGATTTACATCTCCTCGATCTCATCTAAGAACCCTAAGAATTCTAGTTTGCTTCTTTACCTCATATCTAATTTTTTTGAATTTTTTAAAGATTTCAGATTTGTATCTCACATATGTACCTATATCATGAAAAGTCATTGGTAAAAGTAACAAAATAAAGATAACCACTCCTAGCTTGTACATCAAATGAGCTACACACATAAGTATGTATCAGGTCAAGTATTTGAGTGGTCCTCGCCCTGTATCCCATAAGAGGTAGTTGGTCATTTATTCGTGAATGCAGAATTTACAAATCAGAAGTGATTCCAGAGTCAATGAGCCTTAAAGCTCATGCCATTCTAATTCTTTATTCTCCCCTCTCCAATATGATCAAACTTGAGATTCTACATGTACTTTGGGTTCATCTTATTTCTAGATCTCTTAGACCCTATAGCACTCATTATTTGCTCAGATATAGATATCGAGTAGATCCAATATACCTTTTAAAGGTATGTTCTCTTTCTTTTCTTTAGATTTTTCAGGTATACAGGATAGTTCCTTCTTTGACTTGTTCTTAGACATATGTTTCTTCACAGACTTCTTCTTCCAAGTAGATCTTTTTTTAGAAGTAGAAGCTCGCTCTATAGCAAGAACCCTTCTCTTTGAAGTCTTCAAGATTTCTTCGGTAGTCACCAAGTTGTTCAACATTTTAACCAAGTACAATCGATTAATTCATATGATAGTTTACTATAAACTGTCCATATGAACTAGTAAGAGATTGTAGGATCAAATTCATTCACAATTTCTTGTGCATGGTCGAGCTTCTCAAGCTCATCCAAATCTTTAATCATTGTCAAACAATGATCATGAATTGATTATCTTTTGATCAATTATTAGATGATTTGATAATATAGGGATATCCTAGATATGGTATAAGCTTAATCCTTCAGAACCTAAAATTATTTTAGATTTCTAAGCTAGTCTTTATAACTTATTTGGTTAGTCAATTGATTTCTAATATGTAGCTCAAAGATTTGAAGCTGATATTTTATTCTATCAAAGAGTAGAGATTCTAATTAGATTTTTATACTTGATTTTAATATTAGTTTTAGAATCTTTTAAAATAAATATGTCTCTCACTATTTTTTTGAATCTCGTACACTCCTCAGATAGAAAAATAAAAATTTTCACGACTAGAATTTTAAGTGAGTACTGTGGTCTTATCAATTGACACACCTCCTCACCTAATAATTATTGATGAAGTGTCAACTAATGAGTGGATAACTCTTATCCAATGCTTCTCAAGCAAATAGTAGTGGTCATCGATCTCTAATTTTGAAGCCTCACTTAACAGTTATTGATCTCATTCTTAGTTAAGTCAGATCCACCATTCATAATCAAATGTAAAGCCATCATTAGATCCCGCACCTAACAGTTATTGAGTCCAACCCCATCTTTATCCCAGAGCATCTCATGCTAAAGGGTGGTTGTATTTTTCTTGATATAACTGAAGCACTATATCCAACTAAAAACAATCAATATCCGGAAGAGCCTACACATTACAATGATGGAAGACCTCTTGACTTAATATTTATATAAGGAGATTTAATTTAGGTCTTCTTAGGTTTTAATTATTTCTTTACATCACCTGTAAATCTATAATTATATTGGATCTACTAGTGAGATCGCGTCTTGACTCATCAAGACCAGACTCATGATGCAACACAATCATGGTGAACTCAACACTAAGCACCCCAAATTAGAATTTGATCAACCAAATTGGCTAGGTAAGTGATAACTGATGGAAGGCTCTTGCTGTTGATGCAACGATCTTAATTAAGTAACTACTTTTTAAAGCACTTGCATTAGACATCAACACATCAACCTATTTTAAATTAGGCTTGGCTTTTGGTTCCTTACACAAACTGAGATTGCATCCATCTAAAATGTATTCATGATATAACCCTACTCCTAGTATTTATAGTGATTCATGGAGATCACCACATGCATCCATGAAAAACACACATGTGACTATCATATAGTTCTTATGTTCATGCTAATTTCTTATGATGTTTTATATGTCAATCTCCTTTCATCCTAGGACAACCATACCACATAATGACTCTCATTATGCTAGGACAACCTTATATCAAGATGATCTAAGATTGATTTATAAAACTTATATTCAATCAAATTACTCTAATTTGAAAATATCCACATCATCAAAGATCATATCAAGATGAATCGCTATCTATAAATATCATCTCATGCATAAATATATAATAAAGATAAATTCAGGTTAAATAGAATTCACATCATATAAAAATTAGATACTGAATTTATGAATGTATGAACATAAGAAATCAGATTTTCATATCTTAAAAATAATTTTTAGATCTTGAAATCAATGCATGAACATAAAAAAAATCTGAATTTCAAATCTGAAAATAAATTTTTAGATTATGAAATCCATCATATGAATTTCAATCATTTACATTTTAGATTTGAAAATAGATTTTCAGATCTTAAACTCTATCTTCTTTTCATAATCATTCATGATTTCAGATTTGAAAATAACTTTTAGATTTAAAATCTAATCTTAATCTTGCGATAAAGAGATGGCTCTAATACCACTGTTGGTAATAGCTGAGGTACAGTTTCAGAGGTACCTCAGTACTTTATCCGAATTATTGAATATATTGGTAATAACTGAGGGCATATTGAAAGGTTTCAGGGGTACAATTCGATTATGGAGTGGCTTCCTCTAAGAGAAAGTCTTCTTTCAAAAAAAAAGAAGAAACATACGAAGAAGCAAAAGAATGAGGCTAAGCCCAAGAAGCAAGTTCTGAAGAAGGCTAATGATAAGAAAAAGTATTTCCATTACAATGTTGAAGGCCACTAGAGAAGAAGCTGTCCGGCATATTTGGCGATCGTGAAGAATAGAAAGAAAGATGGGCCTTTTGAAGATACGTCTAACTTGCTCATAATTGAAACTAATCTAATGATTTTCTCTTTTCTAGTTGGATTCTAGATTCTGATTCAAGTGCTCATTTGTGCACTTCTACGCAAGTTTTGAAGAAGTTAGAGGGTTGAGAAAGATGAGATCACACTCCAGATCGATAATGGAATAAGAGTTACTGCTATGGCCATCGAAACCTACCCTCTGCGATACCATTAGAAATAGTTTAATTTAAAAAACTACTATTATGTATCTATTATTAGATGTATGTCCTAGAAGTCAATATGACTGACATATTATAATAAAGCTAAGATATAATTTTATACTTAATATATTGATTTGATCAATGAAAGGATAAATTTATTTTCATTCAAGTGTAATGTGTCCTTAAATCATCCATAGAATAATATTTCGATACATATTCTCAAAGTATTAAGAATTAGAGATATATATTTAATTCTTAAATACTTTCGATCATAGTATCATCATAAGGATGGTGATCGATTCGGATAGACCGACGCATAGATCGCTTCCTTTGATAGATGAGTCTCTGATTTACAGTGTAGAAATACTGAACGATGAGTATGGATAGTTATTAGAGAATAACTAGTACTGAGCATGACCATACAAGAGATTACTTAGATTTTTACTCGATCATCAGTGATTTGCCTCGATGTTGTAATTGTGTGAATAGACCTTTGACTTATGATAGTACGATTGCTCACAGTGAGGCTGCTAGAGTTTGATTGATACATAAATATGATCTCAATGAGCTTTTGCAGAAGATGTTGGCTATAGTTGATCCACTGTAGGAGTAGGATACGCATAAAGATGGAATCTATCATCTTAATAGAAAGAAGTAGTTCTATAGAATTTGAGAGGCTAAATTCGAGAGTTTGTGGCCACAGCAATATGATTGATGAAAAAAAAAAATTCATAAGAATCATAATTAAATTTGAGCTGATCGAATCTATCATATGACTGATGATGAGTGATGATTTATCCATGACCTGCCATCTAATCAGAATTTACGATAGAGGAACTGAATCACATGTTAACTATATCTTGAGGTTCATTTTTGGTTTTACTGAGTTGCCACTACATATGCTAGGTGTCACTGATGGATTATGAGAGCTCACTAGGATTGCTCAGAATCGACAATCTTTGATGAGTTAGAGTGAAATTATTCCGATCCATTGAAAAGAGTTTCAATGATACAATGATAGAGATCATTATATATCTCACTACAGATAGAATTAAATCTGTGGGATCACACACAAAAAGATTAGATCTAAAATAAGTAATTAGGCTTATGAGATCTCAATTGGATTTAGAAAATTTTATTGGATTCAGGATAACCTTGCTAACATATGGTTGGACCCAATATTCTCTTATATTTAAATTTTTTATTTGATAAGATTAATTCAAACTAAATTATTTACTAATAATCTAAATAAATTAGATTCATTGAGCTCTAATTGTTGGGTGCCTAAGATTTTGGATTAAATAAATTAAGGATCCAGACCTTTAATTAATTTTCTTGATAATTTTGATTGGTGCCACTTGATTTGATCAAGTTGGGCATATCCATCCATTAAAGGGCATGTGGATCC